>NC_091106.1:17621944-17933055 GCF_024713975.1 Paralichthys olivaceus
GTGAAAAAGAGAAAGAAGAAAAAAAGCCTTGAACACAACGTGGACCACAGGGCACCGAGTGCTGCCAACCGCGAGACCAAGATGGAGTCAGAAAAAATAAACCACCAGAATTCGCACCCACAAAAAAATTTATGATCGAGAATCTCAAAAGCTACAAGGACATGGTTTATCACATCGGGAAGTATGTCAATCTTATTTGGATGAAAGTTATAGATATTGTTGATTTAAAGCAGATTCAACTGCTCCAATGTTTATAAAAACACACAGTATCTAATGTGTTCTAGTTCTTATTGGACTTATTACACTAAACTAGACTTATTTCCATTTTAAAAATGACACAATCCAATAAATAAAACATAACAAAATAAAATTAAGTCAATACAGTGCTGCCAGTAAAGCTCATCACTGAGTCTCTAGAAAGAAACTACTCCTAGTGTCTTCCACACAAAGGCAACATCAGTATGACAATAGCATGAAAGCTAATGAAAAATTAACAGAAATGTTTCAGAGATGTAATATTCTCCTGTGATCTTGTTATTTGTGGATAAGAAACAACATTCTAATGGGAAGATGCTCGAAAAAAAAGAGTAATTCAAATCCAGAATGGCTTCAAATGAACTGGGTAGGGTATATTTCATTTTTAATAATTTGTCTTTAATTTAGTCGAAACAGGAAAAAAAAGAAAGCCACAGCGTGAAAACATCACGCATCACTGCTTCAAATCATGAAATGTTTTATAGGCACCACAGTCGGGGTTATTCGGGTTCATACTCAGAGGAAATATCGCCTGCTCGAGTCTACGTTTCTGATTTCACAGCATGAGTAATTTCCACTGATGATCACAGCTCAGAAAAACTGTTTATGAAGTTTCAAAACCTCGTGTTGGTAAATAAATCAGGAAAAATCCATCTGCACTGATTTAAAAATGACTATGTAAAACTAATTATCACAGTTTTAACACAATCTGTGTTTTAATATGCACACGAGCAGATTCTGCACAAAACATCAATATTTGTTTTGACAATGCTCAGGCACTGGTGCTGATGACATGTTGAAGTCCACCAGTCTCTGATTTTCTAGAGGGCTTCTCAATTTTGAAAGCATGTTATTTTTCTGAAAAATAATTAGAAGCTAACACCCTTGGGCTGATTTCTGTGTGTGTGTGTGTGTTTTTTCTGTGTCTGTGTCCTTCCCTGACATGTGCAATGAGAGATGAACATCTGAATATCAATGAAGTGTTGGATTATCAAGCTTCCCCAGCTCCACTCTGCTTTGTCATCTTTTCTCTTTCTTCCAACTTTTATACTTCTGCTCACTTTTTCTCACCTCGAGCGCACACACACACACACATTCGCTCCAGCATTTCTCCTTTTATAGGCGTCTCTTTACTCCCGTCTTCATGAGTAAAAACATAATCCTCTCACTTCGTCCAAAGAATTCTACGTTTTCGCCGACATTTTCGCACTGACCTTGATCACAGCCCGACTTGTCATCTCCGCTGTCATCCCTGTGCTTTGGCAAGTTGTTAGCAGAATATACAAAAAGGCCAAATCTCATTCAGCGTCCATGCAGAACTTATTTGCCGAACGGCCTGTCAACAGGATTCTCAGTTCTTTACCATTAAAGCTCTTCAAAGTGAAGACTGGAACACAAAATATCTGGCAGCATATTTCCCATTACTGCACTACACATGGTTTATAACTCCTCGTACAAACTCAAGATAAGAATAAATTACTGGACACACGACAGCGTGTTCCATGAGGTTGTTAACCCTCCGGAGCCGTATGTGTTTGGGCCATTTTTTCATTTGTCATTATTTACCATAATAAATATAGGTATTTTTTTTTCAGTGCAAGATTCCCCATATGACCATACAATTAATTTCCCACTTTGACATAACCTAGATATATAATATACATATTGGACACATAATACACAAGAGGTTAGAAGCCTTGGCGCTGATAATTCTCTACCACTCTGGAGAGTTGGAAACTGTATCAGCCAAATTATAGGACGATATTTTCTTCTAATACTTAATTTAAAAAAATAGGTTGATTTATATTTTAGGACGACACTCATTCACTACAACAGATATTCTCTGAGTGGAGCAAGTACCAGTAACTATGATCTTTTACAGTGTGGGTTGTTTGTAGCCTTAATGTTTATCGGTGATCAAGTCTTTTAAATTCTGTCTATCGTGAGTCTCTTAGTGTTAATCAGCCTTAAAAGTGTTTGGTTGGTTCGGTTTAACTTGCACGTGTCCCTGAAGTCTTGTTCTGCTGCCACAGAGGAAATAAATTCATAACGAGTGAAAACAAGTTCTTATTGTCTCCTGACAATTTTGTAGCAGAAATTAATCCTGGAGAAAATCTGTCAAACAAAGACAAGAATTACATCTGTCACAGATGACCAGCTTGAAAAGCTGTTTATTATTTCAACATGGAAAACATGGAAATAAAGAAAGTTAGTGTCCTTGTATTGCAGCCTAGATGTAGTTAGTCCTCGTCAGTAAATGCTGTCTGTATAAATAAATAATAAAACATCCGCAAGTCTTAAGTTCATTTCTCCACGACTGACAGATGCCCACGCAGTCTCAGCTGAAATCAATGACACCGCTATGACATCCGCTTCCTCTCATGAGAAGCAACTTTTGGAGGAGTGCTCCTCTAAAACCACAACATCTATAAGATAATTAAATCTCTCATCACCTTGATTCACAGCCCAAAACAATGTGAAGTCTCAGTGACCACATGCTTTCATTGTCAGACTGAAGGTGAAGACGCCGCCACTGCCGGTTCATTGTGATGCATGTTGCACGGTGTCCTTCGTAGAATAGCTCGCAAATTCTTCTCAATGTAATCAGATCAAATGAAAATTATACTGCTAAAGCAGAGTGGGGAACAACTGTGCTTACGAAAGCATCACTTAGAGGCGGCATACAAAACAGAGCCAGGCAAACACAATCAGTCGCCCCAAGCGTTCCTGTCTCACCCTGTTTCTCCATGTCCTGCCACAAGTCAGCAGCTATTCAGTCAGAACAAAAGTCAGATTATGGAGGGGTTTTAATTACACTGAAGGCATAAGCTAATTAATTATCACTATCAGCGGTATGGAACATCCCTTCAGATAAAGAACATGAATCTAATTATCTTTTGACCTCTCTCTCTCTCTCTCTCTTTCTCTCTAAGCTCCTCGGAAAATGAACAATCAACACACGACACGCGCGAGCTTGAAAGTCAAACATTAACATCCTGCAAAATTTCACAAATTAATTCTGCAACAAATCTGGTGTTTGCTCGCATTCATTGTCAGGGAAAGAAAAAAAAAAAAAACCAGGGGATAGACTGAAGCTTCTCCATGCTTGAGATAACTCACCAGCACGACTCAGAGCTTTGACAGACCCAGTTGGACTAATTCCTCCTTGAGCCATAAAAACAGGGCTTTCCCCACATCCAACAACACAAAGCCAAAGTGCATGAATCACTTATTTGGATGAAGATGCCGTGGACATGTTCTCCATATGCTGCTTTGTCTCTCCTCCCCGAGTCCCAGCTCCGCTCTCTTTTTACTTTAAAGATTTACCGGCTCCACACACCTGGTTAGCCAAACACTGATCTCCCAATATGCATAAAAGGAAAAAATCCAACGTGGGTTTTACTGGGTCCAGTTCATAATGAAAGCACTCATGGGGGCGTGTGTGTGTGCGTGTGATAAGCGCTGAGAGTGTGACAGTGAGAAAACAAGCCATAGAAAAACAAGAAGTGGAAGGATGGACAGTACCAGAGCAGTTTCTGAGTTCTGAACCCTTATATGTACTGGATAATCTCTGAAATTCAAAGGCCAACAAGGAGGCACTCATCCTTTTTGTGTGGTGAGCAGATTCTTGGCTTGGTTACTTGTTCTCAACAGACAAAGACAAGATACAACAGAGGCAAATAGAGGGATGCAATGTATTAACAAATTAGTTTACGTGCATGTGTGTCTGTCTGCAAATCTGCCTTACAGACACCAAATCGTCCCTGTTTATCTCTTTGCACTTACACAATCAGGTTAAGTGCTGATAAATACCCCCCCCCCCCCCTCTCTCCTCCTCAGCTCTCTGAAGAAAGACCACATCTGGTCTTGGTTGTTAAACTCATATTAGCTCTTCATGCAGGACTAATCAGCATCATCCCAGCCGGGCGTAAGGGATAATGCTGGATCATACTGTTTTGATGGAGTGAGAGACGGAGCTGCGGTAACAGTTCATCACGTCTCATTACCTCTTGAGGAGACATCTGCAGACAGTGGGATGTCTCCACTCGGGTAATGTGAACGCAAATCTACGTGAGCGTTTATGAGATACTTGTGACACAAGTATTGTACTGATGTAGTAGAAGTTTTTAAATACATACTGCTCATGATGCACATGTTCAAAATCCACCACATTTGAAGTCGGAGGCTCCACACAGGCACAGCTGAGGCGGATACTGACATTTCTCTGGGTGTATAAGGTCGTAAACAAAAGTATTGGAAGGACTAAACTTTTCACTTGACGGTGTAAAAGTTGAGGGGTTCTTCAAAGTTATTACAATTCGTCCTGAGAGGGATACAAATGGTGGCCCAACAGAAAGTCAGTGAATTATTAGGATCCAGCACTGCACGGGGAAATGTAAATGTCTGTTCCAATGTTCTCACTGTGCAAGTGCTTCACCAGTTACATTAACATTTCATGTGCTGCTGTCGCTATAAGCTAAGAATCAGGGGATCAACAAAGCCAGTATGACTGATCAGGGGCGTTGCACCAGTGTTGACGATCACAGCTCAAGCTGAAAGAGGGCCCCTGACAACAGCTCTTTGCGTTTGACCACAGCAATGACAATTTGGTGAGAACCCCCTTAAATTTTATGATATTTTTTCAAGTACAGGAGACCACAGCGACATTAGAGTTAGAAAACCCCTCACAAGGATTTAATTGAAGACAATAACGTTTAAATGTGATGGTGGTGGGTTTGCACTTACTTGTGTATGCACAGTACATATGCACTTTATCATCTTGATCCTAAAATAATCGTTTAAAAATTGCGAAAATGGAATATACAGTAAATTATGTTATCACATCAGTGAATCTGTCCTGAATCTCTTCATATTAAGCACAAACACTCAGTCATTCTGATTCCATTTCAAAGGTCAAAGTCGCAGTGACCTCACAAAACATATTTCTGACCATAACTCCTGAATTCAAAAGCTAATTACGAAAAAATTCCACAAAAATGCCTTGACGATGGGATGACATTTAACATAATGGTCAAAATGTCAACTCCACAGTTGGATAATAATGTTCTGCAAAAATACTCTTTCTGGCCATTATACACTTTATTCAACACTTTTATTCAGGAACACACTGAGACCAGATTTCCCGCAACTTGACTGATGGGACCACAGGCGGCGATTCTAGTTATTGATGAATTATTCAGTGCTGCACACTCATGTTTTCACAATGAGAAATGTATGGATCATGTAGTGTATCAATGTCAGAGTGGCTTTGGCGGAAACACATCTCCTAGCTGAGCTGAGCGGCTCATTCAAGTTCAGAACAACATGCAACAAACCACAATAAACATTCACAGGATTTAAAGTTATTTAAATTGACAGACTGTTTATCATATCCCTCTGGGTGATAAACAGAGAAAACGGAGAGCGGAAAATACAGAGAGGGGGAAAAACAACAAACAGACAAATTCATCTCCCCATACATCCAGCTGTACATCCTACAAACAGAGGTTTTATTCAAATCCAGTGTTGACACTTCAACTGTATTTCCCAAGATGTGGAGACAGCCAGAAACTCAATTTCAGCGTTAACACATGAAAACACTGTAAAGTTCACGACATGTCTCTTTTCATCAGTCTCTCAAAATAATTCACCAGCTACAGTGGAAAATGTGAACGTGTGTTTCTTCCTCATCTAATTCCCATAACATCATCCGTCACTTAGGTGCAGGAATCTGATAAGAAAAAAATCCTAAGTGGACATATCTGCATCCAAATTGCTTCTGAGCTCCAATCTGAACTTAAAATGTTGCCTGGATAGATTTTCCTTTGGTTTTCTAGAAAAATGAAGCCCATTTATATTCCATTAAGAGAAAGATAACATGCCACAGGAGTCAAATCCAGGAATGAACGGCATCTATCCTCTGTAGCCATTAAGGAGGAGCATCAGGAGCAGCTACCGTCCGACTGTACGTTTACTGATCAATAACATCTCCAAACTCAAGGCTAGTTCCCTGATAAAGGATCATTCTGAATAATGTTGTCATGTTATATAATAAAACTAATTAAATGTCAAACACAATTCAGGTTCTGTTGCAATTAGTTGTTTTACTTTAACAAATAAAATAGTTTTAAAAAATGTCAATTTTTTTCATAGGAAAACAAATCAAAGTTTAAAATAATGCTTTGCCGTTTATCTCCCACATGACGATTTCAACAAATGTTAAAGTCACAATTGTTTTCAATGTTGAACCTGATGCTTAAATTTGAACCTTTGGACACATTCACAAGATTAAACAACACAGTACATTTAACACAAATGAAAACAACATTAAGCAGAGTTTCCAAGATCCCATTATAAAGGTGCTAAATAAAACAGCTCTCAGTGGCAGTTTGTGATTCTCACCGCTGTTGAGTGTAAACCTTAAATAAAATAAAATGCTATAAACAGAAAGGTTGAAATGCTGCTGTTCCTTATTAAAAGACGAGGGGTCGTGACGTGCCGGCTGCTCGCTCTAAACAGAGCTGGATAAGGAACCAATTAGTGCTGCTAAAATTGTCATCCCCTCCTGTGCCAATCATCATAATGTAATTTCAGCTGACAAATTAAGCCCAATTTACGATGACAATTAAAGTAACTAAAATGAGAAAGTAGGTCTGAGCCCCCTCGTTTTTACAACCTCAGGGCTTCGCTCATAATAAATGTTTGTATTTCCCCCCACATTTCTTTTCCTTTTTCTTGTATTTAGAGGAATAATCAAATGAACAACCGTTAATCTCAGCCACACTTTGTGATGAGTCCCTCCACCGTCCACTCACCCAGACAGAGGGAAAAAGAAAACGAGGTGGAGACACTGTAGAGCGAATCACAATTGGATCCAAAATGGTTGCAGTGGAGATGAGCTGCCAGGTCAAGGTAACAATTCCAGTAGCAGAGTAACCGTCTGCACTCCGAGGCTTATTTACACCACACAAAGGATCTAGATAAGAGACATAGTAAAAGTGTGTGTGTGTGTGTGTGTATGTGTGAGTGATAAGGGGGGGGGGGGAATGGAAAGCGGACAATGAAAGGCAAGTGTTCAGGACAGATAATAAGAGATCAATAATAGTCTGAAAGCTTGAGTAGAATATCCACAGCTGGATAAAATGTCTTATTAATCTAAACCAGACCAGGTGATGATGACTCTCCGGCCACTTCTGAAACTAAACCTCTAAAACTAAACCTCTAAAACTAAACCTCTAAAACTAAACCTTTATCAATGTGCAACTGTGGCTTGTTTATTATCACGCTCTGCTTCTACGGCTCAATGGGAGGCGACATTGGTCTGCTGGTCAGTCAGAGCAACACCGTGGTCCTGAAATATCTCAGTTAAGATAATAATTCTGAAGAGACATCCAGGAGGCAAAGTCTAAAAACAAAATAACACCCACTAACATCTGGCTTCTTCGTTTGGTACGTAAAAGCTTTTGTACTTGTTGCTTTTTACACCTCAGAAACAACCTGCAACAAAGATTTTTCCTTTGCAACACTGGCAACACAGCGAGGTGAGAGAACTTCTCAGTTTCCGGGCTGTTCGTGAAATTGAACACGGGTGTGAAAAGCCAAAAGGCAAACTCTTCCACCGGCAATGGGAAAAGAGTCAATCACCTTTTTCAACTCCCTCATTTGTGGTGTAATACAAGTTAAATGAGTTCTAATTACACAGGTGATTCCCCTGATTTATCTTCTAGTGTCACAATGAGATTTACTTTTTTTATTTTCCTCAACAAGTATTTGATGAATTACCATGAAGTCTAATACAGGCATTATTTCCTCAACTGGCTTTAATGGATGAATATGTCAACTTGTAAAGAACATTAGCATATTAACACATCTCTCTGCCCACAGCGTCTGGTCCTGAATTCAGTTTTGTCCTTTGGAAAAGCAAAGGACAAAAGTAACAGAACTACCTGTTTATCATGCAAACTAAGTCCCTCTTTGGCTTGATTTTGCTTTGAAAGCAAAGGGGAAAATTTGCATTTTTAATGGAGCAAATATGGCTGAAAGTGGCCTCGTGTAGAAAGAAGGAAAGTGGGGGCAGAATACAAATTTGGCGGTTGGCACTTAACCATGTCTCTCCTAATCTACTGAGCCAAAGGGATTACAGAGGAGCAATGTCCCAGCTTTTTAACCTGACATATTCACTGACTCCAACACTGTCTGATGCACTTTATCTCCCGTGTCTCACTGTGCGCAAGACCTCATTCCTCATCTGTCAGGGACGGGCAGACAGACAGACAGACAAACCGGCTGCTAGCAGCGACACTAGACTAGGTCCAATGATGACAACACATTCTTATCATAGCCACACAATGCTCTTGGAGTTGCACACAACATAACAACATGAAAAAAGCAGCCATGGGAAAAAAATATTGAAACTTCGTCTCTTCCTTATTTGTCAAAGAGTTATATTATTGGGGGCTGCAAAGTCTGACTCTTCATAACCACAAATCCCTCCAGAAGTAATATTGAAAAAGGAGCAGCTTTGGGGCAATTGGGTTAAACACTAAAATGTCTGAGATGTTACTCGGTGGAAACATGAAAATGCTGCTTCTGTCTCATTTTTGCAAATCAGAGCAAACAATGGTACAAGTTAAAAAAGGATCATTGGGATCTCAGGTTATTTACTTAAATTCTTTTGAAAAGCATCTTGTGTGAGATCCATCCTGAGCTTAAAAATAATGATGGTTCAGTTGCAGCCATTTGGAAGAAAGATGTTTTTCTATCAGTGAAGTGCACCGCTCTCCTTAGTGCCTTTAAGGGAGAAGAGTAAAAAAGAAATGATGTCAGTGTGGTCGATGGACCAATCTGCTGGATTTGTAAAGGTCCATGCAATTCAGGGATCAGGTTTGTTTGGAAATTGACCTTCCTTGAAAGCAGGTCCTGATGTGCACACACGTTTCATGTTAATGGGAAGTTGTGATGGGGAACAGAGAGAATGTTATTTAAATTTTAATCTAGGGAAATTTCATTGTGTCATAAAGGGGCTGCAACAAATTAGCTCATAAACAAATTGTACCAACTTCTTAGACAGGATAGGGCACAAGAGAATGAAACAAGGAGTGGACAGAGAGTTGTAGCTATGTGGTCAAACTTGAACTTGACATCCATTAAGCTGCTTATGTGCTATGTGAATAAAACATTTAATCTCTCAGACATTGTGCCACTGAACCTTCTATAGTAATAGCTCAGATAATGACTCTCCACTCGGTGCAAAGAAAATCTCAGTTTTTTTGTTCTCGCCACACCTTCACATTATATCACAGTCCTGATTGGCTAAAACCCAAACATCTCTGGCACTAGTTCATACTTTTATTTATGTTCACAAGTGGTAACTGCTGAGCAGCTGGGGAACGTTGTCTTTGATTTAAGGTGGATGTTATCGACTTAAATGATCTCCTTTCCATCTGCATCAGAGTGACGTTAGTAAAGTGCTTGTTTTCAGCTCAAGGATTCTGTTAGTGACTGAGATGTTAAGGTTGCCTCTAATAGCCATTGATTACTCTGACACAGTATAATGGTTGTGCATTACCATTAGGATGAGTGATAGAAATATGCGATGATTACAACTGGCATTTCTTCACATTCACAAAGCATTAGTCAGTGAGTGAGAGACAAGTTAAACTGAACTTAAAGGAAGTAAAGTAACATAAGAGAGCAGATTGCTGGAACCTGATCACAACATTTACCACATATCCATCATCGATTAACGATATAAATCAATCTGGCTCCATTAATGAGATAAATAATCAGGTTATAATAGTGAAGATAATCAAGAAGAGCAGCAGCAGTCATCCATCCAAATGAGTCTGTTAACATATTCATAATCCTCCATAGGCCAAAAACACACTCACACCCTGAACACAAATTGATCTTTGAAGAGCCTAAAAATATCTTCATTTATCTTCTGAAAAGAGGTTTTAAATGGAAACCACTCATCAGCCCTGGTACAACATCTCAAGGCTTCCAGCCTGACCTCTGACCCCTGAGGAAATGCTGGGGATTAGTGTCAGTCAGACACTGAGCGGCAAAAGATAACATCTCCATGATAACCTCCATTCAGGCATTTCCATTGGCAGGGGAGGGGTCTCTCTCCGTGACCTTGACAGTGGGGCACATATTTCATTCCTCTGTTCCTCCCTGCAACTGCATACAAGAGAGGACGTGATTGTTGCCTTTCTGATTTATACCAATCAAGCGTGGCAGGTGCTCAAAGCCGACGGCTGCAGGATGAAAGAAAACCAAACTTGGAAACTATGCCGCTTGTTTGCCTCAATACCTCTGGCTGTTTTCATGAGTGAATTTTCAGGATTTACTGTGAATTACACAAGCTTATGTAAAATGTGTCATTGCCTTGAGCCACATTTATTACAAACAGAGACAAGACAAGTATTTTTTACTGATTAAATGATTTAAATGAAGTAAAAACATTTCTAGTGGGTAATCTGCACTTAATAGCGTTTAATTGGTCCACTCGGGGGAAAAATTGTGTGTTTGTGTACTCAATTTTAACACTAAGTTTAATTATGACTGTGTGCACATGAAGGGTCCCCCTGGCAATTTATGGGTCATTTTAGGAGACAAGAAACAAGCCTGTTTGCCAGCAGTCAGGCCACACACACACACACACACCACATTTGCTCTCGTTCAGCTGTGCTGCCATCAAAGCCAACTGATGCCATCTGCCACCCTGCACCATGTCGTGCACAGGTAGGGCAGAATGGGTGTGAGCTTATCATTTATTCCCAGACTGAGAGGGACCCTCTGTTTTAAATTTTAAATTTCTGCAGTGTGAAAAAATATATACAAAATATTTATTCTATGCACAATGACTGGCAAAAGGCAGCATAGTTAGTGAAGGAGCAGAGCAGGGCTGGGAATGAATGTGAGCAGAATATGTCACATCTCTATGCAAAACTAAAATTCATAATGAACAAGACGACTCCTGCATCCATGCGTGTTATCAGACAGGAGCCCGTTATCATGGTTAATAGATTGGACCTTGAGACTTTAAGATGTGTATAATTTGCTCTTTGATCGGTATCAGTCAAAGATCCTTTTAGGTGAGAGGAGGGATTTTCAGAAGCAGTACTTTATTGGCCACATTATTAGTGAATGTGCTGTAAGGATCTGGCCCTAAAGGCAGGATCTTCAGGTAAGCACTGGACGGAATGGAGAGATAGATTTGTACGCAGATCATGGGCAGTGAAGACTGGTCTGTGTTTCTAAAGGGTGATGGATGTTTATTGTGAAGACCGAAAATAAATAAGCCACAATTTTGAGTCAGTTAATTGATTAACAAGTGCTTAATGGCTGAAGTACCTCAAATGTGAGTAATTAAAGTCAACAGAATATCTTTCGGTTCTTGGAAGAACAGAACATTTGGTGTAAGTTGTGATGTAATGTATCCATCACATTTCAAAGACCAAACAATCGATCAATCTAAAATATGATTGTTTGGTTAAATAATCATGAGCAAGCTGGTGGCTGCTTTATTATATTGCTAGGACTTTATTTATTTGAAACTGGAATGTCACTCAGTAGAGCGGGTATCTCCAGTAAGGCCTAACAGTCCCCTTACATTTAGTTTTATGGAAATCTGTTGATCATAATCCTGCTGACAAACAAACCATCTAACAAACAAAGAGAGAAACAAACAGGGGTGAAAACACAACCTCCTTGGCTGAAACACCGTCACACTATATTTAAGGCAGAGTCCAGAACTGTCAGTTTTATCCAAAACAGCGTTACCTTTGTAAAGAGAAAAACAACACTATGAGATTAGCTTTGGTAGAAAGTTAGGCATGGGTGACTTTTGTGCTGAGTGAATCAAATCCTGTGGAGAAGAACAAAAGGATATAAAGTAGAGGAAGAGCAAAAGCTGAACAAAGAGGAAAACAAAAAGAATATTATGGAGACACACGCTGCATGCAGCACAACAAAATATGCAAGTCTAATCTCTCTTTCTCCTTTGTTGTTAAAACACATATTTTTGAGCTACATGTCAACCTGAATGATGACCATGCAATTTGAATCTCTATATTGGTTCAATTAAAAGTTAACAAATTAATATTTTACAGATATTTTGTGATATTCTTTAACACTTCCAAAACAGTTTTTACATGTTGGTCTATGGACTATTGGTGGTTGAGCATTTTACTGAAATATAACACTTATCAGAGCAAAAATAATATACACTTACATTTCTTATCTGAGCTAAAATGTTTAATTATTTCTATAAAATGTCTTTATTATTTCTTAAGTTGGTTAATTGAGCTGTTAAACTTCTGAAAACCTTAATTAACCCCTGGATTCCTTAAACAAGACAATAGTACTGAAAGCCTTCACTCTAAATGTTTTTCTTCTCCCCCCCAAAAGGAAGATGAGTTACTATTATGGTGCTGTGTAAACTGTGTAATACACATGTACACACACAGCAGCAAAGGATAACAGCTGAGCAGGCAGACGTCCAGACAGCTGTGGACACAGAAACAGTTCTTTAAACCAGGACTCCAGATTAAAGTCTTTAAAAAATGACGATTAAGAATATTATTGATATTCTTCTCACTTGGCTTCAGGTTACTCTCCCTATTCCTGTGCAACGATAGAAATCAAATCCCTAACAATTCCTGCCAATAAACAAATGCTACTCGAACTTGACTTTTTTGTAATGGACATAATTCCACTTGGCTGAAAAATGGGTCATTTCCCCAGCAGCTGGATCTTACCTGAGTGAGCCAATTTGCTAGTTTCAATTATTAACGGCAGCACCTGTCTCCTTTCAAATTTCAGTGGCTCAGATCAGTGCACGTATCGCCCTGCAGGTACCAAATCTACTCCATCTGCAGATTTCCAAGTAACATCAACTGAAATGAAACTAGATGTTGGTGCGTTACAGGATTCAAAGAGGAATATTGCAAACAGAGCTCGTCTGCCGGCGTATTCACTCACTCTCCAGCCGTCCTCCATCGCTTTCCCTTACCCAACCCTCATTGAGAAATTGGCTTTCTCTTGGCATGGAGGTGTCCAATCTAAATGGTAATTTGGAAGGCCCCCGCTCTCGTCACTGGTGGTGATGCTTGATTACTGAAGGACAGTTACTCTATAAGAAAATTAGAGATGTAATGAGAAGACAGGGGCCTGTCTGACCGTCGTGAGACAATACACGTCAAAACTGAGACTCTAGTCAAGAGCCCTTCATGTGATAAACTACATATTGCCTCACAGAAAGAGAAAACACAGGCTTGATGAAAATGTCTACTTGTTTTTTCATTATGTGAAAAGTCTGTGTGCTCTCTCCTTGTTTACTTGAGTTTTCCCCAGGTACTTTGGTGTCATCCCACACACGCAGGGAAGCTTGTACTGGAGTCTCTAAAGTGTCCATAGGTATAAATTTCTGTTGTCTATGTATTAGCTCAGCGGGGTGTGACGTGTCCAATGTGCTTCCCTGCCTTCCACCGAAATAGATGCAGGTATAGTCTAAGGTTAAATCTTAAAAAGATCTAATGGAGTAAAGACAGACACTGAATATATAACAAGAGAAAGAGGATCTCTTCTCAAAATTTAAAATAGTTTTGGTATTTTAGTGAACAAACTAGTAACAAAAATTCTGCAGAAACATATTTCTAATGTAGTTTGAATCAAGTAAGCATTGGATTGCCGCTAAAATAGTATTTATATATTTCTGAGTGACACCGCAGCATAGTGAGTATTAGCCTTCTGTAGTATTATTGGACAAAAACACACAATACAGTTTCAGGAGTTTCAGATAAATTTGAATCATCATTTTCTTCCTTGTGATAAAAGTCATTGTGGATCATTTTTGCCGCCATTATCATGTGATTTAAATTTCAATATGCAGCCAATTAGTGCAACAGTCCTTTACCTCCCTGCACACAGTGACATGTGTGTCAGATGTGCCACAAAATATACTGCAGGTTTGAATTTCATTTCAATAAGTCATTTTTATATTCAAGCATTGATCTCAAAGTCGCAGGCCTCTGGTAAAATCATTTTCTCTTATTCCTTGTTTTTCTGACCTTGACAGATCTGCGCTCTTTGTCTCCCCTCCCCTTAAAAGTTTATTTTTGACTGACAGAGTATCTAGAATGAAAGGATTTCAAGGTCTATTTTTCACTAGTTACTTTAACAGGACAATTTAAGAACTAACACTTCAAGTAAATGGCAGATGAACACTGTTCCAAGTCCTGAGGAGAGATTAAGAGAGTGGCAGGTCATGTGTAGCAAGAGAATCCTATTTATCATATACAAATGGTTGTCACAGCTATTTAATCTGTACAATCAGGATTTTATGGCAACAACCTTATGGGATTGATAACACATTAATTTACTCATGACAATTAAACTAATGAAGCTAAAAGCGTGGGTGAATTGTTTTATGGCGAGTGACACCACGGTTAAATCAATGGACACACTCCCCACATTCACACACACACACACACACACGTTTGTACAGCTGTCGTAGTGAGGACACTCATTGGCATAATGCATTCCACAGCCCCTAACCATCCAAACTAAATGCCTTACCCTAACCATAACCCTTAACTTAACCTAAACCTAATTCTAACCCTAACCCTAAAACCAAACTTGACCCCCAAGCAATCCATTAAAGGAGGGTCACAAAGTGAGGACCGACCAAAATGTCCTCATTTTGACAAAAATGTCCTCACTCTAGGTTAAAGTTTAAAACTGTCCCTCACAAAGTAGCTGCACAAACACACACACACACACACACAGACACACACACACAATAATCCAATTCACATGAGGACATCCAGTCAGTTTTAAGGATTTCTCACGTTAATCTATCCAAACCATACAATAGTTTGTAGAAACTCATGTCTGATGTCACAAAGCCCCACAGGTTAGTGTTCAGCAGCCGATAGATTAATAGACGTAAAACCACATTGGATGAACACATGCATCACTGTGCAGCATTTTTCAGTTTGTGTCTTGATGATTTCCAAATGGCTGCTGGGATTTAATCACCCAAAAGGGAAGGACTCAGCATGTTGTGAGCGACAGATCTGGGAATAAAGCGAACACTGCTGACTGCCATGAAGAAAAATGTGATGGAGGAAATGTTATTTTCTCAGCCAGTGCATTAAAAAGATTTGTTCTTCTGCAAATACAAGCAACAGAAGAAAGACGAGGTTTATTTTCTGTTTATAAATCCGTCCTGAAAACAACTTTCCGACTTTAAACTGAAGATTTTGCCTCATTGTGAAACTATGACTCAACATGTGTTTATCCTGAAGAAGCTTTGATATAATACACAGCCGCAAGTGACTCCCTGACTGGTTAGTGAGAGAAAGAACAAAGATGGGAATGACTTTGGAAAGAGTGTCTGAGAAGGATGGCACGGATAAAAAATAAACCAACGATAAAGTTAAATCATAAAAGGACAAATGCCAATAAACCCACAAACAGTATTTGTTCTTTCGACCTGACATAAAATAATTCCATTGTTCATATTTATCAAATATATCTTTTATTGCATACTCATTACTAGAACTCCAACACAAAGTGTTTAACAATGACAGGTATTAAAATAAATGGACTTTTACCGATGAATAAAGTATTATTGTATTATTATGCGTAAAAACCATCACAGCTTGAGGCAGACACAAGCTCCCGAACTGAAATCAGAAGCCGTAACAATATGGAGTCGCTGCTCATATTTAATTCAGGATACTTGGCCTCAGGTTTGAGTAAACTCACAGCTGCACTCCTCCCCCCACTGTCTTTCCTCTTGTCATCACTTATTGATTTACAATTCAGATTACATTTCCACGATGCTGCAGAGGCATCGTCGTCACAAACAACTGCCAAGTGTGAGGCAATATTCAGAATGATGCAGCCACATGCCCTCACATCCATAATCATTTTTACAATGCCCTCTGTGCAGACCCAGCTGTTGTATGCCAACCTAAAGCCATCTGCCAATGCATAATTCCTGGATTCCTTGTTGTTACATACATTAGAATGGCTCTGAATAATGCAGACCTGGAGGTGATGCATGACAGATCCATCTTATAGATTTACAGTTGAAATACGATTGGATTCATATATAAAGTCTTCCTCTCATCCCCACGGGGGAGGGGTGTGTGTGTATGTCTTCCTCGAGATCTGGTCCTAAGTTCGAGGATCAGGTTCCTCGCTTATCCTACGACACCAATTCTCTGGACAGAGACGCTGTACCTGGAATCCCAGGAATTAGTTTTGGCAGAGATTTCCACATCCATCGCTTCTCAGCTCTGTTGGTGTCAACCACTTTCAGTTGTATGTCCCATCACGATTTGGCTAATCCTAATCCCCATTTGGCACAGGTGCTCCTACACTGTCCTAGGATCTGTGCTGGACTGTCTCAGACGTATCTTTGCAGTGTCTGCTGTGGGCGTCTGGTGCTCTGAATACCGTTCCTCCAGGTTTTCTTGATCTCTCATTTTACATTCTTGATATTTTTCAGGATTACTGTTATTGGTTCATTAGTTTCATTAGATGCTTGTAATAGGGATTGTGTGAAGTGTTAATTTTAATGATTTGTCTGTATTTAGTCTCAGCTCAGTGGATGCATCACTGGCAGTGAAATATTGTCTTGATCATGCAGCGTTGGATGTGTCTGACAACGACAAAGGGGCTTTTTCATTGTTCACGGCTGAAAAGTTCTGCATATGCTTTGATAAAATGCTGAAAGCTTGTGCAGAAGCTAAAAGAAGCCATCTATCCATTATACATAACACTTATCCTCTGAGTGTTGCCGGGAGCAGGACACTGGGAAAAGTGCAGGCGTATAACCTGGACATGTCACCAGCATATTTTTGGTTTGAGTTTGGCACTTTAAAGTAAGCACCAACCTTTGTGGAAAGAAAATGGCCTTTCCCTTGTACAGGTGAGAGAAATCAGAGAAGAACGGACGTGTGTTTAATATCAGAATTCCTGGCTGTTGGAGAAAGGTGGCACAAAGGGACGCGTCAACAAACTTAATAACTACAGCGATGAGGTGGCACCACTGTTCAGCAGGAATCGTAGAAGAAGTATAAAGACTAGAAGATTGCCAGTTCAACCTAAGTTTCATCCTCTGCTCACCCAGAGGAAACCCAGATGCAAGTGAAATTACTACTTAAACAGCCCAGAGCTGATCTGTGTCATGTACTATTGTTCTGTTACTGTTCATATGCAGACGACAGTGTAAAATCCCCCAATGAGTTATGGTCCAGAGCTGAAACAATATCCAGACTTTCCAGGCTCAGAATCACTGAACCACCAAAGGAAAAGATCATGAAAACTAGAGGGAAGCTTGGCGGTGACAAACCAACATCCATCTTCTCCACAACATCTTTTGATCCAGAGGATGTGGCATTTATCCTATGAACAGTCAGTATATTTAACTTGGGTGTTTTGATGGAGTTAGGTGACCTGCTTCAAATTCTTGGTAAATCAACTACCCTGTCTCTCCTGCAGACGTGTGGTGTGAGAGAACTGTGGTTTTAGATGTTTGTGGGTATAATGTTATGATGGTCTGATTGATTTTTAAACATTGGAAGGGGATAAATTGACAGATGGAATGGGCTTTTTTAATTAGAGGTTTCTACTAATTCCTCAAGTGCTGGACCAGAGCCAATATGGCACATGACCAGCAATGGTCTGCATCTTTGGCAGCTCAGGAGCTGGCAGCTATGATCCTCATTAATCTCCAGCAAAATGTGGGCTTCAAAGTGTCGGTAAGTGTGTAAGATTTATGTAAGGAAAATTGTATTTTCCACACTATTAGTTTCAACAATAACTTAAAGTTGAGCTCAAAATGTAAACATATAAGAATAGTGTTGATGATTTTGCTGGTTTATATTGAGTTGTGTATCTTTCAATGTGATATTCATTTCTGAATGATGTGATGTTTAAAGCAACAATCCCTGAGTGTTATTTATTCATTAGGGGTGTAAGACTCAAAAACTCAGCTAATCTGCTTCGTTGGCGCCGTGTGGGTGAAGTTCGATCAGCATTGATCCAGGCTTGGAGACATGAGAAGAAGCCATGGTCACGGTACAAGGACATGTGACATCACCATTTTCCTACTTAGCCTGTATCACTTTGAACCAGTGAGAAGAGCACAGACAAAATCCCCAGCAGAAACATTTCTAATATGAAACTGTTCAAAATGTGTTCATGGAGATTCTCTTCACTAAATGAGAAAAAGACTTTCAGAACTTTTAAATCATATAAATTCTACATTATTACATAAATCATATCATATTTATAAAATGTGCCACATTGTAATTATACATTTGAATAAGTTCTAACTTTATGAATATACAAACCATTAGCAGACTTATCTAAGCTCTGTGTTCGACCTTTGCATAATGAGGCCAGTCATCTGTCGGAGGCCCTCCCACACTAACCATCCCGCTGCTAAGCTGTGTGCAAGTCTCTAACAGTCTAACTAAACCTGCCACAATCCTTTGGTGAAGTTACGGTAGACCCAGGGATTCCCCGGAAACTGTCTCCACTTTTTGTGACACTGAGTCGTGCCACTAAGCTCAGTGATCCATTTCCATGACAACTCTTTCACCTGAGCACTGGGAGACATGTGGTTATGTTCCATAGTAGCTAATAATGAGAAAGGAAAAGAGCTACAGATGAGGAAAGAGATCAGACAAAAAGTAAAGAACCAAGAACAGGAGGTGGAAGAGGAGGAGAAGGATCCTGGAGAGATGAGCACAACAGAAGAGCAGCGAAGCCTGAAGAAGCAGAGCAGAGGAGGGTAAAATGCCAGAGGGAGAGCGTTTATCTGGATGTCACACAGGGAAAAGGGGATGGGAAGCCATGTTTAGAAAGACAAATCACTTCATTCACAAAACATGAACAGAGACACATCTCCAGCCAGCAAAGTGCCATGGAGCTGAATTTGGATTGCCAGCTTTGAGATAATGATGTGTAAAACAGTATCCTGTCCCATTACTCTGAATATTTGAGTTGCAGACTGAGGAGGAGGATGACAAGAGTAACATCCTGCCTCCAAAACAAACAGCACATTAAATCTGTATCGAATCATAAACAACTGGTCGTCATCCTTCAGTACCCAAATAATTTAATAAAAGAAAATCTTGTGCATAAATATCAAGTATGTATATTCACTCCAAAGTTCAACATCAATTCAGTGCAAACATAAATTCCAGGTACTTAAATGAGTCAAAGGGCATCAATTAAGATGTCCTCAGTGTGAGGAAATTATCGAGGGAGGCTTTTGATCTCATGTTTCCTGTCATCCCAGTTGATCCTCGTATTGCTTACGGAAACAGTCTCCCACAGGAAAGAATTCCCAGCATCGCTCCTGGTACATTTTCCACACATAGGATTCCTGGCAAAGTCAACAGAGCGGTAACATGTCTTTAACTCATCTATTCTTTTGGATAAGTAAAATAACAATCTAAACAGCGTCCACAGAGGATACAGAATTTGGAGTTCATCTAAGGTTCATCTGGCACCGAAGGGAGACACATTTTCTGGATTCCACCAAGCAGCCCTCTCATTAATCCACACCTTAGTAAAATACCGTGCTGAAAGATTAAATGCGGTACATGTGGATGTAGATGAGTCCCAGGACCCAACTAATTTAAAAACTGCACCAAGAATTTAATATTTCCTCACTTTGTAAATTGTGCAGCAGCACAGTGAGCTGCATGCTGTGTCACAAAGATAAATCCAAATGACTAAGAATGGATTTATTCTTCTTAATATGACACTGTGCAGCATTTAGAAACAAGTCCTCATCTATTGTGATAAACTTTCACAGATTTACGTATAATAAGTGCGAGACACAGGAGAAAAAGATGCAGTTTTCCACAGCGAGGGTGAAAATGTTTTCGCTGATTTAAAGCGTCGCTCTTTGCTCGCAGCAACAAGTCAAGTAAAATATTTTATAGTGAAAAGACAAGAGGAGAAGTGAATTAAAACATTCGCCCACTTGAAATCTGAAGCACCCTATTTAAATTTATAGCAGGAGTAGAAAGAAAGTATGAGAGGCCTCCCTGGCATGTATATTATCATAAAATGTGTGTGCCGGGACTGATACGGCTTTAGAAGGACAAAGTGAATGCAGACTCTGCCTCCGCTGAAAAGGTTATGCTACAGCTTTGTCAATTCCATAGCAAATGCGGGAATTAATAGGTCACTGTGACATGAAGGGGCCATTGTGGAGGGATATATTTAGGAAAAGTGAGATTTGGCAATTACAGTAGAATAGCTGCACAACCTGTTCTCACTTTGACTGGATCATGCAGTAAAACAGAATTATTATACCTGCCCCGTGTGTTCGGTTTCATCCTTGTTAATGAGGTACATCAGAAAAAATCTGTAAAAACCGAGAGGACAAATTCATGTAGCAGCTTAACTTCCACAAATACTTGGATTAAATATAAAGAGAGATAAACGCTCAGGTAAGAAGTTATTTAATTAAGAACCTGTGCACAAATCCTGGGGTTGTGGTGATTATGGAAGCAGTTGTTAGGTTTTTCAAATCAAATACAATTAGAGATAAAAGCTGCATTGCGACTGACATGCAAATCAGGTTCAAATGTACTTTAATGATTAAACCCCTTGATGATTGATGTAAGGGGGGGATACTGTTGATCACTCATTTCATGCCATTATGAATCATGTTCCAGTTGTAGACCTACGTCAGGTAAACTTAAATGTCTCATGAAGCGTCACCATACTTGCATATAAATGAGCGTGAGAGTCCATCAGTCTAGTGGGATCCATACTATTGATGCTTGATAAGCTTATTGTCAATGGCAATTATTGATGTGGCAACAACTTTTGTGTGCCAAGGATGACAACGTCTTCCAAATAAATGTCTGTCACTGTGAGAAAAGATCTGGGGCTTCTCTCTGAGAGGAGGCGTCTGGCTAAGGCTCAGCACGGATTGTCAATGAGGTCAATGAGTATTGTCAAAAAGAAGGTCAGAGAAAGAGCTGAAGGTTTAGAGGAATCACTGGAGATGGTTGGCATCACTGTTTGTTAGTCTGCCACATGTGATCTACTATTCACTGTATTTGTGAGCCTGTTTGGTCACAACAGGTCCTGAGGGGTCGGGCTGGAATTGGACAAAATGTTTTAAATTATATTTGGGCTCAGTGAAGTTGGCTGTGCTACCTATTTGGTATTTGTACACTGCATGTGCCTATGATTGGGCTCAGGTCAGGTTCAGACACAGAAAAAGAGGATGGATGCCAGGTCTGGATAGTTTTCTCTCAGGCTCAAATGGGTTCAGATAGAACCCGAGCTGCACTCTAGTCTTGTGGTGGAGCTCCTTGACATGTTAAAGCCAAGAGATCAATATTCTGGATGACTTGCTCAGACGACAGTCTTCGATCCTGAGCTTTTTATCTGATTGTCATCACAAACCTCAGAGTGAGAATGTTTTAACTGATGTACGTATTAGTAAAAAAACTAAAACAATTACAAAACAACAAGACAGTGGTGTGAATCTAAACTATAGTGGTGTGAATCTAAACTATAAATAAAGTGCTGAGGTGCCACTGGGAAGATAAGACAACAGGTCGTAAGAAAAACAGAATAACACATACTGTATCAAAGTTTGGCAATAATGTTTTTAAGGGACGTTGTGTTAAACAGTCAAGTGGGTGAATTAGAGCCACCAGAAGCAGAGATAGAAGTGTAATAGTGGTTTTTAATGTTCTCCTTTTTGTTAGTTTTCGTGACAGTGGTGAATGCAGGATATTTACACTTCCCCATATCTATGAAATGTGACATAAATGCTTGTTTTTATTGTAGTAACAAGGCATCAAGCTGTAGGGTTCAGCATTTGCAAAATGATTAGGCTCAGACGACGGCAACACAAGGCATCAAAGTAGTGAGCATGAGTTAACTCACAGATAGTTGGCCAAGTTGTGCTCCTGCAGAGTGTGAGTCTCAAAGCCATGAGGGACTGTATCAAAGTATTCACTTCCTATTCCACATATAAAACATTTGGTCTGCAGGAAGAGAGATATGAGACAAGTAATTATGCATTAAACAGGTTCAGACAAACAATATGTTCTCTTGAGTATATGTTAAAAAAAACAACATTATAAAATCAAACCCTCAAGAGCAGTGTCCTTTTATTCTCATGCCCTCTGACTCAATCATTGTATTAGTCTGCTTGCACAAGAAAATGATGCCTTTAAATGAGCTCCTTCTTAAGAACACATTCAAAAGACGCCCACGAAAGGCAAAAGACTGAATACTTCCAGGATTACTCGCTGCCAGCTTTTCAGACGGCAACGTTGTCAAAGTAACAGTTCTCTCTCATGGGAGCAAAATGTAGCTGTGTCTCAGTCTCACACTGTAATTAAACAGCTTAAAATGTCATAAAGCAAATCATAACTTCACACATGTAAACCCTAAACAACCATTCACACATACAGACAATTAAGAGTCTCCAGACTAATTTGTCTTTGTACTGTAAGAGGAAGCCAAAGCACACAGCGCAAACAGCCCCTCCAGGCAGTGATGTACATATGATACGTTTTTTTCCAAATTATATATTTTATCCAGGGTTTGCATTAACAGTTTCCTGTAATTGTCTTTTGTTCTACTGCTTTGTGTGGAATGAAGTGAAAGCCTTTACTACCCGTACTGCAGGTGTGGAAAATATCGATGCGCGAGGAGAAGGGAGAGGAAAAGAGTGTGCAGTGGAAATCAACTGAATCTGACAGGCTTACTGAAGATCACAACACCGGTCAGTAGAACGTGAACATTAGAATTAACATCTAAGTATTAAGTTTTAATATGTTTATTTCAGTAAAGTAATGTAATAAGGTAACCGAAAATAAATAAAGGGAAACAACTGTAAATTTTAAGTAAACAATAATTATATTAAGAAGCGATGCCATGTAAAACTGAAATGTGGGACATTGTCACGTATTATACTGATTCAGTACGTGGTTAAGTTTAAGATCCCCGACATGAATCTATTTTTGATTCATAGAACAGGTGAAGCAGCCAGGCAACACCCGGCGCATTAATGAATGATCTAATCAATCAGCAATAGGTGTGCAGTTAAATTGGTACTGGTATTTATAGATTGTGTGGGCGACTACGCATTCAGTGACGTCACATGTGAACCTTTTGTATTGAGAAGGCAGCTAACCACACTTTCACATCATCAGTGCTGCCTTGTTTCCTCAGTGACTCAGCCTTTGATTACCTGTGCGCCTCTCTTTGGCCATGTCTGTCTATTTCTACTAGGCCCTGTTGTCGATCGTTCGTCTATCTGACCACACGAGTCTCTTTTAACCTCCTGCCAGCAGAGACACACTTCACAGTGTTCTGTTCACGCCTGTTGTAGCCTTTATACCACCCGCAGGTATATGCACTGTAGCTCCCTGATCAATAAAGTCTGCAGGCTGCAACAAAACAAGCAACGTTCCGTTTAACTCTGCTTCACCACCTCTGAGCAATGCAATTTGTGGAATTGTAATTAAGAGTAAAATGCAGCTTCATTTGCATTCTACTGTGTCGAGGCTCCACTTAATAAGTTCCAAATTAACATTTTCTAACAGCACTAACACTTTCAGTATGCAAACACAAGAGAGCAAATAACAACTGAACTCTGGAAATAAATATATAATGTATATCCTAAATATATATTTTATTTATGCTAATTATACTGTAAAATTATTATTAGGTACGAGAGATTTGTTTTTCTCAGATTGAACTTCATGCAACCATTACCCACTAATTATCCAGAAGAAGTAATTAATGGTACTCTGTAATTAAGGACATTGGTAAGATTGTTTCTTCTGACGAGAGCTTGCACAACAGCTCAAACACAGACACACGTAAATTGTAACTGATCTTAAACTTCAGGGAGCCTCACACTTGAGGATAATGCAGCTGATTTTGGGTCTGATTCAGCCCCCAGGCGGTCGCAGGGGTGTTCCTGGGTTGAGGCTGACCTGAACGGAATCTCTGACCAAAGGATCCTGTGGTTTGAGGGGTGACAGATAATGTCACCAACTGAATGTGGGCCTCTGCATTGTTTGATATTTATGTTTTTTATAATGTCTGATAAGATTTATGATAATGAACAGTGATTGGGCAAATGAGCAGAAACCTGTAATAGCCAGTGACAGTGAGCTGATGAGGAACCAACCGGATGTTATTGTGTTTGGAACTCAAAGTGTTTACAGCGTAATTAAGACTTTTGTCTCTCTTGCCAGGTGGAAACACTCAGTGCAAATCATTAAACAAAGAAGCGCAACCACCTGACAACGCCGATAGTCTGCTTCCAAGATCATTTTTATTCTTGTCACATTTGATCGCAAATGTTTCTGTGAGTTCCCAAGTCTGTGGAATCGCCACTAAGAAATAGTTAAGTGTGTAGTACCATGTCTCAACTGGATCGACTGCTGTGTGCATTCTCACAATGAAAAGATTAAACATCGGTTCCACCTGTCGTTTTGTCTGAATCAGCACTGTAGCATTGCACCAGAGAGTTTGTGTGTGTAAGATAAATTTTGTTAAACCTTACCTCCATATCCTCCTTCACCTGTTCCTGTTGGTCACGAAGCTCCCCAAAGGCATCAATTATCAAGCCTGAGAAAAGGGACACAATTGTATCCATCTGAATCTGTTTGAGCTCAGCTATGCGAGTGTGTGTGTGCGTGTGTGCACGGCAGCGCTAGTGTGTGAACGAGAGGAATCAGAGAAACCGGATGAAACGAACAGACACTTTATTTTTTCACATTCAAAATGTATCAAGCGTATTCCAGTCAAAATTGAGATTAAAAACGTGTCGATGCGTCTTGATGAATGTTTTTTAAGATGGGCTGTCCTTGTGAAACAAACACATGCGTGTGTGACGCACCTTGGATGATGGCCAGGAGGATGATGATGACGAAGAAGAAAAACGTGATGTCAAAGATGATGCGCTCTACCTCAAACACATCTCCGGCAGGGTCCTCAATCTCGTCACCGATGCCTCCACCCGCACGCACCCCCACATACATGTGAAACATGTAACACTGGAAGAAAAAAATTGTTTTGAATTTAACTGAATTTAATTAAAGTTGTAAAGGAAGATGAGAATTTATCTAACACATTTTTAAACCCGTCTTCTAGTTGACCGCTTTTTTGGGTCTGGAAGGGTTACCAGGTTGTCTAGACTGAACTGTGCTTTCAAGTGTCAAGGATGATCAAACAAACTTGAACAAAGGCAGAATCAAAACCAACTGCAACACTTTCAAAGAACATTCACAGTTTGAACGTTGCACTTCTTTTGCAAAAGTTCAAAAGCAGATGAAACAGCAGAGAGTGAGATGTTTTCTGATGGATTAATTTTTAATCGTGTCACAATCCACTCGTCTGAAAAGAGTTGTCGTGATGGCGGTAAAGGAACTGAAAATTACTGTCGCTAAAGTGCTTCTAAAAGTGCGACTGGGGATTTGATGTTATATCCACTGCCTCTTTAATAGTAGGGTTTTTATTCAAATGCTTTCACATTTTGCAAGCTTACATGAGTGACAGTCCACATAAGAATAGGGCAGGTGAAGGGGTGTTAATGTTGTGAATGGACAAACAAAGAGCTGAGTATTGAGGGGCTGCGTTCTATCCATGTGTCTATCATTTTATGGAGAAACAGCGGTAGGACTAAGACAAGAGGCTGTTCTCACTGGGATCACTGTCGGACTCCTGCTCTATCACTCTCAATCCTTGCAGGTAAAAAATGAGGTGTGTGTTTGTGTGAGGAAGATGAACAGAGAGGGGAAGAGAAGTGGGGAGATATATGTGGAGAGACAGAAGACATGCATTTGAACTCACAGTGAGCATGTCATTGCACTTCATGTCCTGGGCATTCTTGTCGTCACTCTTGTCGTAAAATTTCCTGAAGAAGTTAAAGGCCACAACGGTGTAGAGATACACCACGACCGCCAACAGGCCGACAGTCAGGACCAACTGACACACACAAACACACACAAGATTACAGACAGGACAAACAGAGGCAGATGGTCTTAAATAACGAACACACAGACAGATGGAAAGAGAATAAAAGACAGACTGCCCACCCCACACACACACACACACACACACAGGCGCACCTGTTTGCCATTGTGTGTGACGGAGGAAAGGATGGTACGAAGCGTCTTAAAGCCCATGGCGATGTCCAAAAGGTGGGCGGCAAAGAAGAAGTTGTTATAATGACCCAGGACCGACATAGCCATGTACCAAGCCAAGTACAAGAAGGACTGTGAGCACGCACACAAACACACACACACACTTAAACACATTAAAACAGGCAATTTAGATTACCAGGACTGAAAGAGAGACATATGTGTATTTAAGATAAGGCAGAATCACAGGATATTAACACCGTCACTCCGGCAGCATGTGTCATTGTATCAGACAGCATGGTATTAGCTCAGAGGAACACAGAATTAAAGTAATTTGAAATAAGCCATAAAACATGTGCATGTTACATTATCTTTTAACATCAACTGCAGGATGTGAAAGCTTTCTCATTGTTTTTGTAGAAACGAGAGCGTAGACAAAAACAAAAGACACAAAAGCTTGACAATATTTGACACAAGTGAACTTACATGATCGGTGAACATAACTCCTAGTTTCCAGAACTGGTACTTCATGTCAAAGGAGTCAAATCTGAAATAAGTAGAATCATCAGTGACATGATGGTTAGAAGCATTAGGTCAAAATGTCCATGGCTTAAATCAGTGCCCTGACACTATAGTGTCTTTTCTATAATAGTCCACCTGTTATGTGGCTTCAGCATACCCTGTTCCTACTCAAGTACAACATAATGTTCCAGGACCATCTGTCTGGTCACAGCTCTTAGGTAACACACACATCTTCAGAAAGGTAATCTCACTGCAATGGCTATTAATAATAGCAAAGGCCATTAAAAATCAATCATCTGAAATCAAGGTGTTACTAAATAGAGCTGGACATAAGTAAACAAGCCCATGGTGTTAATGTTCATCCTAAGGAGTCACATTCACCTCTACAGTAAAAATGCATTAGAGAGTGCTGAATGGATCGATTTCCTTATTTCACATTTTTCTTTTGATATCAATATCAGGTTGCCTATATGTAAACACACTTGGGGCTATCCTCCAGATAAGGACGCCACATGGCTATCATCACTGCAAGCTGCTTTATGAGCCGCCAAAAACTCAACTGCCATCTGTATTTGCTGTCTAAGTCGAGGATCATTTCTTATTCATAACCCAATTGCTTGAACAATTATTTGAAGATCTCTTCTTCGATGCAGTGAACCTCAGTCTATGAAAAACATAAACAAGGGGAACAAAAAAACGGAACAAATGACAGACTAGATAACTGCTTTTTCATGTGGATCCCGTCAAGAATGCAGAAGTGCGAGGAGTTTACTCACACAGCCCCCCAGGCAGTATCTCTCTTGAGCCACTTCCTCTCTTTTCTCTCAGAGCTGAAGTCTAAGGCTGCTTGGTCCAGGCCAAGGAGTTTGCTGATCTTCTCGTGGCCGTAAAACTCACCATACTTGTCCATCACCTGACAGGACAAGAAGATGAGTTTTTACGGTGCCTGAAACAACAGCCTCTTCTGTGTCTTTTCATCTGAATAAAGAATGATGAGCTGAATCTGTGTCACTAGTGACTTTACATCTTAGCTCTGGAGGATTGTGCTGCATGATTTCTAAAGGCTATAGTGGTTGTGGCCCCATAGTTGCATGCAGATTGTGTAAAGGACTGATATGAACACATACAGTTAATACAGATGATGCAGTAAATAAATAATTAGTATTGATTTATGTGTGTATATATGTAAACTGAACCATGGCTGGTATATGTTTATTTAATTAAATCATACAGACAGATGCAGAGTTTCTCTGTATTGTGCTGTAAGAGACTTCATGTCATTTGATTTATTAATATAAAACAAGAGCCAACCAAAGTCTAATTTTATTGCAGAGCCCATTTTGTAATTACAAACATAAGCACTTCAGCATATGGGAAGTAATATCCACAGCCTCCAAACTCAAAATTGGATTAGCAGAAACACTTGAAGGCATTATACCATTTATTTTAGTGCAGGCTCTTAAAATGATGCAATACCGAGTATTAAATGCAATGTGGCAGCACTAGATGTACTTTATGTGGGACTAGTCCCCCCCCTGGGGCAAAAAAGAAGAAGCGGACATGTATTAAAATGCAGAGTCACTGTTGGGTGCTAGATGCTGGCTCCAAAAAATCTCTAACTCCATGGAGGTGAAGTCAGAAATGTGCCAACTTGGCTCACTGTCAATGAACAAAGTCAACATATTTCTTTGTTAGGACAATGTGGGACTTTCTTCTAATGTGGCTGCTTTTATATATAGATGGACGATTTGTCAGCCCCCGAAAAGTGGGGCCAATGTGCATCAATCATCCCCTGGTGGCTGGTTGCAGTATTAGGTCATAAATCCCACCTCCTCCATGTTAGTAGAAGTCAAAATATGCATCAAATAAAAAGTTCTCAAAGATGGTGTCTTCACTTTTAGAAACTCTTAACACACTATTGTTTCTTTAGGTGTTAATTCATTCCCCGATCAGACTCTTGCCCCAAGTGCACAAGATGGCAGCGTTCATTTTTGGATTGTGGGATGAAGTGGAGACACTCTGGGATGTAGTGGCTTCCTTGTCCTAGTTGATCCCAATTTAGGCCAAGCGTTTTTTCCATATTTATCAAAAATGTAAAGACATGCCCGAGCAGTTAAATCGAGGCTTCAAATGATACCCTCTCAAGGCTGTGAGCACCATAATAGGTTATATTTCTAGAAATCTAATAAATCATTTCAAAAATTAACAGAATTTTTTCTTGTTCACATCAAGTAAGTCAAGTCTGGAAAAATATGCAACAGAATGTAATAAAAGTGCTTTTTTTTTTAAACAATATAAATCAAAAGCCGGGAGATTCTGCTATATATTCTGCCATATTTGTAAAAAAGGACGACGTGTTGACTGCTTGATTTACTTCTCCTACACTTTTAATAAAATTAAGTTGAAAATCTGCCAAGTCAATTAAAATGCTCTTACAAAATAAAAGATGGAGAGGTATCTAAAAAACAAAGACTCATTTAATCTGCCTTCATAACACCAGAGACAATCTGAACGAGAAAGCTCAAAATGTTGCACTGTCTCTGGAGACAATAAAATCATTTTGTCGACTGATGGGGGAATAATTACCCTGGCCATTAAATGCTTCATTAAATATCAGTTAGCTTCTTAATGTAGTGTCAGCGGGTGAAATACGCACACAATTTGATACAGTACATGCTTAGGCACATTCAGGATTGTATGTATGTATATTGTTGCTGTGTACACTTACCTTTCTTTTTACAAATTTATCCCAGTAATTACTTGGAAATGATCTGAAAATACAGGAAAAATAGTATCAAAAACATTAGTGATGAAAACAAATAAAAATTGTATTGAAAGCTGCAACATCAATGTGAGTCATTCATTCACTGTATAACATTATGATAAAAAGGTGTCAGCAACTTTAAGATATAAAAACATTTGTGCAGTCGATCATGTGACTATGAACATACGGCGTGTTAATGACCAGTCGGTCCCACTGCCCTTTGATGTCCTCCTCGGGGGGCTGCTCTGTCACATACAGTCCATCAAACTCCAGCTTTCGTGCCACTTCCTTCTCACGTTTGAAGATCACCAATGGAACCTGCCATTCAAAATCCAGGGATTAATCTAGTCTCTTTAATTATACAAAAAAAATGTGGACGAGCTACGTGGGTTCAAGCCTATTAAAATAAATCAACATGATATAAGTCCATATTAATTAATATGATGGACATAAATTACAAATAGGAAAAGGTCTTCCCTTAAGCGGACATACCTTGAGGCAATAATAACCGATAATGCAACAGAAGGAAATGATTGTGTGTGCAACGGCAAAGAAGCGGCAAGATGGCTCCATGTATCCACTGCTCTCCTCCAGCACGAAATAAACACTGCCCTCATTACTGTCTTCAGCAGCAGCGTCCACGCCTTCGCTGTGAACAAATGTAATCACCCCTTCCTCTTCTGGTGATGCAGGCAAGGACGCTACCTGAGAAGACAGCAAGAGACGGAAAGTAGATTTCAAAAAGGAGGAATATTTATCTATTTTTCAAATATTTGTTTCTGAGAGAAAAGACATATGAACCTCACTGAACATTCAACTCCATGATTCCATTGAATATTTAAATATTTTCCAAACTTGATACCGCAACAAAATGTATCTTATAAATTATCTCAATAGTGTATTCACCTTGTAGAAGAGGAGGATGAAGTTGATTGCAAAAGCGACAAAAAGAGCCAGTAAACGCATATTATAGAAATTCCTTGCAAAGTAGTTCTAGGGAAAAAAGGAAAAACATTCAAGTGGTTATGTTAATTTATATGTTTGTGTCTGTGCAAACAGGATGAAGGGGATGTAAGTGTGCATCCCTCTCTGAGTTTGTATGTGAGCGCAAAAGAGCACAAGCATGTATGAGCGCATTTGTATATCACCAGCAGGCTCTTGTTACAAGTGCTTATCATCTCCCATAAGGCTGAATGTTGGCTCTCTGGATCCTCGCACTTATTAGAGCATCTCTTGTCCCTCCGTCCCAACTCCAGTCTCTCCTTCTCAGTTTTCTTCTCAGATTCCATCCCTCTGCAAAGAGTCCAAACACATATTCATCTACATTGACATGGGAAAATGAAGTCAGACTTTATTTTCTAAATATATATATATATGTTTTATTGGGTTTAAACCCTTCATGTGCTATCATCAATACCAAGTGTTAAAAAAAATCCCTATCTTTGAACAGGGAAGCCAGAGACTCACTTTTCTAATTCAGGCATTTTCTCATCTTCTGCATTTTCCTCTGTGGCAGCGTGGGCCTGAAACGGCTGCCAATAAAATGAATATGAGAATGAAGAACTAATATGATTAATTTCAATATCAAAGCAATACAATTAAGAAAATGAGGCTGAACAAAACAAAACATGAGATATAAAACACATTGAGCATAATAGATGGTCATTGGGGCAATCTGATACAAGATACAAATGAATCCCTACCGTCCTCAGCTTCTCAGAAAAATTAGCACTTGTTCTGGAGGTTGCGTTGAACAGGTCAGTCAGACTGCCAGTGAGATCCTGTGTAATGAGTCTGTATTGGCCTCCCTCCCTCTTCACTTTGAGGCCGAATATGTCTGACAATACATCCACCTCCCTGGAGGAAGTCGCAACTGCCACCTGCCCGATCTCCCTCAATTCTCTCTGAGAAGAGACGCAGGCTGAGTGCTTCCTCAGGCGAGTCACACCACTTGGCACCTCCATGACCTCATCAAGAGTTGGCTCAAAGATACCACTGAACAAATCTGATACCCTCATCCGTTTGGCTCCCTCAATGAGCCCACCACTCACGAAGGCTATGTACAGCATATATATGATGCAGCGAATTACAACACATACACATCGGACCTGAGCCATGAAAATGAATCTCAGGAAGGAAACAGCTGACATGACGATATCCTTCAGAGTCATCTTCATCAGTGTCTTCAGGGTTTTTACAGAAAGTAGACATGTCAGCAGTAGCCACCAACGATATATGAAAAATGCTCCTCTTTGGTCCAAGTCTTCTTCTTCATTCCTGCTCTTTTCGTCTTCTTCTTTCCCAGCATACCTCTCTCCAATGTCAGATATCTGAGCAGCGAGCTGCATCTCAAAGATGGTGTCCTCACAGAAATTGACAAACATCTCCATTTTCTCCTTTTCTCCACCTTCGTTGATCACATCAAAAATGAACTGCCTCTTGGACTCTTTCACCTGTGGCTTCTCCCACTGTGTGCGGCTGGACTCACTGATCTCAAAGTAGACACGTTCTATCCGCTTTCCGCCGCCGAGGATCTCAATTCGTCCTAGATAAGGCTGAAAGTACGTCAAGACACTCTTGGCCAGTTCCAAAAATGTTCTCAATCGTGAATCGTTGGGCATGTGTTCGGACAAATTTGTGAGGAGCACAGCGATGCTGAATCCGATGTCTTTGGCAGGCTCATGGAAGCGATCTACAAAGGCCTCATAATCCAGAATTTCACTTTTGTCTGTGTCCGTGCAGGAGAGGAGAAACTTTGTCTCAGCTTGGGAGAAACGCCTGCAATTTTCCATGGCTTTCTGAAATTCCTTCCTGGAAATGCAGCCCTTACGATCAGGGTCATACTCTCTGAAGGCGTCTGAAGAGACGAAGTCTTTAAGTTTGAGGAACATGTCAAAAAACCTGAGGATCATCTCCACATTGCCTGAGGATTCCACCAACATATCCACCATCTGCTTTCCAATGGTTCCATTGACAACATTACCTGAAGAGAAGAGAAATAAAATTCCAGATCAAATACATTTTTTAACACAAAGTAAAAAAACCTGGATACTTGGAAATCTTACCTTCTAACATGGACAGCAAAAACACAACCATGTCCTTTTGTAAATCCATCAGCTCTTTCAGAAGCTCTATTTGCCTTGAATCCTGTTGTAATAAAAAACACTTTTGACATTGGCTAATTATACAATCCATTTATTATTGAGAATACTGATTAATTTAAGAGGGAAATATGCTAAATGAATGTGAGTGGATACCTGTGAGAGCTTCATCTGCATGTGGGCAAAGACATGGAGGAATCCCACCACAGCGTCCCACAGACGACTGTGAGCCAGACTCTGTTGGTTCCCGGTACACGGGCCCTGGATCAACACATTGATATTTTGAGCTGCTTCATTAAAAAAACATTTCAGCTAATAGAAAGACACACCATAGATATGTATTCAAAAGAGCCAGAAGGCAGATGTAGTCCTGCTTAAGAAGCAATATGCTGCGACACTGTAACATGTAGTGAAAACTGACTGACCTGTATGTACTCTGTGAGTGTGTTGAAGACCTGCTTGGACACTTCGATGGCTTTGGAGAAGTTGTGTTGGCCGTGTATATCAATCACATGTTTCCCTGAGTAGTACCAGTAGAAATCACTGATTGATTCCTAGTGAGGCAAAGAAAAACGTTTATTTGTGGCTCATTATCGAAACATTTTGATCAGTAAAAAGACTATGAAAAGATTAGGTTGATCATTACATGAGTAACTCCGCCAAGTTTTTCATTTCTGTCTTGTAATCCACGGTAGCAGAAAAACTACTGCACCGATTTTAATTTTAACTCGATGGAAAGGTGGGGAATGGGGCAAGGAAGAACCCATTGTGAAGTGAATTTGATTACATGGTCAGAACAACTATTTTTAAACTTCTTGTGATGAATTTAAAAACTGGAGCAGCTGTTTAATAGCTCTGTTTGGTTTGTTAGTCCAGCAACACAAAGGAAAACCTGTCTGTGTACACTTACCTGTACTCTCAGTAAATAGTCCACAGTGGATATGATGATGTTGACTGTGGTGTTGTTGCCTGATTGTGTTCTCAAGTAATTCTGGAAATCTATCATATGAAGAAATGAAAAAAATGCAGATTACAATGTGAAAACAACATTACATCCTGTGTGGACAATGTGATCAGACAACAGAGCGAAGCCAGTGTGTTGCACAGGAATATAAAGCTGTGCTCAGCTCTTATTACCATCTTTCAAAAGTGCAACTGAGGTGAAAAACCAAAATTTCCCTTCAAAATCAGTTACATCATTCGTCCTTTATTCCACTGAGATTAAATTAAGTCTCATGAACTTTGTGACAGTGGGCAAAGAGAAACCATGTGGGGCAAATCACCTGAGTTGTGTCCTTCACAGAGCAGCTGCAGAAACCGGAATAGGTCACAGGTTAGCTCTTTGTCAGGCATTACCTTCTCTCCTGGGAAAAAGATTTGCATAAAAGGCCAAGAAATAAAAGGATAGCGTGCAAGGAATGGAAGAATAATGTAGGAAGGGTAAGACAGACTGAACGAAAGGGGGAGGGAAACTGGGTCACGGTGGAGTGAAGGGAGACAGCTGTTGATAATATTCAACACAGTGAAAGGCCGAGAAGAAATAGGAATTTAGAGTGGGAATTTAAAGAAGGTTCAAGGCCATGGATCTCACAGCTGGCTCTTCTCCTGTGACATGGCTTCACAGAAATGGATTTCTTTTTATTTAAATTTCCATATGAATACACTACCTGAGCTCTCGTCCATGGCCATGCCTAATCCTTCTGCTTTGTTCTGCCTCTCAAATGCATTTAGATCCAGAACACTTGATATCAGAAGATGACACACACACACACACACACACACACACACACAAAGGATTAGCAAAACTGGGGAATTTTTACCATTTTTATCAATCAGTATCTTTAACCTGCCGTCGATGACACGTGACAGACCTTGTCAGAGGGTTTTCCTACATGCACTCACCTACATGACCGCATGAGTCCAGCTGTGCTCTGAAAGAAGCCGACATCTCGCTTCTCTCTGAGATAATCCAGCATTTTCTGTCAAACAAAGGCATCAAAGACAAGGTCTGACAAATGGAGACAGATCTCACCTGAAGGTAAGATTAGGTTGAGATTATTCTTTTCATTACTGCAAGAAGCTTTGCTGCAGTCACCGTGTGTCAAGGCACCGTGTTTACAGTAAGATGCAGAAGAATTCAACATGCTGAGGGAAAGGACATTAATTTAGACAAAAATATATGATAAATAATGATTTAATATAATCAACGTAATGTAATATTAATTTCAACAGTGAACAACAATTTTTTACCATTAAAGTGATTCTAATACAGAAAATGATTCTGCTAAAATGTTAGACATTGTCTCACACAGTCTAATAAAGCTTCTGCCATTACCTTATTTTTTAAATTTCCTCTCATCTAATCGTAGTTTTCTTTTCTTTATCTTATCTATTCATTCTAATCAACTGTTGTATCATGATGTTAAAGCTAAACCTCCCTTCCTGCAATGGAGAAATGGCCAATGTCAGATGCAAATCTATTTTTGGTGATTACCCTTTTAGTAGAGTTATAGGGATAAAAACTGCAGTATTGTACCTGTTGAACTGTGGCATTCCCTCCGTTGAGAACAGCAATACCAAGCTTCAGAGTCGGGGCAATCGTGGAGCCCATGGCCCCTGATGGGATATGGAAAAAAAACTGACTCAAAAAAATAATGCTCAGATCTTGTAGGAAGGGGTTGATTAAAGGAAACAGAAACTTGAACTAATACAGAATTCCCTTCACCAAAAATACAGACTATACTGAATATGAGTCATTTACTCCAGTTGTTAATCATTCCCACCTTTGCTGGCACTGATAGTTTGGAGAACCATCTCTGAAGCTCCACGAACATGCAGTCTGGCCTGCTGGTACAGCAGCTGTTGTTTCTCCATCTCCTTCTCCTAAGTCACAGAGTTCAGGTACATCAGTATTTTCACTGTTACGAATATATTTTTAACAAAGTGACTCAATAAATGTTAAATCATTTTAATCTATTATTATCACATAGTAGAAAAAACATTAAGATGAAAACATTGTGACACATCAAAGATGTATTTTATCAGTGAGAGCCCATTCACTCACTTCAAAGCTTTCCACCTCCTGGTTTTCACTGTCTTCATCTTCTCTGTGGCAGCTCTGCGGCCGACGTGCAAAGAAAGGTTGTGATGAAATAAGACGAACAAAATACAATAAATCCATATAGAAAAGATGTAACATTTACAAATTCACAGGTTCCTATTTTTACCTGCACTTTGGGTCATACTGCATGTGATTACTGTACTGGTAACTGAACTTTGACCAGGTACTAGCAACCTTTGCAGCAGTGACTGTAAAATTGAAGATCTTTTAAATGATGAATCTTGTTAGTTTGTCACTGACTGAGTGTTTCTCTAGCCTCCTAAACCAGGAAATGTATTAAATATAATATACCCACACATTTCTCAGACAGTTAAACCAATCAAATAATAATATAATTTATATTATTTAGTGCGTGATTTTAAAATAACAGCATTTACAGACTCAAATTAGATCTTTCTCCATGTTCTATTACCTTGGCCAAAATAGCAGCGTAGGACACGTAAAGACTGTCATTTCCAAGCTCACTGTGAACAGAGACGACAGATAAGATAATATCAGGATGGATGCAGGATTCTTGAAATGGCTCCAGGCAAATGTTTAGCTGATCATCTATAGATCCATTCACAGGGCTTCAACACCATTCTCTTGATTGCATAACTGAATGTACAAATGTCCTAAAGCAGTGTGTCTATCTCCAACGTGAACATTTTACAGAGTGGCATTGAACATTATAATTGATCACCACCAGTTCACCTGGAATGTGGCCGATTTGATTACATCTCTGAGGTGTGAGTGCTCTCCCACCCCTTAATGTCTTTACAGTGACTTGGAGCAGTTCATTTAATGTTGCGGTCTCAGATATATGAGCAAATCTGGTATGAACGTGTGGAATGTGTGAGAGTCTGAAGAGATAAAATTGAAATATCACAGGGACCCCTCAATGTGATTGCTGGATCTAAACATGCATGAATAAAAGAACACTGCAGGGATACCAGAGCAATATTTAGTCACATGTTTGTTCAACAAGCAGCATGTGGAGAAAACAAAACGCCATAAAAGATTTTCATAATCAGCGGTTTCGATTCATAACCTAAATACAAAAAGAACAAAATTAGAATACTCTACAACTACTAAGAGAAAAATCCACATGAATAGAGCACGAAAGGTTTCTAAAGAGTGAACTTTGAAGAGATCGCAGATTTCAGACTTTTCAAAAAACAATGGCCACAGATGTTGGACAAAAAAAAAATAAATTACCCTTCTGACCAATTTGATATTGATTTCCTGTAAAACCAGCACCAGTTATAAAAGTAGAATGGGATTTTTACTGCATGTGATCTTTTATAATGAACACACACACACACCTCCTTTCCATCAAGGCGCTTCGACTGAAGAGTGTAATGAGTTGTAGGAGGGGATCGATTGGTTTGGCACCTTCTTCAACATCCTTTTCTTCTCCTCTGTCGCCTCCACACAGCTCCATCACTCCTTCCTTCTGCAGTCCAGAGAGAGAGAGTGAAGCTTCTAATGCATGCTCTTAAATAATGCCAAAACACTGACCATCCCCAACCCCTGGCTACACACACACGTAACAGGATTGGCTTGGTTATGATGTTTTACAAATTGTACAGAGCAGCAGTACACTATTCGGAAAAGGTACTCTTTATTCAGGTTTTCAAATTTGAAAGGTAATGTTTACATATTTGGTTTGACCGATGACTGTCAGAGAGCATCTTGTATCATTTTGTCTGTATAGTAACTGCAAAAACAATGAACTACAGTAATAGTATAAACTGTAAATTTGGTGCAGCAAAGTAGGTGGGATTTATATTCAACCTGGAGGATAATGCAGCCTAATTAGGGCAAGAATTTAGCTGCTCTTTTATGTAGACATTTATACAAACATGTAGTGAGGTCAATATGGCATCCTTTTCCACTCACAGCTAAATCCTCCACCAGCTTCTCCTCAAATCTGTGGTCTTCAGCTGTAATCCAGGATTTATTGTAGCCTTGGAGGAACAGGTTGACAGCTCTGTGCCTAGAGAGGAGAAGAGGACGGGGAAAGAGTGAGAGACTTAGAGATTTATATTGTTCCCCCTTTGCTTCTGACAAATGCAAATAAAAAAAAATTGAAAAACAGGCAGTGTAGAGGGAAACCAGCAAAGAAAGCTCTGATTAGACTCATTATTACTAATTTGTTGGGGACTCTTATGCCTGTCCGGGGTGATGATAGATTCATCCAGGGTGAGGGAGTTAAGAGTGCTATAGCTATTATTCACAACATGCAAATATGCCAAAATAATATGAATCTATCACCTACGATCCACAAACCACCACAGGGTTTTAATATGCTAATGGTTTTGTTCCCTTTGAATCTGACACGGCTGTGACTGATATCCTAAATAAGTTTTACATTACCTCTCCATCATACTTCTCAACAACATAGAGCTGCTAATTACGTACCTGAATAGGTTTGGGGTTCTATGGTGCTTCTGTACAATTTGATAGAGCGTCCTCAGCGTTTATTGTTCAGATCAGTTTTTTTCAAGGCCAAATAAACTCCTTTGAACAGAATGTGATGACATGATGGTTTTCCCTGACTCATATTGACTCATATATCAGTGGGTCAAAGTACAGCCCTCAGTGACAGGCTCACAAAGTTATTGATAGAAAAAACAAACTCTGCTTTAGGTGAATACATTATGTTTTTGTACCTGGGTAGGTTGTAGAGAGGCGCCATCCTCAGGCAGGCGACCACTGCTCGTTTCCTCTGTTTAGACAGGACCTGCTGCCACGCTGGTTTTTTACCTCGGTGCGGGTGATCAACCTGAACCCAAAACCAAAGATAGATCACAGGTCAAGAATAGGTTGAGAATAGATTTTCTTGTTGGCAAAAATCAATCATTGGTAGAGTAAGAGTTGTCTCGGAAGAAATGTAAATGTATTACTGATGGTGATTACGCTTCACTTTTAGAGCTCACCTGGTCCAGGTAATAAAGGACGCGAGCTATTCCCACAATCCTGTCTACATTCCTCTGGGTGCAAGTGACGGCCTCTGACTGGTTCGGGTGTTCAGTACGAATGGTCTCCTGCTTCAAGCTGTTCAGTGCCTGTAAAGATAACAGTACAAGGTTCTTATATTTCAACCATTCAATTAAAAACATTCCCAGAAAAGCTGTCGAGACCCAAGTAATTTTGTTTGTGGCAATGAGAAAAGAGAGCGGGCAGATTGAACACCTTCGAAGGAGTTTGTTTGTAAATGGGAAGAACAATCATCATTAGGGGATAATGTCCTTAAACTTGCTTTTCTCTTTTCTTTTTATTTATGCTTGAACAACAAAGAGGACTTACTGTTGACGATTAATTCATTACAACTAACAAATGATGACAAGAGGGGCTGTTCTACAATTAACAACTTTCTGTTTAAAAAGTTTGTATATGCGAATGACAAAGCAGACTTTAAGTAATTTTCATCCCTGACGTATGAATAAACATATTTATCACTGACTGATGAATAAACAAACACTGCGTGCATATATTGTACAGTGTGGTGGGTAAATCACATCGATGTCTCTGGTGAACAATGAGTCATTGATTAAGATCATTTAAAAAAGCAGCCTTGTTACCGGCTACGAGAGCATTCTTCAATCTAATTTACCTCACTTGTTGCCTTCCACAAATTAAAAGTCACATGCACTCAGGCATGTCAATGAATATTCAGAGTGTCTGCAGAATGTAGAAAATATATGCACTTCATTTTTTTTTCCAAGCATAGTGAAAACAGAAATTCATATAATGAACTTTATCAGATTGTGCTTGGTATTTACAATCAAACTAAGGATAGACTGATGCCACTAATATCAGTCAACATATCCTTTAGGATTGTATGTAATTTTGTAATGTTAATAATTTTGTGCAAATACACAAAACCTCCCAAAATGAGCTCATATGCATACTCAGTCATATATTGTACAAAAGGGCTATGACACAAAAATAAGAGACAGGTTTTACCTGATTCTTAAAATCTATAAGTCCGTGGAAAACATGCTCTCGAATCTCATCTTCAGTGTTCTTCTATGGAAAGTAAACAATTGCCCAGCATTAGATCATTGCACTGAGATTTAAAAGTTTTTTCATCGTGGCAACTACATTAATGCTAGAATTGTCCACATTTCCAACCGACCTGAGAGAAGCAGCTCTTAGCCAAAGTGATGAGGCTCTGGTCGTTTGGAAAACAAACCCTCAATCCCACAGGGAGCAGTCTCTTCACAGAAGCCACAATGAGAGAGGTTTGTGCTGAATACCGATCCCCCTTTCTCTTCATCCTCCTCTTCTCATGGTCGAACTGATTGTTTAAAAGCCATTTAGTGATTGCCTACAAGATGCATGTCTTACACGTCAGTGTCTGCTTAACATTATAGTGTTAATTTATAAATATGACTGACCTTGGACATTTTGTCATTATTGACCAGAAAAGCCAAGTTATTGATTTCATTTTGGACCACGTAGTTCTGTTCCTCCCATTTGAAATTCTGTTGCAGCAAACACAGGTGGGGAAAGGTTACATGATCTGTAAGTTTGAGTATTTATAACATTCAAAAAATAAAAAACACCATGATGTGTCATCCTCACATGAGATTTGGCCCAGAATATAAAGACCTCTGCCACCATGCTGAACAGCTGCTCAGCCTCAAGGTTTGACTCTTTCAACCAGTTGGCTCTGAGACAAGACACAACAGAACACATCACATTATCACCAATGACTTTATTTCTGTTAAGCTATTCATACGGCTGGAATGATAACTGATATTAACCACCTCAACATCCTCCTTTGACTCTAAAAAAAGAGTTTGCTCTGTTTGCAGTCCAGTTGTTTTATTAGTCTCAAAAGGTATTCAAAGTCCACATGATAGTTACTCGGGGGAAGACGTCAAAATAAAATACTATAAAGTCAGTGTGTCATTTTCTTTCAGTCATTGAGTCCATTAATACTTCAGATTACTCCTAGAGCAAATGACTCCGAAAATAAGCTTGTTTCTCCACAGCTAAGCTCCGTGGCCTTACCGATTAGAATCCACAAATGGGATGAGGAGGGGATAGAAGGCATAGAGGTCTCGCACCAGTACAGTGAACTTCTCCTGAATCTGCAACTCTGCTTCAGAGGCACAACACCCCTCTGCTTTCATCTGCTCCTCCTCCAGCAGCACACACTCCGCCTTCTTCCTCAGCTTCTCCATCAGTGGCAGGAAGTGGCTCTTTAGCAGCTCAGTGCGAGCTTTGAATATAATTGGCTGAGAAAATACTGAAGCATATGACAACAGTTAAACATGAAAGAAAAGGTAAGAATAAGAAGCATAACTGACATGGAATAAAGTTAAGCAAGCAGCACAATACCTGCGAGCTGTTTCATCCAGTCACCCTGGCTCGAGCCCACATGGTTATGGATGATTTGGAGGATGTGGCCAAGTAAGTTACTGGCATGATGAGGAGTGACAGAGGTGCAGATTGGGAAGCCTGACTGGCCCTCAGGGCCCCATTGCCACCAGCGAGACATATAGCTACACAGCATTGGCAAGGTGACCTCAGTGACATGGATGTAGTGGGCCTGGCGAGCTCCAGCACCAGCACCTGCCAACTCCTCCACTACCCCGAGAGCCTGCTCCAGTGAAGGCAGGAGGGGACACGTGTCCACCGGCTGATCTGGCAGCCCCAGGTCTAAGAGAAACAGATATGGAAAATAAATCTGAGAGGACAGGGGGAGGTAAGATGTGGATGTGCAGTGTGTTTATTTATTACCTTCTCTCTCAGTAGCACTCAGGGTGTTGTAAATGGAGTAAGGGTTGTTTTGATTGAAGTCTGGCTCCAGGAAACAAACAGGAAAAGCAGCAGTCAGAGCTGCCAGACAAGCACCTGCAGCTGGTCTTTGCCTGAACAGATATGCATGGTTAGTATGAGACTGACTCATCTCCACATTTTACGAAAGCTTAGGATTGCTCATTATTGCATTAGGATGAATCATTTCTCTCTATTTTTAGCCTGACAATAACTTGTAATAGACACAATCGTGTAAAAATCTATCAATTGGTACAAATCTGCTTTCCATTATTTCCAAATATGTTATGTATACATAAAACAATGAAATAATATCTAAGTAAGCAGGATAAGACTACAGTATAGACTAGAATGGAGAAAACATTAAAAATAATTTTCATCAGCTGCACAAACTCTGAAATCACAAAATATAGACAGTACCCCTTCATGTAGATGCTGCTACTGATGCCCAGAGAGTAGACGCTGTTGAGGATCCTGTAACAGGACACCTGGATACCCCCCACTGGAAAGACAAGGGAAAGTTTGAAGCTGACATCTTTGCAGAGTTTCATTCAGAAACAGCAAGGGAGTCAGAGAGTGAGAAACTGACAACCCACGATCGCAGAGAGATGGACAAGCTGGACAGCTGCTCATTCAGGAAATTAATAAGTTCCTGTAAGATTGGAATATTAGTGAGAGGAACATTATGCTTTATTAACTGAGATATTTAATAAGAGCTGATTTCAATGACGTAGAAGGTCGGGCAGCCCTTAGTGATTTCAGCAGTGTGGAAGCCAGATGTCCATCCAGCTATCAGCATACAGTAGTTGTGTATCTACCAGTGAGATGTTACGATATGTAACTATGTGTTTTAGGATGTACAACTACTATAATTTAAGACTTTCTGATGTCACAAAGATCTTCAACAAGGTAGCACTTACCCAAGAGATCCACCCCACAGTTCTGGTTACCTAGATGCTGGAACAGAGAGGTGAGGGTGGGGAGAAGAACAGAGGTTGTGTAGCTGAGAACCTTAGCCACTCCTCTAGCTTGTTGACTCCTACTCGGAGGTAAAGAGACCAATGTAGCAGAGAGGCTTTCCACCGTCAGCTCCAGATCAGCTGCAGCTGCTTCAAAGAATGAGTGCAGAGATGCTAGGACTTGCCCTGGGGATAATTTCACCAATGTACTAAAGTGAAAGGATGAAAACAGTTTAAATTTAGTTACATACAAATAGTGTTTGTTGTTGTGAAAATAACAATGGCACTTAAAATAATAAAGGTTTCTTTTGAATGACTGTAAGTGGAATAATCAGCTACTAATCCATCTGTCAATTCTATCAATCTCTGCCTAGCGGAGAGTCTACTTCTAGCGCCATGCTTCAGAGGCTTTGTCCTCAGGGAATAAAAGTGATATCCACCACAATTAGATAGCATCAGTGGCTCAATTACACCAGTCATGTCATCCTCAGACATGGTGGAGTGACACTGACTTAGCTATCAGCAGAGCAAGGACATCGATCTAGGCAGAATGTCACAGTAGTGCCATCTAGCTACCTGGCATCCAGAGCCTGAGCCAAAACGTGGAGGCAGCTCGCAACTGACGAGGTTTCATTTCCTAAGAAGAAACACACATGAATTCAAAGCTGCAATATACAGTTTTAAAATATGCTTATGCACAAGCTGTGGAAAATGATAGAGGTAAACTCAGGGAAAAACAAACAAGAGAACAATTATAATGAATCATCAAGCATCTGCATAGGCTTCATTTCCACATCTTCCTTACCAAAGAGTGAGATTCTGTGTCTTACTAGGGCGGCAAGCTTGCAAAAGAGGCTGGATGTGACAAGAAAAGACAAGTAAAATAATGAGTGAAAAAGTAATGATATGAAATGAAAATCAGAGAAAAGACTGAACAGAATAATCCAACTTCAAAGCTTCAATACAACTCTTATTATGCAAAACATGTCCAATGAATTCTCACACACAAATATGATCTGCAAGAGGATGATAAAAAATATTTATTAAAAAAAACACATACCATGCAATCATCTCCTTTTCTTTTTTTGAGGCATGGGTTCTGTTACCACTTGAGCAGATTGACGTGGACAGGAAATACAGATGGTGACTTTTGACATATTCTTCCAAAAGAGGAAGGATGACCTTGTGAATGGAAAAATGGCAAAGATCACTTCACAAATCAACATTCCCTTTAAATTTGATCTGATGAGCTTTAATATTTACATTTAAAAAATAACTTCAAGCTGTTTAACAACAACACACGGTTTCCATGTCTGCTTGTCCCAGTGCTTCATTTAGGCTAAGTCATGAGAAATATCTGATTTTTAATGCAGAACCATTACATTAAATAGAAAATTGATAGACGCGTCAAAATTCAGCATGGGATATTTGAAAGGTAATCGTGAGTACGAATTTTAAAAAGGTTAACATGAGTTCACAATGAGGGACCAAACAAGGACCTGAGGGAAAGAGAGGTTAAATATTTTGCACTCCATTAGTTCTTCTTATGAAGCACTGGCAATTCACAGACTGATGGACAGGCTGATGGACATGCAGAGACGTGCCTGGTTGTGTGACTGTGTGGTTGATTAGGGGGAATAGAGCTCTGAAGCATGACTGTTCATGATCTTGGCTGACCAGGTCTGACTCAAGGGTCCCATCAATGAAAAATAAACCCTTTTCATTCGCTGCCTCCTCAGAGGCAGAACTGTGTGGGAAGCTTTAATCAATGTCCTGATGGCAATTGACACACCCACATGGATTTCCAAAATGGTTAAATAAATTACACCGCCACAAAGGGTTTTACTTAGAGGGGTTGCCCATGGCAACCATCTAATTAGATTATGCAAATGAAATAAGAAAAATGTCTAAGTAGATGAAAGAAAATAGCATTGGAGAAATGAGGAGGGTGGATGACTGAGAATCAATGTAAGAGGCTCCAAATCACAGTAAACAGTAAATTACTGATGTGTTAAGATATTATTTTTGATCTGAGTCAAACCTTGGGGAAAAAATGCATTTGTTGCTGGTGTGAAGCTTTGTCCCCTTTAGTCGTCTGTCCTCTGGCTTGCATCACCTCTGGAAAGAAAAATAATGAAACACTGAGTCCTTTAATATCAAAGACTGAAACTAAAACTATGGACTATCACACAAGTCAGGGTGAAAAATTGTGGCCTTGTCTTAACTATTTTTGCGATGATTCAAAGCAAAACCTGAGGCACAATTTATGAATGTGGACTCAAGAGACTGTTACTCATTCTTCCCAAAATAAAGTGTGAAGATTGAAAGCTTAAAACTTTACAGTGTCAGGTAAGCGGTGCACTCATATCTTTGTGATGTATAATATAAAAGTTAATCTTAGTGTTTTATCTTCTTATATTCTTTGGTCTTTACAATACATTTATGATCACTATAAAGTTACCCAGCTCCAGCATGTGCTCTTGGGCCTCCTCAGTGTGAGACAGGAGCTGCTGAAGGAGAGTGTAGCTAAAGCAGTTGGTTACGGCTGGAAAGTCCATCTCCACTGTCTTCCGATCCCTGTCGATGAGAGTGAAACACTAACCTTGAATGCTTTACAATATGTATGTATGTATTTTATTCCCACAGTTTTTCAAAAAAGTATTTCAAGACATTGATGTGCAGTGGGAAGACAAAGAGGCAATACAATTATGTAATTCACTGGCTGTAATTTAGGCCGTGGCCTGTACTGGTATTTATTAAAAAAAGAGACTGGAGTCTGATTGATATCCATGAGTAACACCAGTGGGACCTGAGCATTGAACACCTCATTGCTCTCCACTTCATACATACTGTATCACACCACCTTTCTGCTATCATAAGCTCATTCTGCACTCACCTCCACACAGTGTAACCATTGAGCTTAAGGAACTTCAGGACATCCTGGGCTCTTTCTCTGAATTTGGTCTTCTCTTTGGCAGTCAGGGTTCCATAGGGTACAAGCATCGAAGGTCTAACAGCTCCTGAGAACAGATATGAGTTGAATGTATTACAACTATGGAGAGGAGAGGAAGGGAGAGGAGATTAGGGAAGAGGAAAGGAGGGGAAGGGAGAGGAGATGAATACCTTTACTCTCAAGTTCTGATTTCTTCCTCTTAGCCCAGGTATTGTGATAGTTTTCAGCTAACTGTTCCGCCATAGCCTGCAGAAAATTAAAGGAAATAGTCAAATGGAATCTGATCTTTTCAAATCAGATTTGAGCCACTTTCATATGTGCTTCTAAATCAGATACAGATCAGATTTTTTTGAAATGCAACATCAGTCTTAACAGCCATGTGACCCGTATTGAAATTCAATGTGATTTTTACATCACTCTAGATCAACATTTGTTTCTGCAGTTAAGATGCAAGTGTATCAGCAGAAGCAAATTGCATGGCTTTATAATCTGACAACTCCCTGTAATAACATTTTAACATGCAAGAAATTATTTAAATTATTTAGTTGTACTACACAAGGTGAGTAGTTATTTTTCTCTTACCAAACTGAAGAAAGGTTGTTGTCACCTCTGTGCCAAACTTTAAGTAGAACCAAAGTTTAACCTACTTTAATGAGGAATAAAGTAGAAAAAGGGCAGTTACGTACACACTGCTCCCATGATAAGATGATGCTGCTCACATCCATTGGTTTAGGGCTGAATGTTGATGCTCCCTCAAAAGAAAGCTACAAAGGACAAATATGTTAAACTCAGTACTGAAGAAGTTAAATAGTGAATTACATTAGTTTTATTATGAAAGACTTGTTAGGTCCCCAGTGGCTGATTAAATGTAGGCTGTGAAGTACACATACCTGTCCAGACTGAGAAACTCTGCGGTTACATGTATGGCTGCCTGATGCATCTCCTTCTTTAGTCCTCTCTATGGTCCATCCAAAGGCCAGCATGCTCTTTATCGTCTCTTTAATGGCGCAGCGGTATCCCTCCTTCTCCTGCAAAACTCAGAAATATAAATAAACGCTCATGTTGAACTGAAACTTGGGTCATAAAAGAAAAGGAGCAGAACATGCTTGAAATATTTGGATATTTCAAAAGCTTGAAAAGACGTGTTTTTCACTCCACACATTAGGGTTTGGCAACAGGGTAAAAATTAATCTTTTATATTACACACACACCATTTGTTATGCACATGCCTCTGGGATTTGTCAGTTGGCTGCTTCCTTTAACAAAGCACACTCACAGACGCACACATAAAAACTGATTTCTCAGCGTACCTTCTCAGCCAGAGCCCTGTATGGCTTGAGTAGAGGGTGAACCTTGCTGTTTTCACATAGCTGCTCCCCGTGAACCCAGCCATTTGCAAACTGACAAAAGATGATTCACGGAATTCGTTACAATACTAACATGCAGACATCAACATATTATTTCAACCACACAACACAGAGAGACGTTTTCACATTTACATGATTTTTGTCTTAAGTTGTGATCATACATAATTTTTACACAACAAATATATTTAAATAAATGTATTTATATATTTTTATACGACCATCTGCAATCTTAACTCTCACTTGTGCAATACTCCAAGTGGAATAATTCCGATGCTTTTGTGTTCAATTAATACAGTTTGTACTCCTTGAATTATTGTCTGTTATATGTGAGTACTTTGTGAGATTTTGTTGTCCTTTGCAATGGCAATAAAACTATCTATCTATGCATCAACTATGCTGCAACTTCAGCAGCCTGAGGAATTATGACTATATTACCTTGTCCAGTGACCACTTCTCATGAGTGTGCTCTGCATACTTGTTCACTACAAACTCCAGTCTCTCTGGAACTGACATGCTAGAGCAGAAAAGGAAATAACATATCAATTACTGTTGCTCTATCCCAGGTGAATATGCTCCTTTGTCCAAAAGTTAACTCTGTCCAACACATTACAGTTTTAATATTCACTGGAACAGAAAAGCAAATTTTGACAATATCCAGAATCAAATTGCAATTTCCATAATCAGTAAAAAAATTGCTGCTGGAAATCTTACTTGGAAGTATCTACAGGCTGTGGATCAAAGTGCCCATCTGTGTCCATGGAGGATTTTTTCTCCATCTGAGACACTCGGCTCGAGTCCACGTGGTCAGGAAGCAGAGCCTTGGCCACTGCAGCCAGACATTGGATGCAAAGCCTAAATAACTGAGGCTCATAGGGCTGTGGAGTTGGATAAGGAGAGAGTGTGGGAAAGAGAACATAGGACAGGGTGAGAGAGATACTGGCTAAGCCTAATTTTGGGTGCTTTGCCACAGTAACGATGTTAGTCCTTGGTTGTCATTACCGTGGACATATGTGTGAATTTCACAAATGGAACTATTCAGCTGTGAGGAAACCGGCTTATTCAGTTTAAATTTAATAACACATTGGATTTAATTGTTTTGGATAGAAAGACATACGGATGGATCCAAAAGTCTGAGACTAGTAGCCACCATTCTTATTGCTGAAATACTTCCCCCTGAATGAAGTCCACCTCATGCACATCAAGCAAAATCCATGTAAGAAACCTGCTTCAGAGGCCAAGTCATTTTAGTTTGAATGTTTTGCAGTAATTCTTAATAAATCAAGTTAAAACAGAAAAAGCAACAATATTATACTTATATAAGAAGATGTAAACAGTGTATGATATAAATTGTAGCATGTCGTGTATGACCACAACATAGGTTCAACTATACAACTATACTGTACAACTTATACAGTATAAAAGATACTGAATTCTTTGCAAATCAGACTGTGAAATCATTTTCTGAGGTTGTTTGATATGTACCACCCGTGGGCCTGAAATGACCCCATGAGCATGCTTTGAGTGAACTGTAAGAAGATGCGGTTATTGATCAAGACTCTCATGTCTCTCTCTATCAAGTTGGTTTTAGGATGAGTTACCACCAGCATATGAAAAATAAACTCTTCATCTCAAGTGTGTACTAATGTTTACTGTTTCTCCTGAAATGGACTTTAAAGGAGAATGGGAAAAGAAATGAAGCAAGAAATCAATGGATATCAATTATTAATTTTATGAAACTTTTTTTCCTTTGGCAAATATTTTCCTTTGCTCCAGGAAAACACAGTAGGACTGTAGTTTTAAATCACTTTCATTCAGTAGTTTACCTTCTTTGCCAAGGCCTTAAACACTCCCCAGAACAATGTTGTAGACAAGTGCAGCTCCTCTTCAGAAGCCATATTCTGGTCTCCCTGCCCACCAGTTAGCAAGTAGTACTTCCACCTCTGCTCATAGTGACTGGTTAAGAGCTAACAGATAAAATTATTAATTGAAATCAATACAACAGAGCATGTTGACATAGTTAGGGTTAATCATTGTAGTAATCTGCAAAACGTTTGTATTCACCTTTAGTGGCATTTTGCTATGGTCTGTGAGATGAGGAACATCGAAGACGAGACGACGGAGAAGAGGCTGCATTACGGATGGTTGGAGTTTGCTGAGGACACCGATGAGCGCAGGATTAGTCACATGCACAAATGCACAATGAGTGATTAGTAAGTCTCAGAAGAATGACAGATAATTAAGAAGATGCCACAGGAAAGATGTAGATCAAATCATTAACATTCAGGCTGAATTTGGGAAATTATATCTGGATTAGGCAAAAAAAAAAGAATTTACAGTGACTCATTAAATATAATGGGAATGAGAAAGCACTAACGAGTGTGCATCAGCTGACAATTATTTCTTGTTTTCCATTTCTCGCCTCAACATTTTATTTGGACAAACAGCAAAGAGACAGTGAATTTAATGGATATAAGAATCTAATGGTGCAATAAAACAAAAATAAAAATAACAAATCACTGAAGTTACAGCTACTAAAAATAACACTGCATCACAAATGATCTTTTAGTAACTTGCTGGAAAATCAATACCCTACCTGCAGACAGCAAAAGCAAAAACTCACAATAACAACCTTGTGGAGCCTGAACCTTAAATCTGTCTCTAGCTTCATAACACCAACAAAAACTCCTACCTGCACACGACCAACAAACAATCTTCTATAGTGTCTCTCTGAGCCTTGGTCAAACTAAGAGCTCTGGAGAGGCTATAGACTGCTTGGATGAGAGAATCAAGGAGTACAGTATGGTCCTCTAATCCACAGAAAAGAGCTGAACATTTGATGAGCAAGGGAAGAACAGCTGTACACAAGTATCTGTTGAGGGCCAGAGCCATGTCCGTGGATCCTAAATCAGCCTGCAATAGAAAAAAAGAGGTTACAGTCAGTGTCAAGTCTACTTACTTGAGTGGCATTTGACAAGAAGAAGGAGGCAGCAAATAGAAATGACCAAGATCAACAATGTTTCCTTATATAGAACATAAAAACTGAAGATATGTACTATACTGCATGTATAGAGTTGTAAAAACCGAATTGAAATGAATTGCACAAAAAAAATTTAATCAAATGGAGACAGCCAAGTCTTTTGTGATTCAGTGCAGTGCATGAAGTCATGTTCAAAAGGACTATTCAACAATCATAGAAATGTTATGAGCTGTGATGCTCAAGACAGGAGGGCAGAGAAGGAGCTATTTTTCATTAGTGAGACAAAACTATTTGGATCAATATGAAGTCAGAGGTCACAGGTGAAGAAACTTAAGTTTTCACTGCTCACGGTATCAAGCCAGACGGCTGCCTGAATGTCAGGCAGAAAACCAACTTCTAGGAGGTGGAGGAAAAAGTTCTGTTTATCGATCCCATAAACTCGGTCGAGGAACAGAACCATAGCTGCTTTGTGGTCTGGGCAGAACACTGTGGACAAGTCAGGCTCAACCACCACAGCATCTGGAGGAACACATACAAAGTAGAGATTAGATATTACGACCAAAGGTCATATTGACATAATGTGTACAGTACATTTATCTATATACATACACAATGGGTGACTATAAAATGTCATGGAGTGGGGGTGTAATGCCTCATTATTTAACATACATCCATAACAAGCACACCGGGTTTCTGTGCAATGGCTTCATACAAGTTCAAAGTACTGTAGTGATGTTAATATTGACTGATAGATTGTTCTGACCTTTAGACACTGAAGGGATTTGAAAGGAGATACTGATGACTCCCTCAAGATCCTGAATGGGGATGAGCGACCTCAGAATGGCGCGGATGCGGATGGCTTCTCCTTTGCCCCCTTGAATTAACTAGACCAAGAATTCAAAACCAAACCTTGTGACTGATTTGAAATTGCTGATGGGCACAATATATGATGGTACAGTCTTTTTTTGCTGTTCGAGAAATTGTCAAAGGTTTCAATACATTTCTATGACCCATTGTGTGGAAAGGCAAATCTATAAAAGCATTAAACTGGGTTTTTTATGAAAGGGGGGGCGTCATTGTGACTCAATCTTTAAAAAGCAGTTGCAGACTTTCTCCATTAGGCTTTACTGTTTCTGACATCAGCGGATATTGATGAGAAATGGCTGCTCAATGTTGGGAAAACACTCACGTGCATCTCTGGAGCACAGCGTCCCAGTAAGTCAATAAGTGCTGAGTAGAAGCTCATGATGGCGTGCCCCATGTGAACAAGGTCATCATCGTGATCCTGGACAACATCTCTGTTACGGGAAATAATCACAATGGTCAAAAAGGCTTGTCATGAAGCAGAATAATCAATGACGACTGTTAAAGATACAATATCTCTAAATAAAGCAAACCATTAGCAAAGCAATATAAGAGGTTTACTAATGACTTTATATTTTATTAAAAATTCTGACAGTTGCAATGATGACAAGAGATGCAGACAGACCAGAGGCTCCCAGCTCACATTAATTTAAGAAAAATATCTGTGTTATTAATCTTGAAATGTTGTAGTAAGGTTAACCTATATATGGTTGGATGGACACAAATGAGCAGGCTTAACATAGAGATTACATTTAGATAAGCTCACTGTGCCTATTTTAAATTTTAACATTTTGATTTTATACTTAATTATAAATCACTGATACAGAAACCATGTAATGCAAGTGAAAACCTCTTAAATAAGATTAAAGATGTTGATGTTGATCTCATTTGCCAGTGAACTCAAAACCAGCAAGATTACAAAATTGCTGTGAGAAAAAGTGATATGGTAGAAATAGAGATAAAGAAAATAATTAAAGAATGTAATTTTATGAATATCTTTCTACATGATCTACACAATTCACTACAACTGCAGTCTTGTCTGCTGCAAAGTTCAACGCCTGTGCAGCGCCCATTAGGCCGCTTTTTATGAATATGACTTTGTTTGAGTGTGTGTGTTTGTATAATAATAAGGCTAACTTTTCAGATACAAAGTAATTTATTAAACATCATCATCAAAATAATGACACTCGATTTAGTTCTTGAGATTTAAAATCATTTGTATGAACACATTTAATACTGACAATGTTCTGTTGGACTGGTATGCGGTGCAAGGTCCATCCATGGAGGGATCCTCAGAGATCCTGATAGCTTCCTCCATGGCTGCTAGGAGACCATTTCCGCCATCACCACGCAGGGCGGGGCCAAAGCACTCGGGCCTACGAATCAGCAACCTCAAAACCACATAAGCATTTTCCTCGACACTCTCACCTGTCGACAAATAATTAACAGAAAATTAAGACTAACTACTGGTGGACTCTATTATTGTGTGTGGGAAGTAACTGCTTAGAGCAATATTTTTGACTCAGACTCGAGAGTGAATTTTTTGGACATGAAATTGATATATCAAAAACACATAAATAATAATGCCACTCAAGTTAATTTATATACAGCCAAAAGAAGGCCCGGAAAAAGATTAAGCTGATATCAATGATAGATAGGTGGTGTGAACTGTCAATAACCTCAAGGGCAATTTGAACTGATGCCTTCTGGGCACTGCATCAGTAAAAAACATTGATAGTACAAGAACCAGAAAATTAATTGCCTCTACTGCAAATAGCTTACTTAAATGGCAGCATGCAATCACACAGCCTCATTTTACTCTCTTACTATTCTTGCACTGTCACAAATATTCAAACTGACTTGTCCCAGATATGATGGATGACTTGTTTAAAGACAAATGACTAAAATAAGGATAAAATAAACAAGCCAACCACACTTTTTGTAAGGAAACAGAAAAGTTCACATAAGGTAAATTGAAAGATACAACCTAAATGTATTTGACTGTCAACAACAATTTTTGCTTAAAAAAACATTACCATTGCAGAAGACAGCAAAACGTAGAAAGTCCAGGTAACGCTCGCCCTCCACAGGGTTCCAGCCAACATCAGGGTAGCCTTTCTCCACCAGCAGCTGACAGCTCTGGAGACCACAGCCAGCCAGGTACTGCACCACCTGAGATAAGATTATTAGTATTCATTAGATTAGATTGTATTTATGCAGGTGGTGATAAATGTGTTGCTCATTATTACTGCTGGAAGCATCAAATCAACAGCAGGAAAGTGGTGGGAGGAGTGAACACAAAGATCTCACAACAGCAGACATCAATAACATGAGTGAAATGACAGTAATGCTGACAATGATAAGCAAGGGCAGCCCATGTTCAATACAGAGCAGAGCACTTATATATGTATACATAATAGATTCTGTTAAGATCAGGATCGTAGAGGAATATGAATTCACCTTCTCTAGGTCAGGTTCCGTCAGTGCTAAGGCCAGTTCGTTATTATCCATCACAGAGGCCGCTGCCACATCCAGAGGAGTGGCTCCACGCATGGACGGAGAAGCTAAGGGACAAAGGCATAAAACAATCAGAGCACCAGCTCATAAACTATACGTCCTGACGTTGGAGGTTCTTATGAAAGGATAAAGATACTGTGGCCATCAAAAGGGTATAACAGCCCAACTCTACCAAGAGCACCTTGGAAAATAACTTTTTTTCTCCATTTCATCATGTGCGAGATAATGTCCAGGCAAAAAGTACAAAGTTTCAGACGCAATGCAATATTCCCTCAATACATTTTCACTCAGCAGACTGCCTTTGTGAAATGTTTTAAGTTAGACACTTATAAAGTAATTTCACAACCCTACAAACTAAAATGTTAGCTTCCACCTTATAGTTGAAACACTTACATTTAAACTGCGAGTTACAGGCGAAACAAATCAAGTTGTGTTGTGCAATGAAGGGTTATTGTATTCCAATGAATCACTGTAGATTCTGTTTCTGTTACTGAAACACTGACGCATACAAGTGTGAGAGGAGAATTTACCAAGTCCAACACTGCTGTTTTCCAGAAGGTAGCTGAGATGGTCAAACAGGGCTCCCTGGTTGTGACAGCTGATGCGGCAGAAGTAACACAGGAATCGACAGCAGCTGGCTACCATCTTGGGAAAGGTTATCTCCTAATAAGACAAAATGAAAGCATTGATATAAAGAAAAAGCTTAATGTGACATGGCAGATGTTACAAAAAACAAACTAGACTGCATGGAGTATTGCCCAGCTAATGATGCACATCAGCCAGAACACATTACATTAGCTTTGACTGTTTTCATTTTTGGAATATTTCCCTATGAAACAACAATACTGCTCGGTTACACACTTTTTTTTCAAATATCACAACAAATGAAATGTGTTTCTCTCACCTTTGATTCCCCTTCCCCTAAAACATTTACCATCACCTCCATCACAGTCTCATGCATCCCCAGTGCCCTCATTAAGTTGGGATGTTGGTAGAAAACTTTGTTGTTCATGATGTCTCTGTATGTAAAAGCACAAAATATTCACAAAAACTGTTAAGAATACATTCCACACTTTGGAGAATATGACGTTGGCAGCATGATAAATAATGTCCACAAAAGATGACAATAATAAAGAGGTTACAAGAGACGCAACCTTCCTCCTACCCAAGTCTTCTGATCATCATCTTCTCCTCTTCTTTCCCCATGCGGACACTGAGGAGAGAGCGGATTTGGCAAAGGGAGGAGAGGAGAGTCATTGTGTCCTCCACCGAGGCCTGGCTGATTGTGTAGGTTCTGCTGAGTGGTCCTTCCATTTGACCCCCGAGCCCCTGATACTGGCGGTGGAGCAATGAGAAGACAGCTCTGACCAGTTCAGGGTCTTCCATCTCACTCTCTTGGGTCCAGCGCACCATCGTCTCAGAAATTAGCTTTTTGAGGGACTCTGGAGAAGAACCAGCAGGTAAAAAACATTATATAATAGATGGAATCTAATTACCCTTGTGTTTGAATGCAGGGCCAGTTGTGATTCTGATGTAGATTGAGGTTGAGAAACACAGATACACTCACTGCCACTCTGCGGTTTACACTCCTCTTCTACAGTCATCTTCCTCATTCCTAAGCCTCTAGCCACTAAACTGAGAAGCCAATCTGTTACAGGCATCTCAGCATCCTCTTCAACCTCTGAGTCAACGTCCACTTCAATGCCTGCACAACAACAGCAAAACAAGTTGTGTCATCTTCAGTGGTATTTGTGGTGAGTACTCTCCTTGGAGCGTAGATTTTTTTCATTTTTTATCAATTTAAGGGAACACTGTGCATCTCAAACATAAATTTCACCGTATAATTCACCGTAACAGATTATAGTTACGAGCACATTTGCACTTCTAGTCCCTCGGCAGGTAACACACAAGCTATGCACTATAACCCAGCACATCACAAATGTATGCTTGTCAGATAAAAGCAAGTCATCAAAACTATGAGAAGAAGGAGAATATTAAATTCAGTAACTGCAGAGCTGAGCAGTTTCAGACAACTTTTAAACATGGTTTTAAAAGTGCTGATTGAGCTGCACCCCTCACATCATCAGACTGATTTGACTTGATTGATTTATGGCTGTTAAAGAAAAAGCAGAATGCCCAAAAAGTGCTGAGATGGGACAGTACAACCTAATTCTCAACATTGGTTGTACTGTCTGAGCGAGTGTACACAAAGACATGTAGTGGAGAAGGGGCTTAAACATAATTTCTTTCATAAATAAGACCAAACTTCAAGATAAATCACTCAAAGATAATACAGTGTTCCAACCACAGTGTGTGTTCAGGAGCTGATGGAAGTCTAGCAGGAGCTGTTGGATTTCCACAGGACAGGGACAAGTCTCCTGCTGCTCATGCTCTCTGAAGCTCAGCAGCATGTTGATCTAAAGACAGATAAACAGATGACAAAAACAGCCTAATCCTCTGACACTTCTGATTTGATTTCAGCCTATTCGACCTGCTCCTGTGGAGGTGAGCGGAACTCCTTGGTCTTGCGGGCAGTGAGGGCGGCCGACATGTTGAGCGCCTGCATGACCTGGTTGTAGCGAAAGCGTTGGTTCTCCTGAAGTCGCCCTGCAAAGTTGTCAGAGAAGGCGACCACAGCCTCTACCCTGTGACGCACTTGGCTGTCACACAGGTAGGACAGAAGCTGGCAGAGCTGGAGAGAAATGTTTCATGATTTATTTTAAAACACTTATATGAAGGTGACAACACAACAACTGAAGCTAATCCAAAATACATCCAAAGTGAAAAATCTTCTTAGTGTTCACCTCAAGTTTGACAGCTTCTGGAAGCTTCATCTGAAGAAGTCCTTGTGTAGGAGTGTCATTTTCCTTCTCGCTGCCCCCTTTCCATTCTTTTTCATTATCATCGCTTGCATCTTCTTCCTCTTTCCCCTCAGAGGGTGAAGACTCTAGGGTGAAGACTCCCGGCTCTATTAGTCTCAGAACTTTAAAGAGATCCTCATCACCAAATACACCCATTACCAGCAGGGTATAGAAGAGTCTAATTAGGGGAACCAGCAGAAGCTCAATGCTGCCTCCTACAGGATCCCTCACACCCTGACCCACAGCCCACACCCCTGCATTCAGCATCTCCAGAGTTATACTCTTTAATATGTCCAGAGGGATTTCTGGGCTGTCTGCGCAGACTATTTCAACAGCATCATCTGCTTCTCTCCCATCACTCCTCACAAAACAAGGAACTGAGAAGTGCATCTGTGGTTTGAGGGATGTGCTAAGTCTAGAGCATGGAATTCCTTCTGGAGGAGGACCTCCCCCGCAGTTCACGCCATCAGAAGGGCTGGGATAAAGAGCGATTCGTTTGGTCTGGTCTGACATAGGCACAATGTATTCATGGTTCATCATGAGACATGCGGTGGTGTGGCTGCTGAGGTGGACCTAAAGAACAAGAAAAATAATATTTATTTATTTACACTGAGAAGATTTCTTATCCTGTAGTCCCTGATAAAAAATAATATGAACTCCAATAAGCAACTACCTGAATAAGGAGCTGGTAAAATGCGGAGCGGAGAGGCCCCAGAAGTTGGGGATTCTGAATGGCATGAAGGACCTGGGACTGGTCCACGTGACTGCAGAGGACATGGCAAACTCTGGTGTTTCCCAGGGCGCATAAAGAGCAGTAGAGGAGCAGGGTGTGGTGGTGAAAGGTCAAGAGATCATCAAGTTCGGACAACTCCAAAATGTTGACACACCTAAATGGATATATCATTAAAAAATATTCAGTGATGTTGCTTAAACAAGAACAAACTAAAACTCTAAATAATGTTTTAACACAATTGCAGCACATGGAAGGAAGGTCAGAAAGAAGCCAAAAGCCATTGGTGTACAGCCTGATACTTACATTAGAGTGAAACAAAAGATATGTTAGATTATAGCATAATAAACAACATATGCAAAGTTTACATCTGCTCTTTGACCTGTTTTCATCAGGGATCTGAAGAGTCATGACTTGCTGAGGCTCAGAGCACTGGACTCTCCAGCCATGGCGCTCATCTGGCCGATCTACCAACACCTGTAATGCGTGCTCTGGTACTCTGGTCCATGAAACCGGGCTTAGATGCTGAACCTGAAACCTTGGAGGACACTGAGGAGTGGAATTCCTTCTTTGGCTGCGAAGCAAACCTGCCGACAGTGGCATTACATTCTGGACCAAGAGAAAGACAAATGAAAGTATTTTATATCAGACCATCAAAAGTTTTATAAAAGAAGAACCCGCTCATAACTGTACCGTTCACAAATTTGAGCTACAACCTAATAAACTACAGATCCAATCTTTCCACAACATGTTGCTTTTTATATAAATAACAATGTTCTTCTAACATATTTGACATGATTGAAAATGATTGATACTGAAAACTTCCTTTACCTTGACACGTCCCAATTCAAACTGAAACATGTTGCCTGTGGTTGGTTTGACAAAAACAGCAGGAAACAGCTTCGTACGGGCTTCCACCTGATTAACAGTGAGACAATAGTATCAAAGTTTAGCAAGGCAATGCAACACATTAACCATTATTTCCCATAGTTATTCATGTAAGTTATACTGTCAATCAGAAAGTTTCCTATGTGACCTACTTGGTAGAGCATTGCCATCTCCACTCCACTGGAGGTGAAGGTGAGCAGGCCAGTGGCTGTGTCAATCAAACAGCCAATTTCTAACCCTGTACTTCTTCGACTCTGAGACAAGCCTGTAGCTTCTCCAGCACACACCATGTAACAATTACACCGCTTCACACTGTGGAAAAGGACAGAGACAATATCATTAGTTTGTTTCTAATTTACGCAACAACATGAAAGAAATACAATATGGCATACAGAAGGTATCATGGCCACTATCAACAATATCTGTAACCTTTATTATTTAATTTAAGTATTTCACTTCTTGGTAAAACCATCCATACTAAAAATTAAAATTTCTTTGTGCACACTGACCTTTCCTGGACTTTGCCGCTGTCATCTCCGAGGGTGACAGTGACGGTGTGGACATAGTCTGTGTCAAATGTCATGTCATGTTGATGAAAGTCAGAGGTCACCCAGCCTACCCACACATTGAACGGCTCCTGGCCAGGAAGAACCCTCACTGAGTAGTAATACTGAAACACAGAGGTCAGTTGGTGTCATAGTTTGGTATTTGCATTTTGTATATTAAATTATCATAATCTAGCAGGTGATTATCTACCAGCGCTTTATAAGCCCCGCAGCACAATTTGTATGACTTTACTTGATTCTAAGGCAGCAGGGTGCCCAAACACATTTTCTTTGTCGTCATTAGTTTTTGGTAATTATAGGTAATTTAAATATTACAGTTTAAAAACATTGGTTTTCTTGATGGTGCTGATTTTATTTTGTATGGGCTGTGTTTATCTGGTTAAGATGGGATGAAATGATGACCCTTACTCTGGAGCTCTGGATAAGGTGATCATGGTCATCTTTGTCAACGACGACATCTTCAAGGAGCCGTGCAGATGAGTTGCTGCTGACTAGACCTGGTTTAGTTTTCTTCAACATGAACCTTACAGAGCAGAAACACACATTAATGAGTAATCTGTGTTTCTTTTCACAATTTAGATTTCTTCTGTTTTATCTCTCATTTAATTTTCAGAAACTTATTTTGCAATCATAAAAAACAAATAATACACTAAAAATGATACATCACTACCTTAACTAACAACTCAAACAAAGGTTTGTGCTTCTATGCTCATTCTACTACATTCCAAATTCTATGCATGTCATTACATATAGTATGTTCCTAATTTTAGCTTTCCACAATCTACCGTTGTTTCAGTCTTGAAGTTTTCTCTTGGCTATGATCCTTATGGTTGAGCTCATCTCTCGATCCAGCGAAGCTGTGAGCTGACTTCATCAGCACTTCAAAGTCAGAGTCCACTTCCTCCTGCTCTTTCCTTCCTGAAAAGGACAATGACAATTAATTACAGCGAGGCCTGGGGTATCTTAAACGGAGCAACTCACCAGGGTCACGATGTAATAATATCAGTAGTCTGGATAAATGGAAGCAACAGCTGTCTAGACTGAACACATTCATTGTTTTTTTTAAATTTCAGTAATTTGTACAAGCTGCAGCAGTAATAATGTCATTTGTTGTGTGTTATGGCAAACCAAGCACGTCTTCTATGACGTCTTGTCGAGCTCTCTGTGGCTAACCCGACCACACTGTCTACAATGCTGTAATATCATCTTAACCTGGAGAGAGAGTGTTGGAGGTCAAAGGAAGCACACCCGCTGCAGGGCTGGTGAGGATATCAGCACATTCAACAGACATGCTGAGCCGGTAAAAGCTCATCTCATTGCCTCCACCGTGGTGAGCAAACAACCGCTGAGAGACCCTCAGGCTAGACAAGGACTCCGTTGAGCCACTGATTTTTGTGACCTTGAAAAAGATTTGAACAAGATTTTCAGGATCAGTGTGAGTTGATCAGTTCTATAAGCAACCACGGTTCCCAAAAAAGGACTAAATACTTGTATTAAATACTACATATTAATGAGAGAAAGTCTATAAACTGCATAAACCAACATGTAAATTGTGATCATCAGGTAGTATGGAGGTAAACTGAGGCTGTTTCCAACTCATCCACAGAACTGGATCTCTGGCCATGTTGACAGCAAATGGCTCATAGCCTTCCTGCTGACCACACACAGTAAAGTACTGCAGAGAGGCCACATGGCGGCCCAGGTTCAACCTCCCCACCTGGTTCACCCCGACACTGACCACGGGCAACAGGCCTAGGAAATATGTGAAGAGACAAAATGAAAATCTTTAATATACTGTATGTATGACGTTTTTCAAAAAGAAGACTACAAATATAAAATGATCATTTTCAGTTAAAAGAAAGTATCAAGTCTAAAAAGTCAAAAACTCCTCCAGACCGTCTCTGACATCAAAGTCCTTGGCAGCCAGCTCTGATCCTCTGTCATTAAACAGCACCTCTCCATTGAGCGTGACCACCATGGTGCGTTCAGCCATGTCCAACAAACAACCCACCACATCCCCTCTCTGCCACGGACGTCCCAGGGGCTCACTACCCTGGTGGTACCACTGAGCCTGAAAAACCCAGGAATATAATTTAGACTGAAATAGGGATCATCACAGCTCGGAATGAGGTAAAGTGAGAAGAAAGCAGGATGATCAGAGTCAGCCCAGCAGAATAATGAGAGCTGTGCTCCATACTTTATCTCATATTGGCGAATGGCACAGTTTGATCACAACCATTGTTTAATCAGCGTTGCTCATCTTAATTAGAGGTGTGCTGTGATTGTGACCAGCTGTGTTGCTGATGAAGCATCAAGTTGAATTCGGCTGATAAAGCTTGAATGTGCAAATTACATACTAAAGTGAACTAATTCATTCGATTTTTTATTGTTTAATTTTAATTTGTATTATGAAATGTCTTGTGGTTACAAGAATTTACAGATTTTAGTTCATCATGGCAGAAAAACACATCTGAAGATGCTTATTGCTGTTTCAACAAGTTCCCTTATTGCTGTGTTCAGAGCTGTAAAATTTAAATATCTCACCTCATATCCATCAAAGATGAATGCCTTGTCATCTGAGCCGAGCTCTTTATCAGGGATACAGCCGGGTCTGGCCCAGCCCACTCTCATACTCCCTGCTGTCAGTGTTTCAAATTCAAAATACCACTTCCCACGAGTCACGGCGTATGATTTATCTGGTCTGAACACTGTGCACTTCTCAGCAGAGGAGAGACAAGCATTTGATAATGTGGCTGTAAATACAAAAACAGAGAAAAGATGGTGATGTGCAAAATAAGTGATTTTCAATCAAACAGAATTTAGCTTTGCATGACAAAATTCACAGAAGTTGCAGAATGGTCAATAGCTATACAAAGTTTTACTAAATAAAAAAAGACAGCTTTGTTGCAACTTGAATTTGATTGTCTTATGCTGGTTACAATAAATAAAGAGGGTATTGACTGAGCTATTACTAGTAACCGGACTTTGTGACATACCCCGTTCTTGGTTGAGGGGCTCCAGGCTGTAACCGTAGGCCAGCAGTGTACAGACTGCCTCTCTGACACTCTCTCTGCCCATTCTCCTGCTCTTTTCATCAAGCAGGCTGTAAGGCACCAGGTATGGACTCCGTTTTGTCTTCACATCCTGGTAACGCAGATGCAAAGAGCAATATGGGTAACTATACTAGTCAGCAAATAGTATCAGTGTTTGTGTTTCGTGTTGACAGAACACGCTGTTACCATAAACTGTACATTTTAGTTTTGTACTATTTTCAGACTATTTGAAAAACAAATTTTAAGTTAGGCAACATCAACTAATATTATCAATTATTATTAAGCAGGACCATATAACACACACATCATGTTGTATTGAAAACTTTTTCGCAAACAGCGCAGTTGGTTGCTGGTCATTTGAGAGAATACGGATTATAAACACTTCTGCATTAGCACAACTTTCCTGACCCTGAGTCTATGTCCATTTTCATTTCAGGGTCTATGGACAACATGTAATATATGAATAAAAAATATTGTTTCTCTTCAGTTGTGTCAGGTTAAAGTTGTAATACAGAACAGAAACCTGCTGGGCTCCGTAGGTCCATCCCTGTTTGATCCGCTCCCTGGCCCAGACATTGTGATCATTCTCTGCCAGCAGTTTAACCACTTCCTCATGGGCTGGACTCAGAGAAACCTGGCCCGAGTCTACTGGGGCAGGTCGATATCCACTGGGCTGTTCATATCTGAGAAACACAAAATAAAGAAAAATGACATAATAGTTCTGATGTAGTTGTCCTTCTACAGTATTGTGGATAAGGGCTACAAACAAAACTCAATTAAACATGATAATATTGTCATACTTGGTGGCTAGTCTCATGTATTTGACTCTGTCTGCCGCACGGTCATCAGTCAAACCAACGTGAAATCCGAGAGCAAGGAGAGTCCTTCAGCAGACAGACAAACAGAAACACTGATTACTCATTAATTTAAACATTTTTTTTTACAAATGAATCAAAATGATCAAGTAGACGTCGTTGTTTTTATTGTATGATAAAGGTCAAAGATTTCACCTGAGGGTGTCCTGAGCCACCTGAACGTTCTGGTTCCTCTCCTGCTCTGGCAGCTTGGAGAACTCCACTAAACACGGATCATGTCTCTTACTCTCATCTCTCACCTGTTTGACAAAAGCTTATAGTTTTCAGAAACTGCAAGAAACACAGTTGGGGATTTACATGATTATTCATTTGATGCATGCAAAGATTAAATAATGCCAGCATATGCTTCTGTTTTCTCACAGGTCCATTTGTCCATCCAAGGTCAATCTTGTCCATTACCCAGAGCTCATGGATGTTCTCAGCCATTTTTTCTCTGATATCCTGAAGTTGTGAGGGCAGTGCCACCTATCATTGGAGAGATCCATTTAAAATGTTATGTAAATATTCTAAATACTTTTATCAAAATAATAAAATATATTAGCAATTTATTTTTTGCAAAATAAAGTAAAATAAAATCTGTTTGACTGCTTTTTTTTTTTTACCTTGCTAATGTCTACAGGTGTGGGAGTGAAGTTTACTGGAGTGACAGGTACTAAGGGGCCGATGAGCTCTTGTTTTCCTTCTCCGAGATCCAAGATGTATTTCTGACATGGTTCTACCTTCAGCTTGACTCTTGGGAGTAGTGCCTCTGAGCATGGAGCAAAACCTGGTGGTGGTAAGAAGCGGAACTCTCCATGTCTTCCCCCGAACAGAAAACGAACCCTGGCATCCAGAAATAGGACATGGAATGCATTTAGAAACATAAACTTCAACAACAAAAGAATTCAGCCTCTTTAAAGGAATTACAAATGGTATTAAATACAGCATATTACATCAAAATTAACTTGAGAGAAACCAAAAACCAAAGTGTATAACAGATAGCGTGTCTCCTCTACTGACTTGATTCCAGCAGAGAAGCTGACCACAGGGTAAAGGAGGCCGTCAACACTGAAGTTCTCCAACATGCCCTGCACAGGTAGCCCGTTGACCCGGAAAGAGATGCAGGGAGCGCTGAGGTTCAGACAGCAGCTGACCACATCGTCATTTCTCAGCAAGTGGGGGAAAGGTGAACTCACTTTGCGGCCCACACAGCCTGAAGTTCAGAGGACACAATTGCTTAAGTCATCCATGTTTTATAACATGAATCTCACAATACCTTAAAAATACAAGAATGTGAATATAATGCATGTATGCACTCATAGATTTTAGCAGTGGAGGCTTACATTCATTCTGGCAGAATCTGACATAAATCATCCTGAAAGAACACTTCTAAACTGCCAATATGGAATCAGTCTACTTTGTATTAATTGTTGTTTACCCATACTTAAGGCAGCAAGTCTGTTCATCATCAATTTTTCATCAGTTAATCAATTAATCATCAAGTTATCTGAATCGAACGTAATGTGAGTTAGACATATCTTTGTCACAATCAAAAGTTTGGTGGCTGCAGTAAACTCAAGATTTACTGTGGCTGACAATGATTTATTACAGTCTCTCCAGATCTCTCGCTGTACAGGCTCAAGGAACAAACAGTAACATGTCACTGGCTCCCTCTGAATAATTAAGTGTTGCTCAACAATGGGGGTCACTGACTTATTTAAGATTTTTATACAAGATAATTAAGAAGCATTGATTTGACTGAATTTCCCTTGTGTTCCTTTTAATCAGACATGGTAAAATCCCATATAATCCTTTTATGGCACTAATTTAAAAGCAATGAGAGGAATTTTAATTCGAGCTATCTCTAAAAATGGATGTTTGGAAAAATATACACAAGTCTTCATATTTTTTGACTTGACTGTAAATCAATTAAAGATCAAGATGACAGATTAAAACTTTAAAATAGGTTATGTTTAATTTTCTGTTTTTCTTTTGAATCTCCCTGTGGAAGTGATGTCACACCCTTCATTTCAATTTCATCTCTATTCTGATAAAAACTCAAGATTGAAATAAGGTTATACATTCAATCATTCAGTGAGCAGCATCCCCAGAAGTACTTCTAGTTTACACTGGCTCCTGTGTCGTATCCTCACCAGACCAGAGTTGAAGACCATCGAAACCATACGAGCAGAGGTCATCTCCCACCCCGTTTCCGCCCCAGCCTTCTCCCCCTGTTGGCCTGGGGTGGTAGCCCTCCGAGCAAGCCCAGCCGACACGCAGATGAGTGGGCTCAGAAGTGAGGAAGGGATCGACATGGTCCACAACCAGCTCATAGTACCACCTTCGATGCTGTGCTGAATCATCTCCCATTGCCAGGAAGATGTTTGGTCTCATGCTGTGGCAATAGATGTCCACAGGAGGCAGAGAAGAAGAAAAGACAGAAGATATCGGACATAATTTTACTTACTTACTTTACTTACATAACGGATCCACTCTCTGGGATTCTCTACTTGCAGCAAACCTTAGGTCAAGTGGTAATGACAGCACCAATTATTGCAAGCTTTTGTTTGGCCTGTAATTAAAAAGTACCCATCCATTTAATGTATTGCTCTCCTCCATTTAATTTACTGCTGAATCCATCACTTTTTTTTTTAATAACTATTCTATATTTTCTGCCATCTTCCATGTGTTTGTTGTCCTTCTATTTCAATTTTGATATTAATTTTTCACTGCCCAGACACTTAACATAGGAAGATTAAAAGAAAATATCCATAAAAACAAGACACACATCATAAACATCTCATATGTTTAGTCATATCATGCAAGAATAAATAAACTTCACTACTATAAAATAAATTTTTTAAGACATGAAAATGTCTTTCAACTATTTTTTTTTTTTAATTGTACAGCAATATAATACTAGTAGCTTACCATACTGCTCTATGTAGGATCACACACTGCTTTTCCTTCATCCGGGGCATTTGGTGCAGCCCACAGAGACCATAACTCAACTTTCATGAGCACATCACATTTCATTGTTATAAATATATAAACCAATCACAGAGCAAGCCTTTTGTGGAGGTTGACCTTCCACTACTGGTGCTGAAACTAAATTACCAGAGAAGATTTGGAATCAGAGCCTGAGAAGCAATAACACGAAAAGGCATTTGGACGAGAAAATCGGCAATATGTTGTGCGAATTAAGTCAGGACCAAGACGACGTCTGGAGAATAAATGCTCGTTCATGTAGTGACTTTAACCTTGCCCTTGACAGAGCTCTCAGGAGAGTGAAGACATTAGGACGAAAAGAGAGGATTTGAGAGAAAGGGAAAAGGACAGGGTGTGAAAAGTATGACTTGGTTAAGATGATGTAAGAGATTGGATAATAATAGATAAGAAGACTGGATATAGACAAGAAAAAATAAGTAAGAGGGCATCTGGAAGAACTGTCAAAATGGGGTAGGGTAAGGCGGAGAAGATGGGAAAGAGAGGGAAACCCCATGAGATGAATGAAAGTAGATGTACTAATGAGACATTTAGTTGGACAAGAAGAAAAAGTGATAGAATGAGTAATGGCTTGAGGAGGAAGAGAGAGCTGGGGATTGGACTGAGCAGGTGTTAGGAATATGAAACAAAATAAGCTATAAGGCCTGAGGAGCAAAATGGGCTGTTGATAGAGAAAAGCGTGATAAAAGAGGGCAGCTGCTGTAGAAGACAGGGCAGATTGAGTACAAAAAAAACACAAGCTCAAAAGGAATATGAAAACCACTTGGCACAGTGGGCCCAAATATTGAGACAAAAGAAGAAGATATAATATGAGAAAAATGTCTAAAGATTAGTCACAGCCCCTAAAAGCTGAGATAAAGACACGTGAGATCTGGCATCAACATTATTGGTTTGATCTCTTCAGACAATAATCATTTATGCAGCTAATTAAAAGTGTGCAGCTAATTAAGAGGCAACACTAAAGAAGACAAGTAATTTTTCAATTAACTCAAGTCCAGCAGAGAAAGAGCCAAGTGCTCTACTGTGGAGAGAGATGCTGTATCTTCTATCAATGATGTGTACAGCAGAGCGGAATGAAAACTGAAAGGACACAAAGGCCTGCAGCAGTGCGATCTCTTCAGTTAACTACACAAATTGACTAGAAAGCATAAGAGGGGACAAGAGGGAAAAAAACACTCTTATTCAATGATTCTACAAGAGTGAATACAATTTAAGAGAGAGTATGGATTTTTGAGCTTGGAAATTATTTTTCTAATTAAGAACTTTTGTGTATCTGAAATACAAAAGAGACAAACAACAAACGAAGAAGACTAAAAACACTGAACAGGAAAAGAATGAGACAGAATGGAAGACAGAATAATACCTTCAAGACAAAACAAAGACAAAACATTCTCAATCGTACCTGACGACCTGATTAACCAGACGTGTTTGGAGCAGCAAGTCTCTGTCTGGCAGCAGGCTGTCGCAGATGTGGTTTTGATTGGAGCGCACCGCCACGCCATTGCACACACACAGAGAGCGTAGCACCTCTAGAACCTGGAAAGCAACCTGTCAACACCTCATCAAGCAGTGACTCGATAAACACATGGAGATGACCGTGCATTAGGGGACTGAAGCTGCAATTAGCGTTTCTGTGCTTCTTGTATTTGTGAAATAATCGACGTCTATTCATTTGAAATGGTCAATTCTGCGACAACATTACACCAAGACCCTTACACAAAAACCTTATCTGGACGAGCTGCAGCATTTCAGCCAATTCACACAGTTATAAAAAGTTTATACCATTTTAAATCAAATAGACAAAATATTATATATACTACCTTATGGTTGCATCCATGCTTGTCAAGAAAATAGATGATGGAATGAATGTGTCCTTCTTTGACGACATTGAGTGCTTCAGGACTCTCCACTAGGATACAGTGCAGAACCTCCAAGACTCCTGTACATGACAGTATGTTATTGATCATTACTACGTGGTAGATACTGTGTATTACAGCCTATAATATGCAGAGAGTTTGCTATGATGCTGAGATAAGATACATTCAGACAGATGTAATAAAATTCCCAGGAGGCCTCGCTAGTATGTCACATTCACAAGAAAGGGACGGACAGATGGACCACAGACAACCAAAAACGTGGTAATTTTTGAATATTTAGCTACAAGTTCAACCAACCAGAGGATGCTTCCATTCGGTCTAGTCTGCTAATCAGCCAGTCAAGAGAACCTGAAAAATGTGCACAGTTTACACGGTTTCCCCGGATCAAAGCAGCTGGAGGAGGAAAGAAGAAGGAAGTGTTAGGAGGAAGCTCAGGATTCATTGATCCATGTATTTTATGCAAAATCCCTCTGTATCTGTGACAATAGATAATCAACGTTTTGATGTCAGTTTTGCAAATGAAAAGGTGTCTGTACTAGATGTGTGTCAATTCTCACCCAGTAGCTCATAGAAACTGTCGAGGATGTTCTCCCATTCTTCTCCCATCTCACCCTGAGCAGATTCAGCAAAATCAGAAGCACTGCTGTACTGGTGTAGACGATCAATACAATCTAGGACCAAAGCTATCACACCCTGAGAAGAAATAGGGGTACACTTGTGAAACACTGTCAAACGTATAAAATGTAGCTTATACTATCACACATATAGTTACCTCTTCTTGAAACATGTTTTGCCGATTCTTTAGAGCTACCATGCTGTTCTGTTTAGCTTCATGGCCAAGCCCGTCCAGAGGTTGAAAATACTTTATTAGATCCTGCAGACTGCACATCACCATCTCTGTCGGCAGGCTGACAGAAGACAGGTGTCCTCGTTGACTGAAGCCATCCACTTTCCTACAGGAAATGTGTATGCGGAATACAACAATAGTATATTTCACAGACATGATTAGTTTCCAGCCTGGACTCAAACTACCAGACCTTTAAATCTTCTTGTGGTAAAGCAGGCCTGGATTTGAAACCAACAACTATGACTTATGCTCTGGGCTGCTTATCTGAATCAAGGGTGGAGAGTGATGCATGTTATACAGATTGTAAAATCCTGGGAGGCAAATGTATCATTCTGATGTATTTTAGTTTTTTACAAAGAGAAAATAGAAAGTTTGAGACATTTTCAGAGCCTCAAGTTATTCCATATCTCAGAGTTTTCTCTCAGTTAATTATGCAACAGCCACTTTTTAAGAGCATGGTAGAAATCTTTGGGTATCGCTATGTTTCTGTGTACCACAAGAAAATCCTTAAGGCATTCTAAGACAGCTGAAGTCTGCAGTTGTGTGTGTGTGTGTGTGTATTATTTTTCTTATTACACACATATTTTTCTTATTTATCTGTAAATAAGCCAATATTGGTCAGGCTGATATATCACTGTTGCTGTACCAAGGACATTGCAGCTGCAAACTGAGCAACTGTCTTGATCTGGATTGTATCCACAAATATCTGAGGGTATAAATACACCAACCATCACCTGACAAAGCGAGTGAAGAGGAGAGTAGCACTCCGGATGAGTCTGGCAGAGTGAGATTCTTCCCTCTGAGAACGAGACAGCGTCAGCCCATCGTCCATGTGACCCTCGCTGTGCAAAATAGCCTGGAAGCACATTTGCAATTATTCCGTATTGATTTTTTTCCCCACTTTCCCCATATTAAAAGTGTGATTCAGTACATTTTCACATTGAATATTCATTATACACAGAATATAGAATGAGCCTCATCCCTTTGTTTAATCAATACATTCTAAACATTTACAAGTTTACCTTTCGCTGAGTTCCTCCCATGCGAGACGACTTTGCATCAGTTGTTTGGTAGGTGAGCCAGAGCCCAGAGTCGACATGCTGAACGTAACATATGGAATCTCCATACTTGATCTCCGGGATCCCCATGCCGTCGACATTAGTCTTTACGCCAGTGTCAAGCTTCTCCTACAGGCAAAAATCTATTATTACATGTATCCCCAACAAATAAATAGGAAAAATGCAAACTAATGACTCCTGACCTTTGAGGAACGGAAACAGAAGGAGGTCGTGTTGATGTCGGCCTTGTCACGATCAACCAGGTATAGGCCCTTTTCCTCTGTCAGACCCAGATACCTCCCAGTGGTCACATGGCACAGTCTGAAAGGCTGCTTCCAGCATGTATGCCTCCCGCTCCACCTGAGGAATATCAAGGACTTTGTGTTGTGCTGTTGTTGTTGTATTATTTTCAAGGAAATTGAACTGTCTGCTACAATTACGCTGTCTGCTGAATTCAATTGTCTGCTACATTTATTTTTCCCTCTTTAGTGTTGACATGGCAAGGGAGCATGCAGGGGAGAAAACCCTAATTCTGTTCTGGGCCAGACAAACATGGTTGCAACAACTCTGCTCAGCCATTATAGGCAAAAACTTCAGACCTGCACTGGCAGTGAGTGTAAGCAGCTTGATATTAGCTCTGTCTAAGTTCTTAGCAAACATGTTTTCTTTTTTCTTTTTGTGCAACTACAAAAATCTGATCTTTTTCATACAATCAAAAGCTTTTGTGTGAAGCTAACAATTACTGCACGTGAGCAGATCATCACGTCCCATTTATACTTACACAACACACAGGATCTCGAGCCTCCAGAGCGAGCTGGCTTGGCTGGAGACGGATCCAACCTCATAATGCATCATCCTAAATTGAGAAAACAGACATGACTAGGGAACAAAAGGATATCTATGATGGGCACGAGAGGTGATTAGTATTTTCAAGTAACCGACCTTTGCAGCTCCTCTCCCTGCCCTGTGGAGGGAACTGTCAGACAAGCGTCACTGTGGCTGTGGAGTAGCCGCAACGTATCGCCCCCCTTTAGGTACCCTAGAGTTAGCAGAAGAGACATGGGAAGAGTTTTCTACCGTAACAGGCCTTTTGTTGGCTCATATCTAAGCAAAGCTAATCATCCATTCATCCATTATCTATACCACTGTACCCCCCTAAATGTAACTATTCAGAAAAATAGTAAACAATTGTTCACTTTCATGGTTGGCAGAGCTCTTTCAGTGACTATCGCCAACATCAATTTGAAAAACAAAGGGACACGCCTTACAGCTGGAAACACTCATTGACCAATCACATTTCTTGGACACAACTATAAGTTGGATGAAACTATTTTTCGACATTGATCTTTTGTTATTCAGTTTGCTTGGAGAACAAAAGAAAAAAGGATAAAAGTAACTTGCCTTGAGCAACTCCACCTCCAGAGCAGATGGGAGCAACACTCCAGAGAGTCTGCTGGAAGGCTGCATCAACAATCAGGCTGTCACTCAAGCTTCTGTTGTCAAATACATTGCCAACGGACATGTGCTGGGAAGAAACAAAACGTTAAGGGGAAAAAAATCAGCCCATCAACATTAAATAGAGGATGAGTTTTCTACAATGATAGGTGCTATCACAAACAGTTATGCTGATCAACTCATCAGAGAACACAGACTGGGAGTGAAGTCAGAGGAAATTATAATGTTTTGATCCTGCAAAGCTCAAAAGAAAGATGGAGGAGACAGACGAGTGCAAAATGAACACACATTCAATTTATCAAATTCTAATTCTAAATAAGTGATCTTTTATTATTTATTTAAGCAGATCTGAGATATTTTTATCTGATTTTCTGTCAACTTACAATAAAAGAACGTCTCTTTTTACCAACTCACCAGATACCTCTCTGAGGACACATTGACCAGAATGAGGTCATCTCCAACGCGCACTTTCTCACCCTCTGACCTCTGCCTAGATGCTGGGTGGACGGTCCACCAACACGCCTCACCTGATCCACACACACGAAGGATTTATGTTTTAAATGCAAATATGAAATCTTTACTTACAAAAACAGTCATTTTCATCTGTTACAAAGATCTGACATCAATTACCTGCTTTATCCTCCTGCAGACCAACATCAAAAGCCAGCTTGTCAGTTGAAGACTGAGATGAAGACAGACAGCTGAGATACTGCAAGTAAAAAAAAAACAACACATATTTTTCAGCAATCATCTGATTAAATATATGGAAAAAGCTAATAAAACTTTTGTGAGTAAGACTGAGACCATTGAGGTAAAACTGAAACCTGATTTATATGTCAGGATGACTTACCATGCCACTGTAAGAGTGTAGGAACAACACTGCCTGGCCATAAAGAAGGGTGCGATGGTTTCCTCCGGCCCCCATCTGTAAAGAACAAGTTGTTACTTTATATAAATACTAGCTGTTCCAGTTTTATGTTGGTTTATTTGTCATTGTTGTGTGTGTTATTAGACTTACTCTGTAGTTTAAAGGTCCAGTGTGTAAGATTTAGGTGAAAGAGAACTATTGGCAGAAATCTTATGTAGAATAATTCTCATGATGTTTTCAGTAATTTATTTCATCTAAATTGTCTGAATTGTTGTTTTCTTTCTCCCAGAAAAGCCCCTTTGTATTCAAATACTTTATATTTACATCAAGGGGACCCTCTCTACGGAGGCCGCCATGTTTTTTACTATAGTCCAGACTCGTATAGTCATGTTTAGAAGGGGAGGGTGAGGTGAGGGGTGTTTAGCTGCAACATGCAATTTCAACACTAGATATCACAAAATTCTACACAATGTACCTTCAAGATCAATAAATACAGTTCAAATCCTTCTCAAATATATGCTTAGTTATAATTGTACTCTATATCGTAATCAATAGTGTACTTTCCCTACTTCATAGGTAATATAACTATGCATTATGAGTCGCTGATTTGAGGTCAGTTTAAACCTTTCAACATTTTCCACCTGTAGTACCCTGAAATTCCAGTAAATCATTCTGCACAAATAGGGACCCGAACTGCACCATGACACTAACAAATTAAGAATCAATAAAATGTTTCATGGAATATGAGGATGCATTAACCAAGAGAAGAGAAGGAGACACTCACCTCTGCAGCCAGGTGCTCACTGTGGGCCAGCATCTCCTGCAGAGCTCGGACAGACAGACAGTGGGCAAGGACAAAGCCACATACAGACAAATCTGGTGGAACATTCTGAAATAAAAAGACGGAGTTAGTGTCACTGAAGCAGCTTTGTATCTGGATACCAGAGCAGTTAGCAGGATCCCCACAAATTGGCAATTGTTGTTTAGACACTGAAAGAAGAAGTAAAAATAAGTAGGAAACATATTAAACATGTAAGATATATAAAATGTTTAATGTGATAAGATTCATTTAGAGGTTATTAGTGGGAAATTAAAAACAAAGAAAAGTGCAGCGTCATTGATGTGCAGCCCTTTACCTTGCAGTTAGATGTGGACTCAAGCCGGCAAAGTCTGCTGCCAAATCCCTCCGCAGCCAGACAGAGCTTCACATGTTCCTCCTGGGTGGTGAAGGTGCTCTGCAAAACCAACTCATCTCCCTGAGAAAAACACACACAAGAGTTTCAGATTCCTGTGTATTAAAAAAGCTAATTTCTATATTGAGAATCAATGTAGTTGTCTGTAAAGGATAAAGCTGAGGGGATCAACTATAAACCTCTATCTTGTCAAAAAAAGCAAAAGTCCTGTTGCTGATTTGAAGTATACTCTAGTCAGCATTAATCTCAAGGTATGCAATAGAATATTAAATCTGCATTTACATGCATGGAGATATAATATATACAGGCATTGATCCTGTATACCAATAAATGATAGAAACACTAGACAGATTACATGAACAATTGTATACTGTATGTAAAAAGAAGGTTTTAAATGTTGTTTTAATTTAGGGATACTCAGGAAAGACTGGCTTGGTGTAGATATCAGAAAACGTGGTCTATCTCTACTGTATGCACTGTAAATCCCTCTTATCTAAACTTTATCATATCCTCATTTAAATGCCAATGGACCAAGACAACAGAAATGGGCTTTTCACATCTATTTAAAGAGCTGTAGAGAGGGACAACAGACAACTTGTCTCCAACGTCCAGCCAGGACTACCGACACCTCTCTCTACCCAGCCTGCATATCTCCATGTTGGGAAGATATGGCACTGTCTGACCCCTGATTCACCCTTCTTTCCACTCTTCATATCAGCAGTACTCTGCAGTCAGTCAAAAACACGGCATGACACAGTAGAGCAATCACATGGCTACAGGACTCAGCTCCTCTTCCAGGTACAAGTGAAAATTCTTAATCCAAATGTCAAAAGCCCTGGCAAAGTGGAGATGCATGTTCATTCAGCTGGAACAGTCTTTCAAAAAGCTTGTTTTGAATTTGAAACTGACGCCGGTGTATAGTCTACTTAGAGTTTCCCTATAGTGTTTTAAAGTGGAGGTGGATAAACTTGCCTTGAACAAAGACTGCTTTCACTTCTGTGTGAAAGTGTAGCTACTCCTGTCATCTACTAACTAAACTGATCAAGGGACGAGATTCGACAGGGTCACAGTGGCTTCCCGCCTCTACTGAACAATTTGATGAAATAACATATGACACAGATATCTGCACTGTAATTTCATATTGTAGATCGATGTTTCAAAATGACTTCACCCTGGGCTTGAGTCTGAAAGAGTGCGTGTCTGAAGTATGTGTGTCTTGTATCCACACCAGACACTTTCCCTGCTCTGACATTCCCTCGACAGCAGACAAAGATAACAAGCTGTGAGAGGACGACTAACAACTACAGAACAATGATATAGATGGAAAAAGCCATTTGTGGTTATCCTTTACCGTCAGTGACTAAAAAAAACTATGTGATGATGACAGTGAAAAATTCCGATGCAAGTTGAGCACTGAAAGTACAGCAGATTTGTAAATTAAATATTAGTGTATCATTTATGTTACAAAGTAAACAAATGATATAAGTAAATTTCACATTTTTAAATACCTCTTTAAAAAGGCAGTAACACAGCAAACATGTAGTTGAACAACAGCTTATTCTATTTCTTCAGACACTACTGGTGGTGGAAAGTTACTATGTACATTTACTCCACTAAAAGATTTATGTGCACTTTTGAGACACTTTGAACTTGAATATTTACAGTTTTTGCTACTTTCTAAAAGGGAAACATTGTCCTTGTTCCTCCAATATTTTACAAGTATAGTTACTGTTACTTCATCAAGTCAGATTTAAATACATTCTGAACTTCTACGGTATTTTGACAAAGTAGTATTGCTAATACATGTATTACTTGAGTAAAATATCTGAATATTTCTTCCACCACAGGACACTTCTGAGGACTTCCCATACATATTCAGCTGAATCAAATCAAACTACAATTATACATGAATGCATTTTAAGATAATTATCTAAACCACAGTCATTTTTCTACATTGTACTTTTATTTGATAGTGCTTACAAGTACATTGTGTATATTTTAGGTTGTGTAAATAACCTTTGCATGAAATGTGGTATTTTTATGAGGTGACATTAGCTAAAGTAAAAAATATGTATAAGTCTTCCACCACTAATGTTTATTGTTGACACCTCTGCAGCAAGTTAGCTTAGCTAAGTGTAAAAACATGTAGTTTCCTGGTTTGACCTACTTATATATATTTCTTTCTTTATATCCTGTGCTAGTTTAAAAAGTGTCTGACTCACCGTTCGTAGAAAGTGGAATTCATCTTCTCCGGTGTCGGACATTATTCAACCCGAAGCTAAAGACATGAGAGCAGCTGTGGTGATGCAGGTGAAGCTGCAGGAGGCAGAGAGCAAGACGGGAGACGTCACTGTGTGGGCGGGGTCTGTTGAGAAGTTGCGGTGTCCTCTCCTGGTGCCAAGTGAAGAAATCAAAGATGCAAGTATTCACTGTTTGTAATACTTACCTCCAGAAGGTTTTCAGGGTTTATTAGCTTAAAGGTCCATGCCTATCATTTATCACTTTACTTTTAAGTCAATTTCTCTAAAATAGCATTAACTAGCAATGTTAGAAAACCAGTGATGGTTTTGTCTGAACACCCACTGTGTGTTACTTTGCTACGTCATCTAGCGCTCTTCCAACATTTAAAAAAAATTTAAGTTAGCACTACAACAAAAAGAATGTTTTTACCTCTTCCCCACACTCCATTTCCCTTTCCTACACTAAACTAAAGTGGCAGCTCTTTGTTGTTTAGGTTCAGAATCAGTCATGGTATAGGAATAAAAATCAATTTTTTTTCATTCTGGTTGTTGAAAGATAGGATTCTAGAGAAAAGTAACCTTAATACTGAGGTGCATGTCAGTACGTGTAAACTTTTTGCACGGACCAGCTGTGACGAAAAGACTGTGGGATTACACTAAGAATCGATAGTCTCATTTGCACCAAATCATTTTTTCATTGTAAGAAATATATTAATTACAGAATTTAATTTGAGAAAACCAACTCTCTGCCTGGCCACTCTTAGCTGTAAATATGTGTTTACATGTTAACTAGTTAACTAACTAGCTAGTTAACTAGCTAGTTAGTTATCTAACTAAGCTAGCTCTCATAGCCTAAAGCCAGCTAACTTTGCTTGAGCCCTGGACTCTTCAAATAAATGCTCTTAATGTTGTGAATGAAAGCTTCTTAGCAACAACTTTATCTAACTAATATCTTTCTCAGAACCTTTTACCTTCTACTCACCTCACACAGCAGATCTGTGAGTGTCAAGCTGTTTCGTTTCACGTCAATCACATGCAAAGAGACGGTTCCGCAACTTCCTGTATCCGTGTCAAAATAAAAGCCATCGTTTCACATTAAAAGCCCTCTAGCGTTTCAAACAAGGTCCAGCCATATAGGCTTTGAAGTCTTGTTTGGTAAATAATTACCGAGGTCCGGACCTTGGTGGCTCGTAGCTGGCTACGGCCATGGTTGTGATTAGGATTAGGGATGAATACCCATTGGACATCAAGATATTCTTCGATAACTTTTTTTTTGAAGGTCATAGAGACTTGGAAGTTGGTTCCATCTCCATTAATGTGGGCATGCCCGATCCATTGGTACCACCCCCTAGCTTCTACGACCTTTGGAATGGTTAGGGTTGGGGTTGTGATTAGTGTTTGGTTTTTGGATTGTGATTAGGGTTAGGGTTGCAGCCAGGGTTAGGGTTAGGGTTGGGGATGGAAACCCATTGGAGATTGAAGATTTTCTTGAATAACTTTTGTTCTGAAGGTCATAGAGACTTGGAAGTTGGTTCCATCTGAACTAATGTGGGGATGCCCGATCCATTGGTACCATCCCCGAGCTTCTACGACCTCTGCAAGGGGTCAAACCACCAAATCTCAAAGAAAAAGTACGAGATATTTTCGAATAACTTTTTTTCTGAACGTCGTAGAGTTTCGGGCATATCACACATAATAAAGGGGAGACAGCCATGCACCCACACCACATTTCAGCACGTTTCGAGCAAGCAGCGCAGAGTTATTCACCCTAAGGTGATTAGGGTTAGGGCTGAAATTAGGGTTAGGGTTAGGGTTAGGGTTGCAATTAGGGTTAGGGTTGCAGCCAGGGTTAGGGTTAGGGTTGGGGATGGAAACCCATTGGAGATTGAAGATTTTCTTGAATAACTTTTGTTCTGAAGGTCATAGAGACTTGGAAGTTGGTTCCATCTCCACTAATGTGGCTATGCCCGATCCATTGGTACCACCCACGAGCTTCTACGACCTTTGGAAGGGGTAGGGTTAGGGTTGTGATTAGTGCTTGTTTTTTGGGTTGTGATTAGGGTTAGGGTTAGGGATGAAAACCTATTGGAGATCAAAATATTCTTCAATAACTTTTTTTCTGAAGGTCATAGAGACTTGGAAGTTGGTTCCATCTCCACTAATGTGGCTAGGCCCGATCCATTGGGACCATCCCCGAGCTTCTACGACCTTCGGAAATCGTAAAACCACCAAATCTAAAAAAAAAAGTAGAAGATATTTGTGAATAACTTTTTTTCTGAAAGTCATAGAGACTTGGGAATTTCATGACTAATCAAGGGTAGCCTGCCACACAACCACACCGAATTTCAGCACGTTTCGAGCAAGCAGCGCAGAGTTATTCACCCTTTGGTGAATATGGGTTAGGGTTGCAATTAGGGTTAGGGTTAGGGTTGTGATTAGGGTTAGGGTTGTGACTAGGGTTAGGGTTAGGGTTGTGATTAGGGTTAGGGCTAGGGTTAGGGTTGTGACTAGGGTTAGGAATGTAAACCCATTGGAGGTCAAGATATTCTTCAATAACTTTTTTTCCGAAGGTCATAGAGACTTGGAAGTTGGTTCCATCTCCACTAATGTGGCTATGCCCGATCCATTGGTACCACCCACGAGCTTCTACGACCTTTGGAAGGGGTAGGGTTAGGGTTGTTATTAGTGTTTGTTTTTTGGGTTGTGATTAGGGTTAGGGTTAGGGATGAAAACCTATTGGAGATCAAAATATTCTTCAATAACTTTTTTTCTGAAGGTCATAGAGACTTGGAAGTTGGTTCCATCTCCACTAATGTGGCTAGGCCCGATCCATTGGGACCATCCCCGAGCTTCTACGACCTTCGGAAATCGTAAAACCACCAAATCTAAAAAAAAAAGTAGAAGATATTTGTGAATAACTTTTTTTCTGAAAGTCATAGAGACTTGGGAATTTCATGACTAATCAAGGGTAGCCTGCCACACAACCACACCGAATTTCAGCACGTTTCGAGCAAGCAACGCAGAGTTATTCACCCTTTGGTGAATATGGGTTAGGGTTGCAATTAGGGTTAGGGTTAGGGTTGTGATTAGGGTTAGGGTTAGGGTTGTGACTAGGGTTAGGGTTAGGGTTGTGATTAGGGTTAGGGTTGTGATTAGGGTTAGGGTTAGGGTTAGGGTTGTGACTAGGGTTAGGAATGAAAACCCATTGGAGGTCAAGATATTCTTCAATAACTTTTTTTCCGAAGGTCATAGAGACTTGGAAGTTGGTTCCATCTCCACTAATGTGGCTATGCCCGATCCATTGGTACCACCCACGAGCTTCTACGACCTTTGGAAGGGGTAGGGTTAGGGTTGTGATTAGTGTTTGTTTTTTGGGTTGTGATTAGGGTTAGGGTTAGGGATGAAAACCTATTGGAGATCAAAATATTCTTCAATAACTTTTTTTCTGAAGGTCATAGAGACTTGGAAGTTGGTTCCATCTCCACTAATGTGGCTAGGCCCGATCCATTGGGACCATCCCCGAGCTTCTACGACCTTCAGAAATCGTAAAACCACCAAATCTAAAAAAAAAAGTAGAAGATATTTGTGAATAACTTTTTTTCTGAAAGTCATAGAGACTTGGGAATTTCATGACTAATCAAGGGTAGCCTGCCACACAACCACACCGAATTTCAGCACGTTTCGAGCAAGCAGCGCAGAGTTATTCACCCTTTGGTGAATATGGGTTAGGGTTGCAATTAGGGTTAGGGTTAGGGTTGTGATTAGGGTTAGGGTTAGGGTTGTGACTAGGGTTAGGGTTAGGGTTGTGATTAGGGTTAGGGTTAGGGTTAGGGTTGTGACTAGGGTTAGGAATGAAAACCCATTGGAGGTCAAGATATTCTTCAATAACTTTTTTTCCGAAGGTCATAGAGACTTGGAAGTTGGTTCCATCTCCACTAATGTGGCTATGCCCGATCCATTGGTACCACCCACGAGCTTCTACGACCTTTGGAAGGGGTAGGGTTAGGGTTGTGATTAGTGTTTGTTTTTTGGGTTGTGATTAGGGTTAGGGTTAGGGATGAAAACCTATTGGAGATCAAAATATTCTTCAATAACTTTTTTTCTGAAGGTCATAGAGACTTGGAAGTTGGTTCCATCTCCACTAATGTGGCTAGGCCCGATCCATTGGGACCATCCCCGAGCTTCTACGACCTTCGGAAATCGTAAAACCACCAAATCTAAAAAAAAAAGTAGAAGATATTTGTGAATAACTTTTTTTCTGAAAGTCATAGAGACTTGGGAATTTCATGACTAATCAAGGGTAGCCTGCCACACAACCACACCGAATTTCAGCACGTTTCGAGCAAGCAGCGCAGAGTTATTCACCCTTTGGTGAATATGGGTTAGGGTTGCAATTAGGGTTAGGGTTAGGGTTGTGATTAGGGTTAGGGTTGTGACTAGGGTTAGGGTTAGGGTTGTGATTAGGGTTAGGGTTAGGGTTAGGGTTGTGACTAGGGTTAGGAATGAAAACCCATTGGAGGTCAAGATATTCTTCAATAACTTTTTTTCCGAAGGTCATAGAGACTTGGAAGTTGGTTCCATCTCCACTAATGTGGCTATGCCCGATCCATTGGTACCACCCACGAGCTTCTACGACCTTTGGAAGGGGTAGGGTTAGGGTTGTGATTAGTGTTTGTTTTTTGGGTTGTGATTAGGGTTAGGGTTAGGGATGAAAACCTATTGGAGATCAAAATATTCTTCAATAACTTTTTTTCTGAAGGTCATAGAGACTTGGAAGTTGGTTCCATCTCCACTAATGTGGCTAGGCCCGATCCATTGGGACCATCCCCGAGCTTCTACGACCTTCGGAAATCGTAAAACCACCAAATCTAAAAAAAAAAGTAGAAGATATTTGTGAATAACTTTTTTTCTGAAAGTCATAGAGACTTGGGAATTTCATGACTAATCAAGGGTAGCCTGCCACACAACCACACCGAATTTCAGCACGTTTCGAGCAAGCAGCGCAGAGTTATTCACCCTTTGGTGAATATGGGTTAGGGTTGCAATTAGGGTTAGGGTTAGGGTTGTGATTAGGGTTAGGGTTGTGACTAGGGTTAGGGTTAGGGTTGTGATTAGGGTTAGGGTTAGGGTTAGGGTTGTGACTAGGGTTAGGAATGAAAACCCATTGGAGGTCAAGATATTCTTCAATAACTTTTTTTCCGAAGGTCATAGAGACTTGGAAGTTGGTTCCATCTCCACTAATGTGGCTATGCCCGATCCATTGGTACCACCCACGAGCTTCTACGACCTTTGGAAGGGGTAGGGTTAGGGTTGTGATTAGTGTTTGTTTTTTGGGTTGTGATTAGGGTTAGGGTTAGGGATGAAAACCTATTGGAGATCAAAATATTCTTCAATAACTTTTTTTCTGAAGGTCATAGAGACTTGGAAGTTGGTTCCATCTCCACTAATGTGGCTAGGCCCGATCCATTGGGACCATCCCCGAGCTTCTACGACCTTCGGAAATCGTAAAACCACCAAATCTAAAAAAAAAAGTAGAAGATATTTGTGAATAACTTTTTTTCTGAAAGTCATAGAGACTTGGGAATTTCATGACTAATCAAGGGTAGCCTGCCACACAACCACACCGAATTTCAGCACGTTTCGAGCAAGCAGCGCAGAGTTATTCACCCTTTGGTGAATATGGGTTAGGGTTGCAATTAGGGTTAGGGTTAGGGTTGTGATTAGGGTTAGGGTTGTGACTAGGGTTAGGGTTAGGGTTGTGATTAGGGTTAGGGTTAGGGTTAGGGTTGTGACTAGGGTTAGGAATGTAAACCCATTGGAGGTCAAGATATTCTTCGATAACTTTTTTTTTGAAGGTCATAGAGACTTGGAAGTTGGTTCCATCTCCATTAATGTGGGCATGCCCGATCCATTGGTACCACCCCCTAGCTTCTACGACCTTTGGAATGGTTAGGGTTGGGGTTGTGATTAGTGTTTGGTTTTTGGATTGTGATTAGGGTTAGGGTTGCAGCCAGGGTTAGGGTTAGGGTTGGGGATGGAAACCCATTGGAGATTGGAGATTTTCTTGAATAACTTTTGTTCTGAAGGTCATAGAGACTTGGAAGTTGGTTCCATCTGAACTAATGTGGGGATGCCCGATCCATTGGTACCATCCCCGAGCTTCTACGACCTCTGCAAGGGGTCAAACCACCAAATCTCAAAGAAAAAGTACGAGATATTTTCGAATAACTTTTTTTCTGAACGTCGTAGAGTTTCGGGCATATCACACATAATAAAGGGGAGACAGCCATGCACCCACACCACATTTCAGCACGTTTCGAGCAAGCAGCGCAGAGTTATTCACCCTAAGGTGATTAGGGTTAGGGCTGAAATTAGGGTTAGGGTTAGGGTTAGGGTTGCAATTAGGGTTAGGGTTGCAGCCAGGGTTAGGGTTAGGGTTGGGGATGGAAACCCATTGGAGATTGAAGATTTTCTTGAATAACTTTTGTTCTGAAGGTCATAGAGACTTGGAAGTTGGTTCCATCTCCACTAATGTGGCTATGCCCGATCCATTGGTACCACCCACGAGCTTCTACGACCTTTGGAAGGGGTAGGGTTAGGGTTGTGATTAGTGCTTGTTTTTTGGGTTGTGATTAGGGTTAGGGTTAGGGATGAAAACCTATTGGAGATCAAAATATTCTTCAATAACTTTTTTTCTGAAGGTCATAGAGACTTGGAAGTTGGTTCCATCTCCACTAATGTGGCTAGGCCCGATCCATTGGGACCATCCCCGAGCTTCTACGACCTTCGGAAATCGTAAAACCACCAAATCTAAAAAAAAAAGTAGAAGATATTTGTGAATAACTTTTTTTCTGAAAGTCATAGAGACTTGGGAATTTCATGACTAATCAAGGGTAGCCTGCCACACAACCACACCGAATTTCAGCACGTTTCGAGCAAGCAGCGCAGAGTTATTCACCCTTTGGTGAATATGGGTTAGGGTTGCAATTAGGGTTAGGGTTAGGGTTGTGATTAGGGTTAGGGTTGTGACTAGGGTTAGGGTTAGGGTTGTGATTAGGGTTAGGGCTAGGGTTAGGGTTGTGACTAGGGTTAGGAATGTAAACCCATTGGAGGTCAAGATATTCTTCAATAACTTTTTTTCCGAAGGTCATAGAGACTTGGAAGTTGGTTCCATCTCCACTAATGTGGCTATGCCCGATCCATTGGTACCACCCACGAGCTTCTACGACCTTTGGAAGGGGTAGGGTTAGGGTTGTTATTAGTGTTTGTTTTTTGGGTTGTGATTAGGGTTAGGGTTAGGGATGAAAACCTATTGGAGATCAAAATATTCTTCAATAACTTTTTTTCTGAAGGTCATAGAGACTTGGAAGTTGGTTCCATCTCCACTAATGTGGCTAGGCCCGATCCATTGGGACCATCCCCGAGCTTCTACGACCTTCGGAAATCGTAAAACCACCAAATCTAAAAAAAAAAGTAGAAGATATTTGTGAATAACTTTTTTTCTGAAAGTCATAGAGACTTGGGAATTTCATGACTAATCAAGGGTAGCCTGCCACACAACCACACCGAATTTCAGCACGTTTCGAGCAAGCAACGCAGAGTTATTCACCCTTTGGTGAATATGGGTTAGGGTTGCAATTAGGGTTAGGGTTAGGGTTGTGATTAGGGTTAGGGTTAGGGTTGTGACTAGGGTTAGGGTTAGGGTTGTGATTAGGGTTAGGGTTGTGATTAGGGTTAGGGTTAGGGTTAGGGTTGTGACTAGGGTTAGGAATGAAAACCCATTGGAGGTCAAGATATTCTTCAATAACTTTTTTTCCGAAGGTCATAGAGACTTGGAAGTTGGTTCCATCTCCACTAATGTGGCTATGCCCGATCCATTGGTACCACCCACGAGCTTCTACGACCTTTGGAAGGGGTAGGGTTAGGGTTGTGATTAGTGTTTGTTTTTTGGGTTGTGATTAGGGTTAGGGTTAGGGATGAAAACCTATTGGAGATCAAAATATTCTTCAATAACTTTTTTTCTGAAGGTCATAGAGACTTGGAAGTTGGTTCCATCTCCACTAATGTGGCTAGGCCCGATCCATTGGGACCATCCCCGAGCTTCTACGACCTTCAGAAATCGTAAAACCACCAAATCTAAAAAAAAAAGTAGAAGATATTTGTGAATAACTTTTTTTCTGAAAGTCATAGAGACTTGGGAATTTCATGACTAATCAAGGGTAGCCTGCCACACAACCACACCGAATTTCAGCACGTTTCGAGCAAGCAGCGCAGAGTTATTCACCCTTTGGTGAATATGGGTTAGGGTTGCAATTAGGGTTAGGGTTAGGGTTGTGATTAGGGTTAGGGTTGTGACTAGGGTTAGGGTTAGGGTTGTGATTAGGGTTAGGGTTAGGGTTAGGGTTGTGACTAGGGTTAGGAATGAAAACCCATTGGAGGTCAAGATATTCTTCAATAACTTTTTTTCCGAAGGTCATAGAGACTTGGAAGTTGGTTCCATCTCCACTAATGTGGCTATGCCCGATCCATTGGTACCACCCACGAGCTTCTACGACCTTTGGAAGGGGTAGGGTTAGGGTTGTGATTAGTGTTTGTTTTTTGGGTTGTGATTAGGGTTAGGGTTAGGGATGAAAACCTATTGGAGATCAAAATATTCTTCAATAACTTTTTTTCTGAAGGTCATAGAGACTTGGAAGTTGGTTCCATCTCCACTAATGTGGCTAGGCCCGATCCATTGGGACCATCCCCGAGCTTCTACGACCTTCGGAAATCGTAAAACCACCAAATCTAAAAAAAAAAGTAGAAGATATTTGTGAATAACTTTTTTTCTGAAAGTCATAGAGACTTGGGAATTTCATGACTAATCAAGGGTAGCCTGCCACACAACCACACCGAATTTCAGCACGTTTCGAGCAAGCAGCGCAGAGTTATTCACCCTTTGGTGAATATGGGTTAGGGTTGCAATTAGGGTTAGGGTTAGGGTTGTGATTAGGGTTAGGGTTAGGGTTGTGACTAGGGTTAGGGTTAGGGTTGTGATTAGGGTTAGGGTTAGGGTTAGGGTTGTGACTAGGGTTAGGAATGAAAACCCATTGGAGGTCAAGATATTCTTCAATAACTTTTTTTCCGAAGGTCATAGAGACTTGGAAGTTGGTTCCATCTCCACTAATGTGGCTATGCCCGATCCATTGGTACCACCCACGAGCTTCTACGACCTTTGGAAGGGGTAGGGTTAGGGTTGTGATTAGTGTTTGTTTTTTGGGTTGTGATTAGGGTTAGGGTTAGGGATGAAAACCTATTGGAGATCAAAATATTCTTCAATAACTTTTTTTCTGAAGGTCATAGAGACTTGGAAGTTGGTTCCATCTCCACTAATGTGGCTAGGCCCGATCCATTGGGACCATCCCCGAGCTTCTACGACCTTCGGAAATCGTAAAACCACCAAATCTAAAAAAAAAAGTAGAAGATATTTGTGAATAACTTTTTTTCTGAAAGTCATAGAGACTTGGGAATTTCATGACTAATCAAGGGTAGCCTGCCACACAACCACACCGAATTTCAGCACGTTTCGAGCAAGCAGCGCAGAGTTATTCACCCTTTGGTGAATATGGGTTAGGGTTGCAATTAGGGTTAGGGTTAGGGTTGTGATTAGGGTTAGGGTTGTGACTAGGGTTAGGGTTAGGGTTGTGATTAGGGTTAGGGTTAGGGTTAGGGTTGTGACTAGGGTTAGGAATGAAAACCCATTGGAGGTCAAGATATTCTTCAATAACTTTTTTTCCGAAGGTCATAGAGACTTGGAAGTTGGTTCCATCTCCACTAATGTGGCTATGCCCGATCCATTGGTACCACCCACGAGCTTCTACGACCTTTGGAAGGGGTAGGGTTAGGGTTGTGATTAGTGTTTGTTTTTTGGGTTGTGATTAGGGTTAGGGTTAGGGATGAAAACCTATTGGAGATCAAAATATTCTTCAATAACTTTTTTTCTGAAGGTCATAGAGACTTGGAAGTTGGTTCCATCTCCACTAATGTGGCTAGGCCCGATCCATTGGGACCATCCCCGAGCTTCTACGACCTTCGGAAATCGTAAAACCACCAAATCTAAAAAAAAAAGTAGAAGATATTTGTGAATAACTTTTTTTCTGAAAGTCATAGAGACTTGGGAATTTCATGACTAATCAAGGGTAGCCTGCCACACAACCACACCGAATTTCAGCACGTTTCGAGCAAGCAGCGCAGAGTTATTCACCCTTTGGTGAATATGGGTTAGGGTTGCAATTAGGGTTAGGGTTAGGGTTGTGATTAGGGTTAGGGTTGTGACTAGGGTTAGGGTTGTGATTAGGGTTAGGGTTAGGGTTAGGGTTGTGACTAGGGTTAGGAATGTAAACCCATTGGAGGTCAAGATATTCTTCAATAACTTTTTTTCCGAAGGTCATAGAGACTTGGAAGTTGGTTCCATCTCCACTAATGTGGCTATGCCCGATCCATTGGTACCACCCACGAGCTTCTACGACCTTTGGAATGGGTAGGGTTAGGGTTGTGATTAGTGTTTGTTTTTTGGGTTGTGATTAGGGTTAGGGTTAGGGATGAAAACCTATTGGAGATCAAAATATTCTTCAATAACTTTTTTTCTGAAGGTCATAGAGACTTGGAAGTTGGTTCCATCTCCACTAATGTGGCTAGGCCCGATCCATTGGGACCATCCCCGAGCTTCTACGACCTTCGGAAATCGTAAAACCACCAAATCTAAAAAAAAAAGTAGAAGATATTTGTGAATAACTTTTTTTCTGAAAGTCATAGAGACTTGGGAATTTCATGACTAATCAAGGGTAGCCTGCCACACAACCACACCGAATTTCAGCACGTTTCGAGCAAGCAGCGCAGAGTTATTCACCCTTTGGTGAATATGGGTTAGGGTTGCAATTAGGGTTAGGGTTAGGGTTGTGATTAGGGTTAGGGTTGTGACTAGGGTTAGGGTTAGGGTTGTGATTAGGGTTAGGGTTAGGGTTAGGGTTGTGACTAGGGTTAGGAATGTAAACCCATTGGAGGTCAAGATATTCTTCAATAACTTTTTTTCCGAAGGTCATAGAGACTTGGAAGTTGGTTCCATCTCCACTAATGTGGCTATGCCCGATCCATTGGTACCACCCACGAGCTTCTACGACCTTTGGAATGGGTAGGGTTAGGGTTGTGATTAGTGTTTGTTTTTTGGGTTGTGATTAGGGTTAGGGTTAGGGATGAAAACCTATTGGAGATCAAAATATTCTTCAATAACTTTTTTTCTGAAGGTCATAGAGACTTGGAAGTTGGTTCCATCTCCACTAATGTGGCTAGGCCCGATCCATTGGGACCATCCCCGAGCTTCTACGACCTTCGGAAATCGTAAAACCACCAAATCTAAAAAAAAAAGTAGAAGATATTTGTGAATAACTTTTTTTCTGAAAGTCATAGAGACTTGGGAATTTCATGACTAATCAAGGGTAGCCTGCCACACAACCACACCGAATTTCAGCACGTTTCGAGCAAGCAGCGCAGAGTTATTCACCCTTTGGTGAATATGGGTTAGGGTTGCAATTAGGGTTAGGGTTAGGGTTGTGATTAGGGTTAGGGTTAGGGTTGTGACTAGGGTTAGGGTTAGGGTTGTGATTAGGGTTAGGGTTAGGGTTAGGGTTGTGACTAGGGTTAGGAATGAAAACCCATTGGAGGTCAAGATATTCTTCAATAACTTTTTTTCCGAAGGTCATAGAGACTTGGAAGTTGGTTCCATCTCCACTAATGTGGCTATGCCCGATCCATTGGTACCACCCACGAGCTTCTACGACCTTTGGAAGGGGTAGGGTTAGGGTTGTGATTAGTGTTTGTTTTTTGGGTTGTGATTAGGGTTAGGGTTAGGGATGAAAACCTATTGGAGATCAAAATATTCTTCAATAACTTTTTTTCTGAAGGTCATAGAGACTTGGAAGTTGGTTCCATCTCCACTAATGTGGCTAGGCCCGATCCATTGGGACCATCCCCGAGCTTCTACGACCTTCGGAAATCGTAAAACCACCAAATCTAAAAAAAAAAGTAGAAGATATTTGTGAATAACTTTTTTTCTGAAAGTCATAGAGACTTGGGAATTTCATGACTAATCAAGGGTAGCCTGCCACACAACCACACCGAATTTCAGCACGTTTCGAGCAAGCAGCGCAGAGTTATTCACCCTTTGGTGAATATGGGTTAGGGTTGCAATTAGGGTTAGGGTTAGGGTTGTGATTAGGGTTAGGGTTGTAACTAGGGTTAGGGTTAGGGTTGTGATTAGGGTTAGGGTTAGGGTTAGGGTTGTGACTAGGGTTAGGAATGAAAACCCATTGGAGGTCAAGATATTCTTCAATAACTTTTTTTCCGAAGGTCATAGAGACTTGGAAGTTGGTTCCATCTCCACTAATGTGGCTATGCCCGATCCATTGGTACCACCCACGAGCTTCTACGACCTTTGGAAGGGGTAGGGTTAGGGTTGTGATTAGTGTTTGTTTTTTGGGTTGTGATTAGGGTTAGGGTTAGGGATGAAAACCTATTGGAGATCAAAATATTCTTCAATAACTTTTTTTCTGAAGGTCATAGAGACTTGGAAGTTGGTTCCATCTCCACTAATGTGGCTAGGCCCGATCCATTGGGACCATCCCCGAGCTTCTACGACCTTCGGAAATCGTAAAACCACCAAATCTAAAAAAAAAAGTAGAAGATATTTGTGAATAACTTTTTTTCTGAAAGTCATAGAGACTTGGGAATTTCATGACTAATCAAGGGTAGCCTGCCACACAACCACACCGAATTTCAGCACGTTTCGAGCAAGCAGCGCAGAGTTATTCACCCTTTGGTGAATATGGGTTAGGGTTGCAATTAGGGTTAGGGTTAGGGTTGTGATTAGGGTTAGGGTTGTGACTAGGGTTAGGGTTAGGGTTGTGATTAGGGTTAGGGTTAGGGTTAGGGTTGTGACTAGGGTTAGGAATGTAAACCCATTGGAGGTCAAGATATTCTTCAATAACTTTTTTTCCGAAGGTCATAGAGACTTGGAAGTTGGTTCCATCTCCACTAATGTGGCTATGCCCGATCCATTGGTACCACCCACGAGCTTCTACGACCTTTGGAATGGGTAGGGTTAGGGTTGTGATTAGTGTTTGTTTTTTGGGTTGTGATTAGGGTTAGGGTTAGGGATGAAAACCTATTGGAGATCAAAATATTCTTCAATAACTTTTTTTCTGAAGGTCATAGAGACTTGGAAGTTGGTTCCATCTCCACTAATGTGGCTAGGCCCGATCCATTGGGACCATCCCCGAGCTTCTACGACCTTCAGAAATTGTAAAACCACCAAATCTAAAAAAAAAAGTAGAAGATATTTGTGAATAACTTTTTTTCTGAAATTCATAGAGACTTGGGAATTTCATGACTAATCAAGGGTAGCCTGCCACACAACCACACCGAATTTCAGCACGTTTCGAGCAAGCAGCGCAGAGTTATTCACCCTTTGGTGAATATGGGTTAGGGTTGCAATTAGGGTTAGGGTTAGGGTTGTGATTAGGGTTAGGGTTGTGACTAGGGTTAGGGTTAGGGTTGTGATTAGGGTTAGGGTTAGGGTTAGGGTTGTGACTAGGGTTAGGAATGAAAACCCATTGGAGGTCAAGATATTCTTCAATAACTTTTTTTCCGAAGGTCATAGAGACTTGGAAGTTGGTTCCATCTCCACTAATGTGGCTATGCCCGATCCATTGGTACCACCCACGAGCTTCTACGACCTTTGGAAGGGGTAGGGTTAGGGTTGTGATTAGTGTTTGTTTTTTGGGTTGTGATTAGGGTTAGGGTTAGGGATGAAAACCTATTGGAGATCAAAATATTCTTCAATAACTTTTTTTCTGAAGGTCATAGAGACTTGGAAGTTGGTTCCATCTCCACTAATGTGGCTAGGCCCGATCCATTGGGACCATCCCCGAGCTTCTACGACCTTCGGAAATCGTAAAACCACCAAATCTAAAAAAAAAAGTAGAAGATATTTGTGAATAACTTTTTTTCTGAAAGTCATAGAGACTTGGGAATTTCATGACTAATCAAGGGTAGCCTGCCACACAACCACACCGAATTTCAGCACGTTTCGAGCAAGCAGCGCAGAGTTATTCACCCTTTGGTGAATATGGGTTAGGGTTGCAATTAGGGTTAGGGTTAGGGTTGTGATTAGGGTTAGGGTTAGGGTTGTGACTAGGGTTAGGGTTAGGGTTGTGATTAGGGTTAGGGTTAGGGTTAGGGTTGTGACTAGGGTTAGGAATGAAAACCCATTGGAGGTCAAGATATTCTTCAATAACTTTTTTTCCGAAGGTCATAGAGACTTGGAAGTTGGTTCCATCTCCACTAATGTGGCTATGCCCGATCCATTGGTACCACCCACGAGCTTCTACGACCTTTGGAAGGGGTAGGGTTAGGGTTGTGATTAGTGTTTGTTTTTTGGGTTGTGATTAGGGTTAGGGTTAGGGATGAAAACCGATTGGAGATCAAAATATTCTTCAATAACTTTTTTTCTGAAGGTCATAGAGACTTGGAAGTTGGTTCCATCTCCACTAATGTGGCTAGGCCCGATCCATTGGGACCATCCCCGAGCTTCTACGACCTTCGGAAATCGTAAAACCACCAAATCTAAAAAAAAAAGTAGAAGATATTTGTGAATAACTTTTTTTCTGAAAGTCATAGAGACTTGGGAATTTCATGACTAATCAAGGGTAGCCTGCCACACAACCACACCGAATTTCAGCACGTTTCGAGCAAGCAGCGCAGAGTTATTCACCCTTTGGTGAATATGGGTTAGGGTTGCAATTAGGGTTAGGGTTAGGGTTGTGATTAGGGTTAGGGTTGTGACTAGGGTTAGGGTTAGGGTTGTGATTAGGGTTAGGGTTAGGGTTAGGGTTGTGACTAGGGTTAGGAATGTAAACCCATTGGAGGTCAAGATATTCTTCAATAACTTTTTTTCCGAAGGTCATAGAGACTTGGAAGTTGGTTCCATCTCCACTAATGTGGCTATGCCCGATCCATTGGTACCACCCACGAGCTTCTACGACCTTTGGAATGGGTAGGGTTAGGGTTGTGATTAGTGTTTGTTTTTTGGGTTGTGATTAGGGTTAGGGTTAGGGATGAAAACCTATTGGAGATCAAAATATTCTTCAATAACTTTTTTTCTGAAGGTCATAGAGACTTGGAAGTTGGTTCCATCTCCACTAATGTGGCTAGGCCCGATCCATTGGGACCATCCCCGAGCTTCTACGACCTTCAGAAATTGTAAAACCACCAAATCTAAAAAAAAAAGTAGAAGATATTTGTGAATAACTTTTTTTCTGAAAGTCATAGAGACTTGGGAATTTCATGACTAATCAAGGGTAGCCTGCCACACAACCACACCGAATTTCAGCACGTTTCGAGCAAGCAGCGCAGAGTTATTCACCCTTTGGTGAATATGGGTTAGGGTTGCAATTAGGGTTAGGGTTAGGGTTGTGATTAGGGTTAGGGTTGTGACTAGGGTTAGGGTTAGGGTTGTGATTAGGGTTAGGGTTAGGGTTAGGGTTGTGACTAGGGTTAGGAATGAAAACCCATTGGAGGTCAAGATATTCTTCAATAACTTTTTTTCCGAAGGTCATAGAGACTTGGAAGTTGGTTCCATCTCCACTAATGTGGCTATGCCCGATCCATTGGTACCACCCACGAGCTTCTACGACCTTTGGAAGGGGTAGGGTTAGGGTTGTGATTAGTGTTTGTTTTTTGGGTTGTGATTAGGGTTAGGGTTAGGGATGAAAACCTATTGGAGATCAAAATATTCTTCAATAACTTTTTTTCTGAAGGTCATAGAGACTTGGAAGTTGGTTCCATCTCCACTAATGTGGCTAGGCCCGATCCATTGGGACCATCCCCGAGCTTCTACGACCTTCGGAAATCGTAAAACCACCAAATCTAAAAAAAAAAGTAGAAGATATTTGTGAATAACTTTTTTTCTGAAAGTCATAGAGACTTGGGAATTTCATGACTAATCAAGGGTAGCCTGCCACACAACCACACCGAATTTCAGCACGTTTCGAGCAAGCAGCGCAGAGTTATTCACCCTTTGGTGAATATGGGTTAGGGTTGCAATTAGGGTTAGGGTTAGGGTTGTGATTAGGGTTAGGGTTAGGGTTGTGACTAGGGTTAGGGTTAGGGTTGTGATTAGGGTTAGGGTTAGGGTTAGGGTTGTGACTAGGGTTAGGAATGTAAACCCATTGGAGGTCAAGATATTCTTCAATAACTTTTTTTCCGAAGGTCATAGAGACTTGGAAGTTGGTTCCATCTCCACTAATGTGGCTATGCCCGATCCATTGGTACCACCCACGAGCTTCTACGACCTTTGGAATGGGTAGGGTTAGGGTTGTGATTAGTGTTTGTTTTTTGGGTTGTGATTAGGGTTAGGGTTAGGGATGAAAACCTATTGGAGATCAAAATATTCTTCAATAACTTTTTTTCTGAAGGTCATAGAGACTTGGAAGTTGGTTCCATCTCCACTAATGTGGCTAGGCCCGATCCATTGGGACCATCCCCGAGCTTCTACGACCTTCAGAAATTGTAAAACCACCAAATCTAAAAAAAAAAGTAGAAGATATTTGTGAATAACTTTTTTTCTGAAAGTCATAGAGACTTGGGAATTTCATGACTAATCAAGGGTAGCCTGCCACACAACCACACCGAATTTCAGCACGTTTCGAGCAAGCAGCGCAGAGTTATTCACCCTTTGGTGAATATGGGTTAGGGTTGCAATTAGGGTTAGGGTTAGGGTTGTGATTAGGGTTAGGGTTGTGACTAGGGTTAGGGTTAGGGTTGTGATTAGGGTTAGGGTTAGGGTTAGGGTTGTGACTAGGGTTAGGAATGAAAACCCATTGGAGGTCAAGATATTCTTCAATAACTTTTTTTCCGAAGGTCATAGAGACTTGGAAGTTGGTTCCATCTCCACTAATGTGGCTATGCCCGATCCATTGGTACCACCCACGAGCTTCTACGACCTTTGGAAGGGGTAGGGTTAGGGTTGTGATTAGTGTTTGTTTTTTGGGTTGTGATTAGGGTTAGGGTTAGGGATGAAAACCTATTGGAGATCAAAATATTCTTCAATAACTTTTTTTCTGAAGGTCATAGAGACTTGGAAGTTGGTTCCATCTCCACTAATGTGGCTAGGCCCGATCCATTGGGACCATCCCCGAGCTTCTACGACCTTCGGAAATCGTAAAACCACCAAATCTAAAAAAAAAAGTAGAAGATATTTGTGAATAACTTTTTTTCTGAAAGTCATAGAGACTTGGGAATTTCATGACTAATCAAGGGTAGCCTGCCACACAACCACACCGAATTTCAGCACGTTTCGAGCAAGCAGCGCAGAGTTATTCACCCTTTGGTGAATATGGGTTAGGGTTGCAATTAGGGTTAGGGTTAGGGTTGTGATTAGGGTTAGGGTTAGGGTTGTGACTAGGGTTAGGGTTAGGGTTGTGATTAGGGTTAGGGTTAGGGTTAGGGTTGTGACTAGGGTTAGGAATGAAAACCCATTGGAGGTCAAGATATTCTTCAATAACTTTTTTTCCGAAGGTCATAGAGACTTGGAAGTTGGTTCCATCTCCACTAATGTGGCTATGCCCGATCCATTGGTACCACCCACGAGCTTCTACGACCTTTGGAAGGGGTAGGGTTAGGGTTGTGATTAGTGTTTGTTTTTTGGGTTGTGATTAGGGTTAGGGTTAGGGATGAAAACCTATTGGAGATCAAAATATTCTTCAATAACTTTTTTTCTGAAGGTCATAGAGACTTGGAAGTTGGTTCCATCTCCACTAATGTGGCTAGGCCCGATCCATTGGGACCATCCCCGAGCTTCTACGACCTTCGGAAATCGTAAAACCACCAAATCTAAAAAAAAAAGTAGAAGATATTTGTGAATAACTTTTTTTCTGAAAGTCATAGAGACTTGGGAATTTCATGACTAATCAAGGGTAGCCTGCCACACAACCACACCGAATTTCAGCACGTTTCGAGCAAGCAGCGCAGAGTTATTCACCCTTTGGTGAATATGGGTTAGGGTTGCAATTAGGGTTAGGGTTAGGGTTGTGATTAGGGTTAGGGTTAGGGTTGTGACTAGGGTTAGGGTTAGGGTTGTGATTAGGGTTAGGGTTAGGGTTAGGGTTGTGACTAGGGTTAGGAATGAAAACCCATTGGAGGTCAAGATATTCTTCAATAACTTTTTTTCCGAAGGTCATAGAGACTTGGAAGTTGGTTCCATCTCCACTAATGTGGCTATGCCCGATCCATTGGTACCACCCACGAGCTTCTACGACCTTTGGAAGGGGTAGGGTTAGGGTTGTGATTAGTGTTTGTTTTTTGGGTTGTGATTAGGGTTAGGGTTAGGGATGAAAACCTATTGGAGATCAAAATATTCTTCAATAACTTTTTTTCTGAAGGTCATAGAGACTTGGAAGTTGGTTCCATCTCCACTAATGTGGCTAGGCCCGATCCATTGGGACCATCCCCGAGCTTCTACGACCTTCGGAAATCGTAAAACCACCAAATCTAAAAAAAAAAGTAGAAGATATTTGTGAATAACTTTTTTTCTGAAAGTCATAGAGACTTGGGAATTTCATGACTAATCAAGGGTAGCCTGCCACACAACCACACCGAATTTCAGCACGTTTCGAGCAAGCAGCGCAGAGTTATTCACCCTTTGGTGAATATGGGTTAGGGTTGCAATTAGGGTTAGGGTTAGGGTTGTGATTAGGGTTAGGGTTAGGGTTGTGACTAGGGTTAGGGTTAGGGTTGTGATTAGGGTTAGGGTTAGGGTTAGGGTTGTGACTAGGGTTAGGAATGAAAACCCATTGGAGGTCAAGATATTCTTCAATAACTTTTTTTCCGAAGGTCATAGAGACTTGGAAGTTGGTTCCATCTCCACTAATGTGGCTATGCCCGATCCATTGGTACCACCCACGAGCTTCTACGACCTTTGGAAGGGGTAGGGTTAGGGTTGTGATTAGTGTTTGTTTTTTGGGTTGTGATTAGGGTTAGGGTTAGGGATGAAAACCTATTGGAGATCAAAATATTCTTCAATAACTTTTTTTCTGAAGGTCATAGAGACTTGGAAGTTGGTTCCATCTCCACTAATGTGGCTAGGCCCGATCCATTGGGACCATCCCCGAGCTTCTACGACCTTCGGAAATCGTAAAACCACCAAATCTAAAAAAAAAAGTAGAAGATATTTGTGAATAACTTTTTTTCTGAAAGTCATAGAGACTTGGGAATTTCATGACTAATCAAGGGTAGCCTGCCACACAACCACACCGAATTTCAGCACGTTTCGAGCAAGCAGCGCAGAGTTATTCACCCTTTGGTGAATATGGGTTAGGGTTGCAATTAGGGTTAGGGTTAGGGTTGTGATTAGGGTTAGGGTTGTGACTAGGGTTAGGGTTAGGGTTGTGACTAGGGTTAGGAATGTAAACCCATTGGAGGTCAAGATATTCTTCAATAACTTTTTTTCCGAAGGTCATAGAGACTTGGAAGTTGGTTCCATCTCCACTAATGTGGCTATGCCCGATCCATTGGTACCACCCACGAGCTTCTACGACCTTTGGAATGGGTAGGGTTAGGGTTGTGATTAGTGTTTGTTTTTTGGGTTGTGATTAGGGTTAGGGTTAGGGATGAAAACCTATTGGAGATCAAAATATTCTTCAATAACTTTTTTTCTGAAGGTCATAGAGACTTGGAAGTTGGTTCCATCTCCACTAATGTGGCTAGGCCCGATCCATTGGGACCATCCCCGAGCTTCTACGACCTTCAGAAATTGTAAAACCACCAAATCTAAAAAAAAAAGTAGAAGATATTTGTGAATAACTTTTTTTCTGAAAGTCATAGAGACTTGGGAATTTCATGACTAATCAAGGGTAGCCTGCCACACAACCACACCGAATTTCAGCACGTTTCGAGCAAGCAGCGCAGAGTTATTCACCCTTTGGTGAATATGGGTTAGGGTTGCAATTAGGGTTAGGGTTAGGGTTGTGATTAGGGTTAGGGTTAGGGTTGTGACTAGGGTTAGGGTTAGGGTTGTGATTAGGGTTAGGGTTAGGGTTAGGGTTGTGACTAGGGTTAGGAATGAAAACCCATTGGAGGTCAAGATATTCTTCAATAACTTTTTTTCCGAAGGTCATAGAGACTTGGAAGTTGGTTCCATCTCCACTAATGTGGCTATGCCCGATCCATTGGTACCACCCACGAGCTTCTACGACCTTTAGAAGGGGTAGGGTTAGGGTTGTGATTAGTGTTTGTTTTTTGGGTTGTGATTAGGGTTAGGGTTAGGGATGAAAACCTATTGGAGATCAAAATATTCTTCAATAACTTTTTTTCTGAAGGTCATAGAGACTTGGAAGTTGGTTCCATCTCCACTAATGTGGCTAGGCCCGATCCATTGGGACCATCCCCGAGCTTCTACGACCTTCGGAAATCGTAAAACCACCAAATCTAAAAAAAAAAGTAGAAGATATTTGTGAATAACTTTTTTTCTGAAAGTCATAGAGACTTGGGAATTTCATGACTAATCAAGGGTAGCCTGCCACACAACCACACCGAATTTCAGCACGTTTCGAGCAAGCAGCGCAGAGTTATTCACCCTTTGGTGAATATGGGTTAGGGTTGCAATTAGGGTTAGGGTTAGGGTTGTGATTAGGGTTAGGGTTGTGACTAGGGTTAGGGTTAGGGTTGTGATTAGGGTTAGGGTTAGGGTTAGGGTTGTGACTAGGGTTAGGAATGAAAACCCATTGGAGGTCAAGATATTCTTCAATAACTTTTTTTCCGAAGGTCATAGAGACTTGGAAGTTGGTTCCATCTCCACTAATGTGGCTATGCCCGATCCATTGGTACCACCCACGAGCTTCTACGACCTTTGGAAGGGGTAGGGTTAGGGTTGTGATTAGTGTTTGTTTTTTGGGTTGTGATTAGGGTTAGGGTTAGGGATGAAAACCTATTGGAGATCAAAATATTCTTCAATAACTTTTTTTCTGAAGGTCATAGAGACTTGGAAGTTGGTTCCATCTCCACTAATGTGGCTAGGCCCGATCCATTGGGACCATCCCCGAGCTTCTACGACCTTCGGAAATCGTAAAACCACCAAATCTAAAAAAAAAAGTAGAAGATATTTGTGAATAACTTTTTTTCTGAAAGTCATAGAGACTTGGGAATTTCATGACTAATCAAGGGTAGCCTGCCACACAACCACACCGAATTTCAGCACGTTTCGAGCAAGCAGCGCAGAGTTATTCACCCTTTGGTGAATATGGGTTAGGGTTGCAATTAGGGTTAGGGTTAGGGTTGTGATTAGGGTTAGGGTTAGGGTTGTGACTAGGGTTAGGGTTAGGGTTGTGATTAGGGTTAGGGTTAGGGTTAGGGTTGTGACTAGGGTTAGGAATGTAAACCCATTGGAGGTCAAGATATTCTTCAATAACTTTTTTTCCGAAGGTCATAGAGACTTGGAAGTTGGTTCCATCTCCACTAATGTGGCTATGCCCGATCCATTGGTACCACCCACGAGCTTCTACGACCTTTGGAATGGGTAGGGTTAGGGTTGTGATTAGTGTTTGTTTTTTGGGTTGTGATTAGGGTTAGGGTTAGGGATGAAAACCTATTGGAGATCAAAATATTCTTCAATAACTTTTTTTCTGAAGGTCATAGAGACTTGGAAGTTGGTTCCATCTCCACTAATGTGGCTAGGCCCGATCCATTGGGACCATCCCCGAGCTTCTACGACCTTCAGAAATTGTAAAACCACCAAATCTAAAAAAAAAAGTAGAAGATATTTGTGAATAACTTTTTTTCTGAAAGTCATAGAGACTTGGGAATTTCATGACTAATCAAGGGTAGCCTGCCACACAACCACACCGAATTTCAGCACGTTTCGAGCAAGCAGCGCAGAGTTATTCACCCTTTGGTGAATATGGGTTAGGGTTGCAATTAGGGTTAGGGTTAGGGTTGTGATTAGGGTTAGGGTTGTGACTAGGGTTAGGGTTAGGGTTGTGATTAGGGTTAGGGTTAGGGTTAGGGTTGTGACTAGGGTTAGGAATGAAAACCCATTGGAGGTCAAGATATTCTTCAATAACTTTTTTTCCGAAGGTCATAGAGACTTGGAAGTTGGTTCCATCTCCACTAATGTGGCTATGCCCGATCCATTGGTACCACCCACGAGCTTCTACGACCTTTGGAAGGGGTAGGGTTAGGGTTGTGATTAGTGTTTGTTTTTTGGGTTGTGATTAGGGTTAGGGTTAGGGATGAAAACCTATTGGAGATCAAAATATTCTTCAATAACTTTTTTTCTGAAGGTCATAGAGACTTGGAAGTTGGTTCCATCTCCACTAATGTGGCTAGGCCCGATCCATTGGGACCATCCCCGAGCTTCTACGACCTTCGGAAATCGTAAAACCACCAAATCTAAAAAAAAAAGTAGAAGATATTTGTGAATAACTTTTTTTCTGAAAGTCATAGAGACTTGGGAATTTCATGACTAATCAAGGGTAGCCTGCCACACAACCACACCGAATTTCAGCACGTTTCGAGCAAGCAGCGCAGAGTTATTCACCCTTTGGTGAATATGGGTTAGGGTTGCAATTAGGGTTAGGGTTAGGGTTGTGATTAGGGTTAGGGTTAGGGTTGTGACTAGGGTTAGGGTTAGGGTTGTGATTAGGGTTAGGGTTAGGGTTAGGGTTGTGACTAGGGTTAGGAATGAAAACCCATTGGAGGTCAAGATATTCTTCAATAACTTTTTTTCCGAAGGTCATAGAGACTTGGAAGTTGGTTCCATCTCCACTAATGTGGCTATGCCCGATCCATTGGTACCACCCACGAGCTTCTACGACCTTTGGAAGGGGTAGGGTTAGGGTTGTGATTAGTGTTTGTTTTTTGGGTTGTGATTAGGGTTAGGGTTAGGGATGAAAACCTATTGGAGATCAAAATATTCTTCAATAACTTTTTTTCTGAAGGTCATAGAGACTTGGAAGTTGGTTCCATCTCCACTAATGTGGCTAGGCCCGATCCATTGGGACCATCCCCGAGCTTCTACGACCTTCGGAAATCGTAAAACCACCAAATCTAAAAAAAAAAGTAGAAGATATTTGTGAATAACTTTTTTTCTGAAAGTCATAGAGACTTGGGAATTTCATGACTAATCAAGGGTAGCCTGCCACACAACCACACCGAATTTCAGCACGTTTCGAGCAAGCAGCGCAGAGTTATTCACCCTTTGGTGAATATGGGTTAGGGTTGCAATTAGGGTTAGGGTTAGGGTTGTGATTAGGGTTAGGGTTAGGGTTGTGACTAGGGTTAGGGTTAGGGTTGTGATTAGGGTTAGGGTTAGGGTTAGGGTTGTGACTAGGGTTAGGAATGAAAACCCATTGGAGGTCAAGATATTCTTCAATAACTTTTTTTCCGAAGGTCATAGAGACTTGGAAGTTGGTTCCATCTCCACTAATGTGGCTATGCCCGATCCATTGGTACCACCCACGAGCTTCTACGACCTTTGGAAGGGGTAGGGTTAGGGTTGTGATTAGTGTTTGTTTTTTGGGTTGTGATTAGGGTTAGGGTTAGGGATGAAAACCTATTGGAGATCAAAATATTCTTCAATAACTTTTTTTCTGAAGGTCATAGAGACTTGGAAGTTGGTTCCATCTCCACTAATGTGGCTAGGCCCGATCCATTGGGACCATCCCCGAGCTTCTACGACCTTCGGAAATCGTAAAACCACCAAATCTAAAAAAAAAAGTAGAAGATATTTGTGAATAACTTTTTTTCTGAAAGTCATAGAGACTTGGGAATTTCATGACTAATCAAGGGTAGCCTGCCACACAACCACACCGAATTTCAGCACGTTTCGAGCAAGCAGCGCAGAGTTATTCACCCTTTGGTGAATATGGGTTAGGGTTGCAATTAGGGTTAGGGTTAGGGTTGTGATTAGGGTTAGGGTTGTGACTAGGGTTAGGGTTAGGGTTGTGATTAGGGTTAGGGTTAGGGTTAGGGTTGTGACTAGGGTTAGGAATGTAAACCCATTGGAGGTCAAGATATTCTTCAATAACTTTTTTTCCGAAGGTCATAGAGACTTGGAAGTTGGTTCCATCTCCACTAATGTGGCTATGCCCGATCCATTGGTACCACCCACGAGCTTCTACGACCTTTGGAATGGGTAGGGTTAGGGTTGTGATTAGTGTTTGTTTTTTGGGTTGTGATTAGGGTTAGGGTTAGGGATGAAAACCTATTGGAGATCAAAATATTCTTCAATAACTTTTTTTCTGAAGGTCATAGAGACTTGGAAGTTGGTTCCATCTCCACTAATGTGGCTAGGCCCGATCCATTGGGACCATCCCCGAGCTTCTACGACCTTCAGAAATTGTAAAACCACCAAATCTAAAAAAAAAAGTAGAAGATATTTGTGAATAACTTTTTTTCTGAAAGTCATAGAGACTTGGGAATTTCATGACTAATCAAGGGTAGCCTGCCACACAACCACACCGAATTTCAGCACGTTTCGAGCAAGCAGCGCAGAGTTATTCACCCTTTGGTGAATATGGGTTAGGGTTGCAATTAGGGTTAGGGTTAGGGTTGTGATTAGGGTTAGGGTTGTGACTAGGGTTAGGGTTAGGGTTGTGATTAGGGTTAGGGTTAGGGTTAGGGTTGTGACTAGGGTTAGGAATGAAAACCCATTGGAGGTCAAGATATTCTTCAATAACTTTTTTTCCGAAGGTCATAGAGACTTGGAAGTTGGTTCCATCTCCACTAATGTGGCTATGCCCGATCCATTGGTACCACCCACGAGCTTCTACGACCTTTGGAAGGGGTAGGGTTAGGGTTGTGATTAGTGTTTGTTTTTTGGGTTGTGATTAGGGTTAGGGTTAGGGATGAAAACCTATTGGAGATCAAAATATTCTTCAATAACTTTTTTTCTGAAGGTCATAGAGACTTGGAAGTTGGTTCCATCTCCACTAATGTGGCTAGGCCCGATCCATTGGGACCATCCCCGAGCTTCTACGACCTTCGGAAATCGTAAAACCACCAAATCTAAAAAAAAAAGTAGAAGATATTTGTGAATAACTTTTTTTCTGAAAGTCATAGAGACTTGGGAATTTCATGACTAATCAAGGGTAGCCTGCCACACAACCACACCGAATTTCAGCACGTTTCGAGCAAGCAGCGCAGAGTTATTCACCCTTTGGTGAATATGGGTTAGGGTTGCAATTAGGGTTAGGGTTAGGGTTGTGATTAGGGTTAGGGTTAGGGTTGTGACTAGGGTTAGGGTTAGGGTTGTGATTAGGGTTAGGGTTAGGGTTAGGGTTGTGACTAGGGTTAGGAATGAAAACCCATTGGAGGTCAAGATATTCTTCAATAACTTTTTTTCCGAAGGTCATAGAGACTTGGAAGTTGGTTCCATCTCCACTAATGTGGCTATGCCCGATCCATTGGTACCACCCACGAGCTTCTACGACCTTTGGAAGGGGTAGGGTTAGGGTTGTGATTAGTGTTTGTTTTTTGGGTTGTGATTAGGGTTAGGGTTAGGGATGAAAACCTATTGGAGATCAAAATATTCTTCAATAACTTTTTTTCTGAAGGTCATAGAGACTTGGAAGTTGGTTCCATCTCCACTAATGTGGCTAGGCCCGATCCATTGGGACCATCCCCGAGCTTCTACGACCTTCGGAAATCGTAAAACCACCAAATCTAAAAAAAAAAGTAGAAGATATTTGTGAATAACTTTTTTTCTGAAAGTCATAGAGACTTGGGAATTTCATGACTAATCAAGGGTAGCCTGCCACACAACCACACCGAATTTCAGCACGTTTCGAGCAAGCAGCGCAGAGTTATTCACCCTTTGGTGAATATGGGTTAGGGTTGCAATTAGGGTTAGGGTTAGGGTTGTGATTAGGGTTAGGGTTGTGACTAGGGTTAGGGTTAGGGTTGTGATTAGGGTTAGGGTTAGGGTTAGGGTTGTGACTAGGGTTAGGAATGAAAACCCATTGGAGGTCAAGATATTCTTCAATAACTTTTTTTCCGAAGGTCATAGAGACTTGGAAGTTGGTTCCATCTCCACTAATGTGGCTATGCCCGATCCATTGGTACCACCCACGAGCTTCTACGACCTTTGGAAGGGGTAGGGTTAGGGTTGTGATTAGTGTTTGTTTTTTGGGTTGTGATTAGGGTTAGGGTTAGGGATGAAAACCTATTGGAGATCAAAATATTCTTCAATAACTTTTTTTCTGAAGGTCATAGAGACTTGGAAGTTGGTTCCATCTCCACTAATGTGGCTAGGCCCGATCCATTGGGACCATCCCCGAGCTTCTACGACCTTCGGAAATCGTAAAACCACCAAATCTAAAAAAAAAAGTAGAAGATATTTGTGAATAACTTTTTTTCTGAAAGTCATAGAGACTTGGGAATTTCATGACTAATCAAGGGTAGCCTGCCACACAACCACACCGAATTTCAGCACGTTTCGAGCAAGCAGCGCAGAGTTATTCACCCTTTGGTGAATATGGGTTAGGGTTGCAATTAGGGTTAGGGTTAGGGTTGTGATTAGGGTTAGGGTTGTGACTAGGGTTAGGGTTAGGGTTGTGATTAGGGTTAGGGTTAGGGTTAGGGTTGTGACTAGGGTTAGGAATGAAAACCCATTGGAGGTCAAGATATTCTTCAATAACTTTTTTTCCGAAGGTCATAGAGACTTGGAAGTTGGTTCCATCTCCACTAATGTGGCTATGCCCGATCCATTGGTACCACCCACGAGCTTCTACGACCTTTGGAAGGGGTAGGGTTAGGGTTGTGATTAGTGTTTGTTTTTTGGGTTGTGATTAGGGTTAGGGTTAGGGATGAAAACCTATTGGAGATCAAAATATTCTTCAATAACTTTTTTTCTGAAGGTCATAGAGACTTGGAAGTTGGTTCCATCTCCACTAATGTGGCTAGGCCCGATCCATTGGGACCATCCCCGAGCTTCTACGACCTTCGGAAATCGTAAAACCACCAAATCTAAAAAAAAAAGTAGAAGATATTTGTGAATAACTTTTTTTCTGAAAGTCATAGAGACTTGGGAATTTCATGACTAATCAAGGGTAGCCTGCCACACAACCACACCGAATTTCAGCACGTTTCGAGCAAGCAGCGCAGAGTTATTCACCCTTTGGTGAATATGGGTTAGGGTTGCAATTAGGGTTAGGGTTAGGGTTGTGATTAGGGTTAGGGTTGTGACTAGGGTTAGGGTTAGGGTTGTGATTAGGGTTAGGGTTAGGGTTAGGGTTGTGACTAGGGTTAGGAATGTAAACCCATTGGAGGTCAAGATATTCTTCAATAACTTTTTTTCCGAAGGTCATAGAGACTTGGAAGTTGGTTCCATCTCCACTAATGTGGCTATGCCCGATCCATTGGTACCACCCACGAGCTTCTACGACCTTTGGAATGGGTAGGGTTAGGGTTGTGATTAGTGTTTGTTTTTTGGGTTGTGATTAGGGTTAGGGTTAGGGATGAAAACCTATTGGAGATCAAAATATTCTTCAATAACTTTTTTTCTGAAGGTCATAGAGACTTGGAAGTTGGTTCCATCTCCACTAATGTGGCTAGGCCCGATCCATTGGGACCATCCCCGAGCTTCTACGACCTTCAGAAATTGTAAAACCACCAAATCTAAAAAAAAAAGTAGAAGATATTTGTGAATAACTTTTTTTCTGAAAGTCATAGAGACTTGGGAATTTCATGACTAATCAAGGGTAGCCTGCCACACAACCACACCGAATTTCAGCACGTTTCGAGCAAGCAGCGCAGAGTTATTCACCCTTTGGTGAATATGGGTTAGGGTTGCAATTAGGGTTAGGGTTAGGGTTGTGATTAGGGTTAGGCTTGTGACTAGGGTTAGGGTTAGGGTTGTGATTAGGGTTAGGGTTAGGGTTAGGGTTGTGACTAGGGTTAGGAATGAAAACCCATTGGAGGTCAAGATATTCTTCAATAACTTTTTTTCCGAAGGTCATAGAGACTTGGAAGTTGGTTCCATCTCCACTAATGTGGCTATGCCCGATCCATTGGTACCACCCACGAGCTTCTACGACCTTTGGAAGGGGTAGGGTTAGGGTTGTGATTAGTGTTTGTTTTTTGGGTTGTGATTAGGGTTAGGGTTAGGGATGAAAACCTATTGGAGATCAAAATATTCTTCAATAACTTTTTTTCTGAAGGTCATAGAGACTTGGAAGTTGGTTCCATCTCCACTAATGTGGCTAGGCCCGATCCATTGGGACCATCCCCGAGCTTCTACGACCTTCGGAAATCGTAAAACCACCAAATCTAAAAAAAAAAGTAGAAGATATTTGTGAATAACTTTTTTTCTGAAAGTCATAGAGACTTGGGAATTTCATGACTAATCAAGGGTAGCCTGCCACACAACCACACCGAATTTCAGCACGTTTCGAGCAAGCAGCGCAGAGTTATTCACCCTTTGGTGAATATGGGTTAGGGTTGCAATTAGGGTTAGGGTTAGGGTTGTGATTAGGGTTAGGGTTGTGACTAGGGTTAGGGTTAGGGTTGTGATTAGGGTTAGGGTTAGGGTTAGGGTTGTGACTAGGGTTAGGAATGTAAACCCATTGGAGGTCAAGATATTCTTCAATAACTTTTTTTCCGAAGGTCATAGAGACTTGGAAGTTGGTTCCATCTCCACTAATGTGGCTATGCCCGATCCATTGGTACCACCCACGAGCTTCTACGACCTTTGGAATGGGTAGGGTTAGGGTTGTGATTAGTGTTTGTTTTTTGGGTTGTGATTAGGGTTAGGGTTAGGGATGAAAACCTATTGGAGATCAAAATATTCTTCAATAACTTTTTTTCTGAAGGTCATAGAGACTTGGAAGTTGGTTCCATCTCCACTAATGTGGCTAGGCCCGATCCATTGGGACCATCCCCGAGCTTCTACGACCTTCAGAAATTGTAAAACCACCAAATCTAAAAAAAAAAGTAGAAGATATTTGTGAATAACTTTTTTTCTGAAAGTCATAGAGACTTGGGAATTTCATGACTAATCAAGGGTAGCCTGCCACACAACCACACCGAATTTCAGCACGTTTCGAGCAAGCAGCGCAGAGTTATTCACCCTTTGGTGAATATGGGTTAGGGTTGCAATTAGGGTTAGGGTTAGGGTTGTGATTAGGGTTAGGGTTGTGACTAGGGTTAGGGTTAGGGTTGTGATTAGGGTTAGGGTTAGGGTTAGGGTTGTGACTAGGGTTAGGAATGAAAACCCATTGGAGGTCAAGATATTCTTCAATAACTTTTTTTCCGAAGGTCATAGAGACTTGGAAGTTGGTTCCATCTCCACTAATGTGGCTATGCCCGATCCATTGGTACCACCCACGAGCTTCTACGACCTTTGGAAGGGGTAGGGTTAGGGTTGTGATTAGTGTTTGTTTTTTGGGTTGTGATTAGGGTTAGGGTTAGGGATGAAAACCTATTGGAGATCAAAATATTCTTCAATAACTTTTTTTCTGAAGGTCATAGAGACTTGGAAGTTGGTTCCATCTCCACTAATGTGGCTAGGCCCGATCCATTGGGACCATCCCCGAGCTTCTACGACCTTCAGAAATTGTAAAACCACCAAATCTAAAAAAAAAAGTAGAAGATATTTGTGAATAACTTTTTTTCTGAAAGTCATAGAGACTTGGGAATTTCATGACTAATCAAGGGTAGCCTGCCACACAACCACACCGAATTTCAGCACGTTTCGAGCAAGCAGCGCAGAGTTATTCACCCTTTGGTGAATATGGGTTAGGGTTGCAATTAGGGTTAGGGTTAGGGTTGTGATTAGGGTTAGGGTTGTGACTAGGGTTAGGGTTAGGGTTGTGATTAGGGTTAGGGTTAGGGTTAGGGTTGTGACTAGGGTTAGGAATGAAAACCCATTGGAGGTCAAGATATTCTTCAATAACTTTTTTTCCGAAGGTCATAGAGACTTGGAAGTTGGTTCCATCTCCACTAATGTGGCTATGCCCGATCCATTGGTACCACCCACGAGCTTCTACGACCTTTGGAAGGGGTAGGGTTAGGGTTGTGATTAGTGTTTGTTTTTTGGGTTGTGATTAGGGTTAGGGTTAGGGATGAAAACCTATTGGAGATCAAAATATTCTTCAATAACTTTTTTTCTGAAGGTCATAGAGACTTGGAAGTTGGTTCCATCTCCACTAATGTGGCTAGGCCTGATCCATTGGGACCATCCCCGAGCTTCTACGACCTTCGGAAATCGTAAAACCACCAAATCTAAAAAAAAAAGTAGAAGATATTTGTGAATAACTTTTTTTCTGAAAGTCATAGAGACTTGGGAATTTCATGACTAATCAAGGGTAGCCTGCCACACAACCACACCGAATTTCAGCACGTTTCGAGCAAGCAGCGCAGAGTTATTCACCCTTTGGTGAATATGGGTTAGGGTTGCAATTAGGGTTAGGGTTAGGGTTGTGATTAGGGTTAGGGTTAGGGTTGTGACTAGGGTTAGGGTTAGGGTTGTGATTAGGGTTAGGGTTAGGGTTAGGGTTGTGACTAGGGTTAGGAATGAAAACCCATTGGAGGTCAAGATATTCTTCAATAACTTTTTTTCCGAAGGTCATAGAGACTTGGAAGTTGGTTCCATCTCCACTAATGTGGCTATGCCCGATCCATTGGTACCACCCACGAGCTTCTACGACCTTTGGAAGGGGTAGGGTTAGGGTTGTGATTAGTGTTTGTTTTTTGGGTTGTGATTAGGGTTAGGGTTAGGGATGAAAACCTATTGGAGATCAAAATATTCTTCAATAACTTTTTTTCTGAAGGTCATAGAGACTTGGAAGTTGGTTCCATCTCCACTAATGTGGCTAGGCCCGATCCATTGGGACCATCCCCGAGCTTCTACGACCTTCGGAAATCGTAAAACCACCAAATCTAAAAAAAAAAGTAGAAGATATTTGTGAATAACTTTTTTTCTGAAAGTCATAGAGACTTGGGAATTTCATGACTAATCAAGGGTAGCCTGCCACACAACCACACCGAATTTCAGCACGTTTCGAGCAAGCAGCGCAGAGTTATTCACCCTTTGGTGAATATGGGTTAGGGTTGCAATTAGGGTTAGGGTTAGGGTTGTGATTAGGGTTAGGGTTGTGACTAGGGTTAGGGTTAGGGTTGTGATTAGGGTTAGGGTTAGGGTTAGGGTTGTGACTAGGGTTAGGAATGTAAACCCATTGGAGGTCAAGATATTCTTCAATAACTTTTTTTCCGAAGGTCATAGAGACTTGGAAGTTGGTTCCATCTCCACTAATGTGGCTATGCCCGATCCATTGGTACCACCCACGAGCTTCTACGACCTTTGGAATGGGTAGGGTTAGGGTTGTGATTAGTGTTTGTTTTTTGGGTTGTGATTAGGGTTAGGGTTAGGGATGAAAACCTATTGGAGATCAAAATATTCTTCAATAACTTTTTTTCTGAAGGTCATAGAGACTTGGAAGTTGGTTCCATCTCCACTAATGTGGCTAGGCCCGATCCATTGGGACCATCCCCGAGCTTCTACGACCTTCAGAAATTGTAAAACCACCAAATCTAAAAAAAAAAGTAGAAGATATTTGTGAATAACTTTTTTTCTGAAAGTCATAGAGACTTGGGAATTTCATGACTAATCAAGGGTAGCCTGCCACACAACCACACCGAATTTCAGCACGTTTCGAGCAAGCAGCGCAGAGTTATTCACCCTTTGGTGAATATGGGTTAGGGTTGCAATTAGGGTTAGGGTTAGGGTTGTGATTAGGGTTAGGGTTGTGACTAGGGTTAGGGTTAGGGTTGTGATTAGGGTTAGGGTTAGGGTTAGGGTTGTGACTAGGGTTAGGAATGAAAACCCATTGGAGGTCAAGATATTCTTCAATAACTTTTTTTCCGAAGGTCATAGAGACTTGGAAGTTGGTTCCATCTCCACTAATGTGGCTATGCCCGATCCATTGGTACCACCCACGAGCTTCTACGACCTTTGGAAGGGGTAGGGTTAGGGTTGTGATTAGTGTTTGTTTTTTGGGTTGTGATTAGGGTTAGGGTTAGGGATGAAAACCTATTGGAGATCAAAATATTCTTCAATAACTTTTTTTCTGAAGGTCATAGAGACTTGGAAGTTGGTTCCATCTCCACTAATGTGGCTAGGCCTGATCCATTGGGACCATCCCCGAGCTTCTACGACCTTCGGAAATCGTAAAACCACCAAATCTAAAAAAAAAAGTAGAAGATATTTGTGAATAACTTTTTTTCTGAAAGTCATAGAGACTTGGGAATTTCATGACTAATCAAGGGTAGCCTGCCACACAACCACACCGAATTTCAGCACGTTTCGAGCAAGCAGCGCAGAGTTATTCACCCTTTGGTGAATATGGGTTAGGGTTGCAATTAGGGTTAGGGTTAGGGTTGTGATTAGGGTTAGGGTTAGGGTTGTGACTAGGGTTAGGGTTAGGGTTGTGATTAGGGTTAGGGTTAGGGTTAGGGTTGTGACTAGGGTTAGGAATGAAAACCCATTGGAGGTCAAGATATTCTTCAATAACTTTTTTTCCGAAGGTCATAGAGACTTGGAAGTTGGTTCCATCTCCACTAATGTGGCTATGCCCGATCCATTGGTACCACCCACGAGCTTCTACGACCTTTGGAAGGGGTAGGGTTAGGGTTGTGATTAGTGTTTGTTTTTTGGGTTGTGATTAGGGTTAGGGTTAGGGATGAAAACCTATTGGAGATCAAAATATTCTTCAATAACTTTTTTTCTGAAGGTCATAGAGACTTGGAAGTTGGTTCCATCTCCACTAATGTGGCTAGGCCCGATCCATTGGGACCATCCCCGAGCTTCTACGACCTTCGGAAATCGTAAAACCACCAAATCTAAAAAAAAAAGTAGAAGATATTTGTGAATAACTTTTTTTCTGAAAGTCATAGAGACTTGGGAATTTCATGACTAATCAAGGGTAGCCTGCCACACAACCACACCGAATTTCAGCACGTTTCGAGCAAGCAGCGCAGAGTTATTCACCCTTTGGTGAATATGGGTTAGGGTTGCAATTAGGGTTAGGGTTAGGGTTGTGATTAGGGTTAGGGTTGTGACTAGGGTTAGGGCTAGGGTTGTGATTAGGGTTAGGGTTAGGGTTAGGGTTGTGACTAGGGTTAGGAATGAAAACCCATTGGAGGTCAAGATATTCTTCAATAACTTTTTTTCCGAAGGTCATAGAGACTTGGAAGTTGGTTCCATCTCCACTAATGTGGCTATGCCCGATCCATTGGTACCACCCACGAGCTTCTACGACCTTTGGAAGGGGTAGGGTTAGGGTTGTGATTAGTGTTTGTTTTTTGGGTTGTGATTAGGGTTAGGGTTAGGGATGAAAACCTATTGGAGATCAAAATATTCTTCAATAACTTTTTTTCTGAAGGTCATAGAGACTTGGAAGTTGGTTCCATCTCCACTAATGTGGCTAGGCCTGATCCATTGGGACCATCCCCGAGCTTCTACGACCTTCGGAAATCGTAAAACCACCAAATCTAAAAAAAAAAAGTAGAAGATATTTGTGAATAACTTTTTTTCTGAAAGTCATAGAGACTTGGGAATTTCATGACTAATCAAGGGTAGCCTGCCACACAACCACACCGAATTTCAGCACGTTTCGAGCAAGCAGCGCAGAGTTATTCACCCTTTGGTGAATATGGGTTAGGGTTGCAATTAGGGTTAGGGTTAGGGTTGTGATTAGGGTTAGGGTTAGGGTTGTGACTAGGGTTAGGGTTAGGGTTGTGATTAGGGTTAGGGTTAGGGTTAGGGTTGTGACTAGGGTTAGGAATGAAAACCCATTGGAGGTCAAGATATTCTTCAATAACTTTTTTTCCGAATGTCATAGAGACTTGGAAGTTGGTTCCATCTCCACTAATGTGGCTATGCCCGATCCATTGGTACCACCCACGAGCTTCTACGACCTTTGGAAGGGGTAGGGTTAGGGTTGTGATTAGTGTTTGTTTTTTGGGTTGTGATTAGGGTTAGGGTTAGGGATGAAAACCTATTGGAGATCAAAATATTCTTCAATAACTTTTTTTCTGAAGGTCATAGAGACTTGGAAGTTGGTTCCATCTCCACTAATGTGGCTAGGCCCGATCCATTGGGACCATCCCCGAGCTTCTACGACCTTCGGAAATCGTAAAACCACCAAATCTAAAAAAAAAAGTAGAAGATATTTGTGAATAACTTTTTTTCTGAAAGTCATAGAGACTTGGGAATTTCATGACTAATCAAGGGTAGCCTGCCACACAACCACACCGAATTTCAGCACGTTTCGAGCAAGCAGCGCAGAGTTATTCACCCTTTGGTGAATATGGGTTAGGGTTGCAATTAGGGTTAGGGTTAGGGTTGTGATTAGGGTTAGGGTTGTGACTAGGGTTAGGGCTAGGGTTGTGATTAGGGTTAGGGTTAGGGTTAGGGTTGTGACTAGGGTTAGGAATGAAAACCCATTGGAGGTCAAGATATTCTTCAATAACTTTTTTTCCGAAGGTCATAGAGACTTGGAAGTTGGTTCCATCTCCACTAATGTGGCTATGCCCGATCCATTGGTACCACCCACGAGCTTCTACGACCTTTGGAAGGGGTAGGGTTAGGGTTGTGATTAGTGTTTGTTTTTTGGGTTGTGATTAGGGTTAGGGTTAGGGATGAAAACCTATTGGAGATCAAAATATTCTTCAATAACTTTTTTTCTGAAGGTCATAGAGACTTGGAAGTTGGTTCCATCTCCACTAATGTGGCTAGGCCCGATCCATTGGGACCATCCCCGAGCTTCTACGACCTTCGGAAATCGTAAAACCACCAAATCTAAAAAAAAAAGTAGAAGATATTTGTGAATAACTTTTTTTCTGAAAGTCATAGAGACTTGGGAATTTCATGACTAATCAAGGGTAGCCTGCCACACAACCACACCGAATTTCAGCACGTTTCGAGCAAGCAGCGCAGAGTTATTCACCCTTTGGTGAATATGGGTTAGGGTTGCAATTAGGGTTAGGGTTAGGGTTGTGATTAGGGTTAGGGTTGTGACTAGGGTTAGGGTTAGGGTTGTGATTAGGGTTAGGGTTAGGGTTAGGGTTAGGGTTGTGACTAGGGTTAGGAATGTAAACCCATTGGAGGTCAAGATATTCTTCAATAACTTTTTTTCCGAAGGTCATAGAGACTTGGAAGTTGGTTCCATCTCCACTAATGTGGCTATGCCCGATCCATTGGTACCACCCACGAGCTTCTACGACCTTTGGAATGGGTAGGGTTAGGGTTGTGATTAGTGTTTGTTTTTTGGGTTGTGATTAGGGTTAGGGTTAGGGATGAAAACCTATTGGAGATCAAAATATTCTTCAATAACTTTTTTTCTGAAGGTCATAGAGACTTGGAAGTTGGTTCCATCTCCACTAATGTGGCTAGGCCCGATCCATTGGGACCATCCCCGAGCTTCTACGACCTTCAGAAATTGTAAAACCACCAAATCTAAAAAAAAAAGTAGAAGATATTTGTGAATAACTTTTTTTCTGAAAGTCATAGAGACTTGGGAATTTCATGACTAATCAAGGGTAGCCTGCCACACAACCACACCGAATTTCAGCACGTTTCGAGCAAGCAGCGCAGAGTTATTCACCCTTTGGTGAATATGGGTTAGGGTTGCAATTAGGGTTAGGGTTAGGGTTGTGATTAGGGTTAGGGTTGTGACTAGGGTTAGGGTTAGGGTTGTGATTAGGGTTAGGGTTAGGGTTAGGGTTGTGACTAGGGTTAGGAATGAAAACCCATTGGAGGTCAAGATATTCTTCAATAACTTTTTTTCCGAAGGTCATAGAGACTTGGAAGTTGGTTCCATCTCCACTAATGTGGCTATGCCCGATCCATTGGTACCACCCACGAGCTTCTACGACCTTTGGAAGGGGTAGGGTTAGGGTTGTGATTAGTGTTTGTTTTTTGGGTTGTGATTAGGGTTAGGGTTAGGGATGAAAACCTATTGGAGATCAAAATATTCTTCAATAACTTTTTTTCTGAAGGTCATAGAGACTTGGAAGTTGGTTCCATCTCCACTAATGTGGCTAGGCCCGATCCATTGGGACCATCCCCGAGCTTCTACGACCTTCGGAAATCGTAAAACCACCAAATCTAAAAAAAAAAGTAGAAGATATTTGTGAATAACTTTTTTTCTGAAAGTCATAGAGACTTGGGAATTTCATGACTAATCAAGGGTAGCCTGCCACACAACCACACCGAATTTCAGCACGTTTCGAGCAAGCAGCGCAGAGTTATTCACCCTTTGGTGAATATGGGTTAGGGTTGCAATTAGGGTTAGGGTTAGGGTTGTGATTAGGGTTAGGGTTAGGGTTGTGACTAGGGTTAGGGTTAGGGTTGTGATTAGGGTTAGGGTTAGGGTTAGGGTTGTGACTAGGGTTAGGAATGAAAACCCATTGGAGGTCAAGATATTCTTCAATAACTTTTTTTCCGAAGGTCATAGAGACTTGGAAGTTGGTTCCATCTCCACTAATGTGGCTATGCCCGATCCATTGGTACCACCCACGAGCTTCTACGACCTTTGGAAGGGGTAGGGTTAGGGTTGTGATTAGTGTTTGTTTTTTGGGTTGTGATTAGGGTTAGGGTTAGGGATGAAAACCTATTGGAGATCAAAATATTCTTCAATAACTTTTTTTCTGAAGGTCATAGAGACTTGGAAGTTGGTTCCATCTCCACTAATGTGGCTAGGCCCGATCCATTGGGACCATCCCCGAGCTTCTACGACCTTCGGAAATCGTAAAACCACCAAATCTAAAAAAAAAAGTAGAAGATATTTGTGAATAACTTTTTTTCTGAAAGTCATAGAGACTTGGGAATTTCATGACTAATCAAGGGTAGCCTGCCACACAACCACACCGAATTTCAGCACGTTTCGAGCAAGCAGCGCAGAGTTATTCACCCTTTGGTGAATATGGGTTAGGGTTGCAATTAGGGTTAGGGTTAGGGTTGTGATTAGGGTTAGGGTTGTGACTAGGGTTAGGGTTAGGGTTGTGATTAGGGTTAGGGTTAGGGTTAGGGTTGTGACTAGGGTTAGGAATGAAAACCCATTGGAGGTCAAGATATTCTTCAATAACTTTTTTTCCGAAGGTCATAGAGACTTGGAAGTTGGTTCCATCTCCACTAATGTGGCTATGCCCGATCCATTGGTACCACCCACGAGCTTCTACGACCTTTGGAAGGGGTAGGGTTAGGGTTGTGATTAGTGTTTGTTTTTTGGGTTGTGATTAGGGTTAGGGTTAGGGATGAAAACCTATTGGAGATCAAAATATTCTTCAATAACTTTTTTTCTGAAGGTCATAGAGACTTGGAAGTTGGTTCCATCTCCACTAATGTGGCTAGGCCCGATCCATTGGGACCATCCCCGAGCTTCTACGACCTTCGGAAATCGTAAAACCACCAAATCTAAAAAAAAAAGTAGAAGATATTTGTGAATAACTTTTTTTCTGAAAGTCATAGAGACTTGGGAATTTCATGACTAATCAAGGGTAGCCTGCCACACAACCACACCGAATTTCAGCACGTTTCGAGCAAGCAGCGCAGAGTTATTCACCCTTTGGTGAATATGGGTTAGGGTTGCAATTAGGGTTAGGGTTAGGGTTGTGATTAGGGTTAGGGTTGTGACTAGGGTTAGGGTTAGGGTTGTGATTAGGGTTAGGGTTGTGACTAGGGTTAGGGTTGTGACTAGGGTTAGGAATGTAAACCCATTGGAGGTCAAGATATTCTTCAATAACTTTTTTTCCGAAGGTCATAGAGACTTGGAAGTTGGTTCCATCTCCACTAATGTGGCTATGCCCGATCCATTGGTACCACCCACGAGCTTCTACGACCTTTGGAATGGGTAGGGTTAGGGTTGTGATTAGTGTTTGTTTTTTGGGTTGTGATTAGGGTTAGGGTTAGGGATGAAAACCTATTGGAGATCAAAATATTCTTCAATAACTTTTTTTCTGAAGGTCATAGAGACTTGGAAGTTGGTTCCATCTCCACTAATGTGGCTAGGCCCGATCCATTGGGACCATCCCCGAGCTTCTACGACCTTCAGAAATTGTAAAACCACCAAATCTAAAAAAAAAAGTAGAAGATATTTGTGAATAACTTTTTTTCTGAAAGTCATAGAGACTTGGGAATTTCATGACTAATCAAGGGTAGCCTGCCACACAACCACACCGAATTTCAGCACGTTTCGAGCAAGCAGCGCAGAGTTATTCACCCTTTGGTGAATATGGGTTAGGGTTGCAATTAGGGTTAGGGTTAGGGTTGTGATTAGGGTTAGGCTTGTGACTAGGGTTAGGGTTAGGGTTGTGATTAGGGTTAGGGTTAGGGTTAGGGTTGTGACTAGGGTTAGGAATGAAAACCCATTGGAGGTCAAGATATTCTTCAATAACTTTTTTTCCGAAGGTCATAGAGACTTGGAAGTTGGTTCCATCTCCACTAATGTGGCTATGCCCGATCCATTGGTACCACCCACGAGCTTCTACGACCTTTGGAAGGGGTAGGGTTAGGGTTGTGATTAGTGTTTGTTTTTTGGGTTGTGATTAGGGTTAGGGTTAGGGATGAAAACCTATTGGAGATCAAAATATTCTTCAATAACTTTTTTTCTGAAGGTCATAGAGACTTGGAAGTTGGTTCCATCTCCACTAATGTGGCTAGGCCCGATCCATTGGGACCATCCCCGAGCTTCTACGACCTTCGGAAATCGTAAAACCACCAAATCTAAAAAAAAAAGTAGAAGATATTTGTGAATAACTTTTTTTCTGAAAGTCATAGAGACTTGGGAATTTCATGACTAATCAAGGGTAGCCTGCCACACAACCACACCGAATTTCAGCACGTTTCGAGCAAGCAGCGCAGAGTTATTCACCCTTTGGTGAATATGGGTTAGGGTTGCAATTAGGGTTAGGGTTAGGGTTGTGATTAGGGTTAGGGTTAGGGTTGTGACTAGGGTTAGGGTTAGGGTTGTGATTAGGGTTAGGGTTAGGGTTAGGGTTGTGACTAGGGTTAGGAATGAAAACCCATTGGAGGTCAAGATATTCTTCAATAACTTTTTTTCCGAAGGTCATAGAGACTTGGAAGTTGGTTCCATCTCCACTAATGTGGCTATGCCCGATCCATTGGTACCACCCACGAGCTTCTACGACCTTTGGAAGGGGTAGGGTTAGGGTTGTGATTAGTGTTTGTTTTTTGGGTTGTGATTAGGGTTAGGGTTAGGGATGAAAACCTATTGGAGATCAAAATATTCTTCAATAACTTTTTTTCTGAAGGTCATAGAGACTTGGAAGTTGGTTCCATCTCCACTAATGTGGCTAGGCCCGATCCATTGGGACCATCCCCGAGCTTCTACGACCTTCGGAAATCGTAAAACCACCAAATCTAAAAAAAAAAGTAGAAGATATTTGTGAATAACTTTTTTTCTGAAAGTCATAGAGACTTGGGAATTTCATGACTAATCAAGGGTAGCCTGCCACACAACCACACCGAATTTCAGCACGTTTCGAGCAAGCAGCGCAGAGTTATTCACCCTTTGGTGAATATGGGTTAGGGTTGCAATTAGGGTTAGGGTTAGGGTTGTGATTAGGGTTAGGGTTGTGACTAGGGTTAGGGTTAGGGTTGTGATTAGGGTTAGGGTTAGGGTTAGGGTTGTGACTAGGGTTAGGAATGAAAACCCATTGGAGGTCAAGATATTCTTCAATAACTTTTTTTCCGAAGGTCATAGAGACTTGGAAGTTGGTTCCATCTCCACTAATGTGGCTATGCCCGATCCATTGGTACCACCCACGAGCTTCTACGACCTTTGGAAGGGGTAGGGTTAGGGTTGTGATTAGTGTTTGTTTTTTGGGTTGTGATTAGGGTTAGGGTTAGGGATGAAAACCTATTGGAGATCAAAATATTCTTCAATAACTTTTTTTCTGAAGGTCATAGAGACTTGGAAGTTGGTTCCATCTCCACTAATGTGGCTAGGCCCGATCCATTGGGACCATCCCCGAGCTTCTACGACCTTCGGAAATCGTAAAACCACCAAATCTAAAAAAAAAAGTAGAAGATATTTGTGAATAACTTTTTTTCTGAAAGTCATAGAGACTTGGGAATTTCATGACTAATCAAGGGTAGCCTGCCACACAACCACACCGAATTTCAGCACGTTTCGAGCAAGCAGCGCAGAGTTATTCACCCTTTGGTGAATATGGGTTAGGGTTGCAATTAGGGTTAGGGTTAGGGTTGTGATTAGGGTTAGGGTTGTGACTAGGGTTAGGGTTAGGGTTGTGATTAGGGTTAGGGTTGTGACTAGGGTTAGGGTTGTGACTAGGGTTAGGAATGTAAACCCATTGGAGGTCAAGATATTCTTCAATAACTTTTTTTCCGAAGGTCATAGAGACTTGGAAGTTGGTTCCATCTCCACTAATGTGGCTATGCCCGATCCATTGGTACCACCCACGAGCTTCTACGACCTTTGGAATGGGTAGGGTTAGGGTTGTGATTAGTGTTTGTTTTTTGGGTTGTGATTAGGGTTAGGGTTAGGGATGAAAACCTATTGGAGATCAAAATATTCTTCAATAACTTTTTTTCTGAAGGTCATAGAGACTTGGAAGTTGGTTCCATCTCCACTAATGTGGCTAGGCCCGATCCATTGGGACCATCCCCGAGCTTCTACGACCTTCAGAAATTGTAAAACCACCAAATCTAAAAAAAAAAGTAGAAGATATTTGTGAATAACTTTTTTTCTGAAAGTCATAGAGACTTGGGAATTTCATGACTAATCAAGGGTAGCCTGCCACACAACCACACCGAATTTCAGCACGTTTCGAGCAAGCAGCGCAGAGTTATTCACCCTTTGGTGAATATGGGTTAGGGTTGCAATTAGGGTTAGGGTTAGGGTTGTGATTAGGGTTAGGCTTGTGACTAGGGTTAGGGTTAGGGTTGTGATTAGGGTTAGGGTTAGGGTTAGGGTTGTGACTAGGGTTAGGAATGAAAACCCATTGGAGGTCAAGATATTCTTCAATAACTTTTTTTCCGAAGGTCATAGAGACTTGGAAGTTGGTTCCATCTCCACTAATGTGGCTATGCCCGATCCATTGGTACCACCCACGAGCTTCTACGACCTTTGGAAGGGGTAGGGTTAGGGTTGTGATTAGTGTTTGTTTTTTGGGTTGTGATTAGGGTTAGGGTTAGGGATGAAAACCTATTGGAGATCAAAATATTCTTCAATAACTTTTTTTCTGAAGGTCATAGAGACTTGGAAGTTGGTTCCATCTCCACTAATGTGGCTAGGCCCGATCCATTGGGACCATCCCCGAGCTTCTACGACCTTCGGAAATCGTAAAACCACCAAATCTAAAAAAAAAAGTAGAAGATATTTGTGAATAACTTTTTTTCTGAAAGTCATAGAGACTTGGGAATTTCATGACTAATCAAGGGTAGCCTGCCACACAACCACACCGAATTTCAGCACGTTTCGAGCAAGCAGCGCAGAGTTATTCACCCTTTGGTGAATATGGGTTAGGGTTGCAATTAGGGTTAGGGTTAGGGTTGTGATTAGGGTTAGGGTTGTGACTAGGGTTAGGGTTAGGGTTGTGATTAGGGTTAGGGTTAGGGTTAGGGTTGTGACTAGGGTTAGGGTTGTGACTAGGGTTAGGAATGTAAACCCATTGGAGGTCAAGATATTCTTCAATAACTTTTTTTCCGAAGGTCATAGAGACTTGGAAGTTGGTTCCATCTCCACTAATGTGGCTATGCCCGATCCATTGGTACCACCCACGAGCTTCTACGACCTTTGGAAGGGGTAGGGTTAGGGTTGTGATTAGTGTTTGTTTTTTGGGTTGTGATTAGGGTTAGGGTTAGGGATGAAAACCTATTGGAGATCAAAATATTCTTCAATAACTTTTTTTCTGAAGGTCATAGAGACTTGGAAGTTGGTTCCATCTCCACTAATGTGGCTAGGCCTGATCCATTGGGACCATCCCCGAGCTTCTACGACCTTCGGAAATCGTAAAACCACCAAATCTAAAAAAAAAAGTAGAAGATATTTGTGAATAACTTTTTTTCTGAAAGTCATAGAGACTTGGGAATTTCATGACTAATCAAGGGTAGCCTGCCACACAACCACACCGAATTTCAGCACGTTTCGAGCAAGCAGCGCAGAGTTATTCACCCTTTGGTGAATATGGGTTAGGGTTGCAATTAGGGTTAGGGTTAGGGTTGTGATTAGGGTTAGGCTTGTGACTAGGGTTAGGGTTAGGGTTGTGATTAGGGTTAGGGTTAGGGTTAGGGTTGTGACTAGGGTTAGGAATGAAAACCCATTGGAGGTCAAGATATTCTTCAATAACTTTTTTTCCGAAGGTCATAGAGACTTGGAAGTTGGTTCCATCTCCACTAATGTGGCTATGCCCGATCCATTGGTACCACCCACGAGCTTCTACGACCTTTGGAAGGGGTAGGGTTAGGGTTGTGATTAGTGTTTGTTTTTTGGGTTGTGATTAGGGTTAGGGTTAGGGATGAAAACCTATTGGAGATCAAAATATTCTTCAATAACTTTTTTTCTGAAGGTCATAGAGACTTGGAAGTTGGTTCCATCTCCACTAATGTGGCTAGGCCCGATCCATTGGGACCATCCCCGAGCTTCTACGACCTTCGGAAATCGTAAAACCACCAAATCTAAAAAAAAAAGTAGAAGATATTTGTGAATAACTTTTTTTCTGAAAGTCATAGAGACTTGGGAATTTCATGACTAATCAAGGGTAGCCTGCCACACAACCACACCGAATTTCAGCACGTTTCGAGCAAGCAGCGCAGAGTTATTCACCCTTTGGTGAATATGGGTTAGGGTTGCAATTAGGGTTAGGGTTAGGGTTTTGATTAGGGTTAGGGTTGTGACTAGGGTTAGGGTTAGGGTTGTGATTAGGGTTAGGGTTAGGGTTAGGGTTGTGACTAGGGTTAGGAATGAAAACCCATTGGAGGTCAAGATATTCTTCAATAACTTTTTTTCCGAAGGTCATAGAGACTTGGAAGTTGGTTCCATCTCCACTAATGTGGCTATGCCCGATCCATTGGTACCACCCACGAGCTTCTACGACCTTTGGAAGGGGTAGGGTTAGGGTTGTGATTAGTGTTTGTTTTTTGGGTTGTGATTAGGGTTAGGGTTAGGGATGAAAACCTATTGGAGATCAAAATATTCTTCAATAACTTTTTTTCTGAAGGTCATAGAGACTTGGAAGTTGGTTCCATCTCCACTAATGTGGCTAGGCCCGATCCATTGGGACCATCCCCGAGCTTCTACGACCTTCGGAAATCGTAAAACCACCAAATCTAAAAAAAAAAGTAGAAGATATTTGTGAATAACTTTTTTTCTGAAAGTCATAGAGACTTGGGAATTTCATGACTAATCAAGGGTAGCCTGCCACACAACCACACCGAATTTCAGCACGTTTCGAGCAAGCAGCGCAGAGTTATTCACCCTTTGGTGAATATGGGTTAGGGTTGCAATTAGGGTTAGGGTTAGGGTTGTGATTAGGGTTAGGCTTGTGACTAGGGTTAGGGTTAGGGTTGTGATTAGGGTTAGGGTTAGGGTTAGGGTTGTGACTAGGGTTAGGAATGAAAACCCATTGGAGGTCAAGATATTCTTCAATAACTTTTTTTCCGAAGGTCATAGAGACTTGGAAGTTGGTTCCATCTCCACTAATGTGGCTATGCCCGATCCATTGGTACCACCCACGAGCTTCTACGACCTTTGGAAGGGGTAGGGTTAGGGTTGTGATTAGTGTTTGTTTTTTGGGTTGTGATTAGGGTTAGGGTTAGGGATGAAAACCTATTGGAGATCAAAATATTCTTCAATAACTTTTTTTCTGAAGGTCATAGAGACTTGGAAGTTGGTTCCATCTCCACTAATGTGGCTAGGCCCGATCCATTGGGACCATCCCCGAGCTTCTACGACCTTCGGAAATCGTAAAACCACCAAATCTAAAAAAAAAAGTAGAAGATATTTGTGAATAACTTTTTTTCTGAAAGTCATAGAGACTTGGGAATTTCATGACTAATCAAGGGTAGCCTGCCACACAACCACACCGAATTTCAGCACGTTTCGAGCAAGCAGCGCAGAGTTATTCACCCTTTGGTGAATATGGGTTAGGGTTGCAATTAGGGTTAGGGTTAGGGTTGTGATTAGGGTTAGGCTTGTGACTAGGGTTAGGGTTAGGGTTGTGATTAGGGTTAGGGTTAGGGTTAGGGTTGTGACTAGGGTTAGGAATGAAAACCCATTGGAGGTCAAGATATTCTTCAATAACTTTTTTTCCGAAGGTCATAGAGACTTGGAAGTTGGTTCCATCTCCACTAATGTGGCTATGCCCGATCCATTGGTACCACCCACGAGCTTCTACGACCTTTGGAAGGGGTAGGGTTAGGGTTGTGATTAGTGTTTGTTTTTTGGGTTGTGATTAGGGTTAGGGTTAGGGATGAAAACCTATTGGAGATCAAAATATTCTTCAATAACTTTTTTTCTGAAGGTCATAGAGACTTGGAAGTTGGTTCCATCTCCACTAATGTGGCTAGGCCCGATCCATTGGGACCATCCCCGAGCTTCTACGACCTTCGGAAATCGTAAAACCACCAAATCTAAAAAAAAAAGTAGAAGATATTTGTGAATAACTTTTTTTCTGAAAGTCATAGAGACTTGGGAATTTCATGACTAATCAAGGGTAGCCTGCCACACAACCACACCGAATTTCAGCACGTTTCGAGCAAGCAGCGCAGAGTTATTCACCCTTTGGTGAATATGGGTTAGGGTTGCAATTAGGGTTAGGGTTAGGGTTTTGATTAGGGTTAGGGTTGTGACTAGGGTTAGGGTTAGGGTTGTGATTAGGGTTAGGGTTAGGGTTAGGGTTGTGACTAGGGTTAGGAATGAAAACCCATTGGAGGTCAAGATATTCTTCAATAACTTTTTTTCCGAAGGTCATAGAGACTTGGAAGTTGGTTCCATCTCCACTAATGTGGCTATGCCCGATCCATTGGTACCACCCACGAGCTTCTACGACCTTTGGAAGGGGTAGGGTTAGGGTTGTGATTAGTGTTTGTTTTTTGGGTTGTGATTAGGGTTAGGGTTAGGGATGAAAACCTATTGGAGATCAAAATATTCTTCAATAACTTTTTTTCTGAAGGTCATAGAGACTTGGAAGTTGGTTCCATCTCCACTAATGTGGCTAGGCCCGATCCATTGGGACCATCCCCGAGCTTCTACGACCTTCGGAAATCGTAAAACCACCAAATCTAAAAAAAAAAGTAGAAGATATTTGTGAATAACTTTTTTTCTGAAAGTCATAGAGACTTGGGAATTTCATGACTAATCAAGGGTAGCCTGCCACACAACCACACCGAATTTCAGCACGTTTCGAGCAAGCAGCGCAGAGTTATTCACCCTTTGGTGAATATGGGTTAGGGTTGCAATTAGGGTTAGGGTTAGGGTTGTGATTAGGGTTAGGGTTGTGACTAGGGTTAGGGTTGTGATTAGGGTTAGGGTTAGGGTTAGGGTTGTGACTAGGGTTAGGAATGTAAACCCATTGGAGGTCAAGATATTCTTCAATAACTTTTTTTCCGAAGGTCATAGAGACTTGGAAGTTGGTTCCATCTCCACTAATGTGGCTATGCCCGATCCATTGGTACCACCCACGAGCTTCTACGACCTTTGGAATGGGTAGGGTTAGGGTTGTGATTAGTGTTTGTTTTTTGGGTTGTGATTAGGGTTAGGGTTAGGGATGAAAACCTATTGGAGATCAAAATATTCTTCAATAACTTTTTTTCTGAAGGTCATAGAGACTTGGAAGTTGGTTCCATCTCCACTAATGTGGCTAGGCCCGATCCATTGGGACCATCCCCGAGCTTCTACGACCTTCAGAAATTGTAAAACCACCAAATCTAAAAAAAAAAGTAGAAGATATTTGTGAATAACTTTTTTTCTGAAAGTCATAGAGACTTGGGAATTTCATGACTAATCAAGGGTAGCCTGCCACACAACCACACCGAATTTCAGCACGTTTCGAGCAAGCAGCGCAGAGTTATTCACCCTTTGGTGAATATGGGTTAGGGTTGCAATTAGGGTTAGGGTTAGGGTTGTGATTAGGGTTAGGCTTGTGACTAGGGTTAGGGTTAGGGTTGTGATTAGGGTTAGGGTTAGGGTTAGGGTTGTGACTAGGGTTAGGAATGAAAACCCATTGGAGGTCAAGATATTCTTCAATAACTTTTTTTCCGAAGGTCATAGAGACTTGGAAGTTGGTTCCATCTCCACTAATGTGGCTATGCCCGATCCATTGGTACCACCCACGAGCTTCTACGACCTTTGGAAGGGGTAGGGTTAGGGTTGTGATTAGTGTTTGTTTTTTGGGTTGTGATTAGGGTTAGGGTTAGGGATGAAAACCTATTGGAGATCAAAATATTCTTCAATAACTTTTTTTCTGAAGGTCATAGAGACTTGGAAGTTGGTTCCATCTCCACTAATGTGGCTAGGCCCGATCCATTGGGACCATCCCCGAGCTTCTACGACCTTCGGAAATCGTAAAACCACCAAATCTAAAAAAAAAAGTAGAAGATATTTGTGAATAACTTTTTTTCTGAAAGTCATAGAGACTTGGGAATTTCATGACTAATCAAGGGTAGCCTGCCACACAACCACACCGAATTTCAGCACGTTTCGAGCAAGCAGCGCAGAGTTATTCACCCTTTGGTGAATATGGGTTAGGGTTGCAATTAGGGTTAGGGTTAGGGTTGTGATTAGGGTTAGGGTTGTGACTAGGGTTAGGGTTAGGGTTGTGATTAGGGTTAGGGTTAGGGTTAGGGTTGTGACTAGGGTTAGGAATGTAAACCCATTGGAGGTCAAGATATTCTTCAATAACTTTTTTTCCGAAGGTCATAGAGACTTGGAAGTTGGTTCCATCTCCACTAATGTGGCTATGCCCGATCCATTGGTACCACCCACGAGCTTCTACGACCTTTGGAATGGGTAGGGTTAGGGTTGTGATTAGTGTTTGTTTTTTGGGTTGTGATTAGGGTTAGGGTTAGGGATGAAAACCTATTGGAGATCAAAATATTCTTCAATAACTTTTTTTCTGAAGGTCATAGAGACTTGGAAGTTGGTTCCATCTCCACTAATGTGGCTAGGCCCGATCCATTGGGACCATCCCCGAGCTTCTACGACCTTCAGAAATTGTAAAACCACCAAATCTAAAAAAAAAAGTAGAAGATATTTGTGAATAACTTTTTTTCTGAAAGTCATAGAGACTTGGGAATTTCATGACTAATCAAGGGTAGCCTGCCACACAACCACACCGAATTTCAGCACGTTTCGAGCAAGCAGCGCAGAGTTATTCACCCTTTGGTGAATATGGGTTAGGGTTGCAATTAGGGTTAGGGTTAGGGTTGTGATTAGGGTTAGGGTTGTGACTAGGGTTAGGGTTAGGGTTGTGATTAGGGTTAGGGTTAGGGTTAGGGTTGTGACTAGGGTTAGGAATGAAAACCCATTGGAGGTCAAGATATTCTTCAATAACTTTTTTTCCGAAGGTCATAGAGACTTGGAAGTTGGTTCCATCTCCACTAATGTGGCTATGCCCGATCCATTGGTACCACCCACGAGCTTCTACGACCTTTGGAAGGGGTAGGGTTAGGGTTGTGATTAGTGTTTGTTTTTTGGGTTGTGATTAGGGTTAGGGTTAGGGATGAAAACCTATTGGAGATCAAAATATTCTTCAATAACTTTTTTTCTGAAGGTCATAGAGACTTGGAAGTTGGTTCCATCTCCACTAATGTGGCTAGGCCCGATCCATTGGGACCATCCCCGAGCTTCTACGACCTTCGGAAATCGTAAAACCACCAAATCTAAAAAAAAAAGTAGAAGATATTTGTGAATAACTTTTTTTCTGAAAGTCATAGAGACTTGGGAATTTCATGACTAATCAAGGGTAGCCTGCCACACAACCACACCGAATTTCAGCACGTTTCGAGCAAGCAGCGCAGAGTTATTCACCCTTTGGTGAATATGGGTTAGGGTTGCAATTAGGGTTAGGGTTAGGGTTGTGATTAGGGTTAGGGTTGTGACTAGGGTTAGGGTTAGGGTTGTGATTAGGGTTAGGGTTAGGGTTAGGGTTGTGACTAGGGTTAGGAATGAAAACCCATTGGAGGTCAAGATATTCTTCAATAACTTTTTTTCCGAAGGTCATAGAGACTTGGAAGTTGGTTCCATCTCCACTAATGTGGCTATGCCCGATCCATTGGTACCACCCACGAGCTTCTACGACCTTTGGAAGGGGTAGGGTTAGGGTTGTGATTAGTGTTTGTTTTTTGGGTTGTGATTAGGGTTAGGGTTAGGGATGAAAACCTATTGGAGATCAAAATATTCTTCAATAACTTTTTTTCTGAAGGTCATAGAGACTTGGAAGTTGGTTCCATCTCCACTAATGTGGCTAGGCCCGATCCATTGGGACCATCCCCGAGCTTCTACGACCTTCGGAAATCGTAAAACCACCAAATCTAAAAAAAAAAGTAGAAGATATTTGTGAATAACTTTTTTTCTGAAAGTCATAGAGACTTGGGAATTTCATGACTAATCAAGGGTAGCCTGCCACACAACCACACCGAATTTCAGCACGTTTCGAGCAAGCAGCGCAGAGTTATTCACCCTTTGGTGAATATGGGTTAGGGTTGCAATTAGGGTTAGGGTTAGGGTTGTGATTAGGGTTAGGGTTGTGACTAGGGTTAGGGTTAGGGTTGTGATTAGGGTTAGGGTTAGGGTTAGGGTTGTGACTAGGGTTAGGAATGTAAACCCATTGGAGGTCAAGATATTCTTCAATAACTTTTTTTCCGAAGGTCATAGAGACTTGGAAGTTGGTTCCATCTCCACTAATGTGGCTATGCCCGATCCATTGGTACCACCCACGAGCTTCTACGACCTTTGGAATGGGTAGGGTTAGGGTTGTGATTAGTGTTTGTTTTTTGGGTTGTGATTAGGGTTAGGGTTAGGGATGAAAACCTATTGGAGATCAAAATATTCTTCAATAACTTTTTTTCTGAAGGTCATAGAGACTTGGAAGTTGGTTCCATCTCCACTAATGTGGCTAGGCCCGATCCATTGGGACCATCCCCGAGCTTCTACGACCTTCAGAAATTGTAAAACCACCAAATCTAAAAAAAAAAGTAGAAGATATTTGTGAATAACTTTTTTTCTGAAAGTCATAGAGACTTGGGAATTTCATGACTAATCAAGGGTAGCCTGCCACACAACCACACCGAATTTCAGCACGTTTCGAGCAAGCAGCGCAGAGTTATTCACCCTTTGGTGAATATGGGTTAGGGTTGCAATTAGGGTTAGGGTTAGGGTTGTGATTAGGGTTAGGGTTGTGACTAGGGTTAGGGTTAGGGTTGTGATTAGGGTTAGGGTTAGGGTTAGGGTTGTGACTAGGGTTAGGAATGAAAACCCATTGGAGGTCAAAATATTCTTCAATAACTTTTTTTCCGAAGGTCATAGAGACTTGGAAGTTGGTTCCATCTCCACTAATGTGGCTATGCCCGATCCATTGGTACCACCCACGAGCTTCTACGACCTTTGGAAGGGGTAGGGTTAGGGTTGTGATTAGTGTTTGTTTTTTGGGTTGTGATTAGGGTTAGGGTTAGGGATGAAAACCTATTGGAGATCAAAATATTCTTCAATAACTTTTTTTCTGAAGGTCATAGAGACTTGGAAGTTGGTTCCATCTCCACTAATGTGGCTAGGCCCGATCCATTGGGACCATCCCCGAGCTTCTACGACCTTCGGAAATCGTAAAACCACCAAATCTAAAAAAAAAAGTAGAAGATATTTGTGAATAACTTTTTTTCTGAAAGTCATAGAGACTTGGGAATTTCATGACTAATCAAGGGTAGCCTGCCACACAACCACACCGAATTTCAGCACGTTTCGAGCAAGCAGCGCAGAGTTATTCACCCTTTGGTGAATATGGGTTAGGGTTGCAATTAGGGTTAGGGTTAGGGTTGTGATTAGGGTTAGGGTTAGGGTTGTGACTAGGGTTAGGGTTAGGGTTGTGATTAGGGTTAGGGTTAGGGTTAGGGTTGTGACTAGGGTTAGGAATAAAAACCCATTGGAGGTCAAGATATTCTTCAATAACTTTTTTTCCGAAGGTCATAGAGACTTGGAAGTTGGTTCCATCTCCACTAATGTGGCTATGCCCGATCCATTGGTACCACCCACGAGCTTCTACGACCTTTGGAAGGGGTAGGGTTAGGGTTGTGATTAGTGTTTGTTTTTTGGGTTGTGATTAGGGTTAGGGTTAGGGATGAAAACCTATTGGAGATCAAAATATTCTTCAATAACTTTTTTTCTGAAGGTCATAGAGACTTGGAAGTTGGTTCCATCTCCACTAATGTGGCTAGGCCCGATCCATTGGGACCATCCCCGAGCTTCTACGACCTTCGGAAATCGTAAAACCACCAAATCTAAAAAAAAAAGTAGAAGATATTTGTGAATAACTTTTTTTCTGAAAGTCATAGAGACTTGGGAATTTCATGACTAATCAAGGGTAGCCTGCCACACAACCACACCGAATTTCAGCACGTTTCGAGCAAGCAGCGCAGAGTTATTCACCCTTTGGTGAATATGGGTTAGGGTTGCAATTAGGGTTAGGGTTAGGGTTGTGATTAGGGTTAGGGTTGTGACTAGGGTTAGGGTTAGGGTTGTGATTAGGGTTAGGGTTAGGGTTAGGGTTGTGACTAGGGTTAGGAATGAAAACCCATTGGAGGTCAAGATATTCTTCAATAACTTTTTTTCCGAAGGTCATAGAGACTTGGAAGTTGGTTCCATCTCCACTAATGTGGCTATGCCCGATCCATTGGTACCACCCACGAGCTTCTACGACCTTTGGAAGGGGTAGGGTTAGGGTTGTGATTAGTGTTTGTTTTTTGGGTTGTGATTAGGGTTAGGGTTAGGGATGAAAACCTATTGGAGATCAAAATATTCTTCAATAACTTTTTTTCTGAAGGTCATAGAGACTTGGAAGTTGGTTCCATCTCCACTAATGTGGCTAGGCCCGATCCATTGGGACCATCCCCGAGCTTCTACGACCTTCAGAAATTGTAAAACCACCAAATCTAAAAAAAAAAGTAGAAGATATTTGTGAATAACTTTTTTTCTGAAAGTCATAGAGACTTGGGAATTTCATGACTAATCAAGGGTAGCCTGCCACACAACCACACCGAATTTCAGCACGTTTCGAGCAAGCAGCGCAGAGTTATTCACCCTTTGGTGAATATGGGTTAGGGTTGCAATTAGGGTTAGGGTTAGGGTTGTGATTAGGGTTAGGGTTGTGACTAGGGTTAGGGTTAGGGTTGTGATTAGGGTTAGGGTTAGGGTTAGGGTTGTGACTAGGGTTAGGAATGTAAACCCATTGGAGGTCAAGATATTCTTCAATAACTTTTTTTCCGAAGGTCATAGAGACTTGGAAGTTGGTTCCATCTCCACTAATGTGGCTATGCCCGATCCATTGGTACCACCCACGAGCTTCTACGACCTTTGGAATGGGTAGGGTTAGGGTTGTGATTAGTGTTTGTTTTTTGGGTTGTGATTAGGGTTAGGGTTAGGGATGAAAACCTATTGGAGATCAAAATATTCTTCAATAACTTTTTTTCTGAAGGTCATAGAGACTTGGAAGTTGGTTCCATCTCCACTAATGTGGCTAGGCCCGATCCATTGGGACCATCCCCGAGCTTCTACGACCTTCGGAAATCGTAAAACCACCAAATCTAAAAAAAAAAGTAGAAGATATTTGTGAATAACTTTTTTTCTGAAAGTCATAGAGACTTGGGAATTTCATGACTAATCAAGGGTAGCCTGCCACACAACCACACCGGATTTCAGCACGTTTCGAGCAAGCAGCGCAGAGTTATTCACCCTTTGGTGAATATGGGTTAGGGTTGCAATTAGGGTTAGGGTTAGGGTTGTGATTAGGGTTAGGGTTGTGACTAGGGTTAGGGTTAGGGTTGTGATTAGGGTTAGGGTTAGGGTTAGGGTTGTGACTAGGGTTAGGAATGAAAACCCATTGGAGGTCAAGATATTCTTCAATAACTTTTTTTCCGAAGGTCATAGAGACTTGGAAGTTGGTTCCATCTCCACTAATGTGGCTATGCCCGATCCATTGGTACCACCCACGAGCTTCTACGACCTTTGGAAGGGGTAGGGTTAGGGTTGTGATTAGTGTTTGTTTTTTGGGTTGTGATTAGGGTTAGGGTTAGGGATGAAAACCTATTGGAGATCAAAATATTCTTCAATAACTTTTTTTCTGAAGGTCATAGAGACTTGGAAGTTGGTTCCATCTCCACTAATGTGGCTAGGCCCGATCCATTGGGACCATCCCCGAGCTTCTACGACCTTCGGAAATCGTAAAACCACCAAATCTAAAAAAAAAAGTAGAAGATATTTGTGAATAACTTTTTTTCTGAAAGTCATAGAGACTTGGGAATTTCATGACTAATCAAGGGTAGCCTGCCACACAACCACACCGAATTTCAGCACGTTTCGAGCAAGCAGCGCAGAGTTATTCACCCTTTGGTGAATATGGGTTAGGGTTGCAATTAGGGTTAGGGTTAGGGTTGTGATTAGGGTTAGGGTTGTGACTAGGGTTAGGGTTAGGGTTGTGATTAGGGTTAGGGTTAGGGTTAGGGTTGTGACTAGGGTTAGGAATGAAAACCCATTGGAGGTCAAGATATTCTTCAATAACTTTTTTTCCGAAGGTCATAGAGACTTGGAAGTTGGTTCCATCTCCACTAATGTGGCTATGCCCGATCCATTGGTACCACCCACGAGCTTCTACGACCTTTGGAAGGGGTAGGGTTAGGGTTGTGATTAGTGTTTGTTTTTTGGGTTGTGATTAGGGTTAGGGTTAGGGATGAAAACCTATTGGAGATCAAAATATTCTTCAATAACTTTTTTTCTGAAGGTCATAGAGACTTGGAAGTTGGTTCCATCTCCACTAATGTGGCTAGGCCCGATCCATTGGGACCATCCCCGAGCTTCTACGACCTTCGGAAATCGTAAAACCACCAAATCTAAAAAAAAAAGTAGAAGATATTTGTGAATAACTTTTTTTCTGAAAGTCATAGAGACTTGGGAATTTCATGACTAATCAAGGGTAGCCTGCCACACAACCACACCGAATTTCAGCACGTTTCGAGCAAGCAGCACAGAGTTATTCACCCTTTGGTGAATATGGGTTAGGGTTGCAATTAGGGTTAGGGTTAGGGTTGTGATTAGGGTTAGGGTTAGGGTTTTGACTAGGGTTAGGGTTAGGGTTGTGATTAGGGTTAGGGTTAGGGTTGTGACTAGGGTTAGGAATGAAAACCCATTGGAGGTCAAGATATTCTTCAATAACTTTTTTTCCGAAGGTCATAGAGACTTGGAAGTTGGTTCCATCTCCACTAATGTGGCTATGCCCGATCCATTGGTACCACCCACGAGCTTCTACGACCTTTGGAAGGGGTAGGGTTAGGGTTGTGATTAGTGTTTGTTTTTTGGGTTGTGATTAGGGTTAGGGTTAGGGATGAAAACCTATTGGAGATCAAAATATTCTTCAATAACTTTTTTTCTGAAGGTCATAGAGACTTGGAAGTTGGTTCCATCTCCACTAATGTGGCTAGGCCCGATCCATTGGGACCATCCCCGAGCTTCTACGACCTTCGGAAATCGTAAAACCACCAAATCTAAAAAAAAAAGTAGAAGATATTTGTGAATAACTTTTTTTCTGAAAGTCATAGAGACTTGGGAATTTCATGACTAATCAAGGGTAGCCTGCCACACAACCACACCGAATTTCAGCACGTTTCGAGCAAGCAGCGCAGAGTTATTCACCCTTTGGTGAATATGGGTTAGGGTTGCAATTAGGGTTAGGGTTAGGGTTGTGACTAGGGTTAGGGTTAGGGTTGTGATTAGGGTTAGGGTTAGGGTTAGGGTTGTGACTAGGGTTAGGAATGAAAACCCATTGGAGGTCATGATATTCTTCAATAACTTTTTTTCCGAAGGTCATAGAGACTTGGGAGTTGGTTCCATCTCCACTAATGTGGCTATGCCCGATCCATTGGTACCACCCACGAGCTTCTACGACCTTTGGAAGGGGTAGGGTTAGGGTTGTGATTAGTGTTTGTTTTTTGGGTTGTGATTAGGGTTAGGGTTAGGGATGAAAACCTATTGGAGATCTAAATATTCTTCAATAACCTTTTTTCTGAAGGTCATAGAGACTTGGAAGTTGGTTCCATCTCCACTAATGTGGCTAGGCCCGATCCATTGGGACCATCCCCGAGCTTCTACGACCTTCGGAAATCGTAAAACCACCAAATCTAAAAAAAAAAGTAGAAGATATTTGTGAATAACTTTTTTTCTGAAAGTCATAGAGACTTGGGAATTTCATGACTAATCAAGGGTAGCCTGCCACACAACCACACCGAATTTCAGCACGTTTCGAGCAAGCAGCGCAGAGTTATTCACCCTTTGGTGAATATGGGTTAGGGTTGCAATTAGGGTTAGGGTTAGGGTTGTGATTAGGGTTAGGGTTAGGGTTGTGACTAGGGTTAGGGTTAGGGTTGTGATTAGGGTTAGGGTTAGGGTTGTGACTAGGGTTAGGAATGAAAACCCATTGGAGGTCAAGATATTCTTCAATAACTTTTTTTCCGAAGGTCATAGAGACTTGGAAGTTGGTTCCATCTCCACTAATGTGGCTATGCCCGATCCATTGGTACCACCCACGAGCTTCTCCGACCTTTGGAAGGGGTAGGGTTAGGGTTGTGATTAGTGTTTGTTTTTTGGGTTGTGATTAGGGTTAGGGTTAGGGATGAAAACCTATTGGAGATCTAAATATTCTTCAATAACTTTTTTTCTGAAGGTCATAGAGACTTGGAAGTTGGTTCCATCTCCACTAATGTGGCTATGCCCGATCCATTGGGACCATCCCCGAGCTCCTACGACCTTCAGAAATCGTAAAACCACCAAATCTAAAAAAAAAAGTAGAAGATATTTGTGAATAACTTTTTTTCTGAAAGTCATAGAGACTTGGGAATTTCATGACTAATCAAGGGTAGCCTGCCACACAACCACACCGAATTTCAGCATGTTTCGAGCAAGCAGCGCAGAGTTATTCACCCTTTGGTGAATATGGGTTAGGGTTGCAATTAGGGTTAGGGTTAGGGTTGTGATTAGGGTTAGGGTTAGGGTTGTGACTAGGGTTAGGGTTAGGGTTGTGATTAGGGTTAGGGTTGTGACTAGGGTTAGGAATGAAAACCCATTGGAGGTCAAGATATTCTTCAATAACTTTTTTTCCGAAGGTCATAGAGACTTGGAAGTTGGTTCCATCTCCACTAATGTGGCTATGCCCGATCCATTGGTACCACCCACGAGCTTCTACGACCTTTGGAAGGGGTAGGGTTGGGGTTGTGATTAGTGTTTGTTTTTTGGGTTGTGATTAGGGTTAGGGTTAGGGATGAAAACCTATTGGAGATCAAAATATTCTTCAATAACTTTTTTTCTGAAGGTCATAGAGACTTGGAAGTTGGTTCCATCTCCACTAATGTGGCTATGCCCGATCCATTGGGACCATCCCCGAGCTTCTACGACCTTCAGAAATCGTAAAACCACCAAATCTAAAAAAAAAAGTAGAAGATATTTGTGAATAACTTTTTTTCTGAAAGTCATAGAGACTTGGGAATTTCATGACTAATCAAGGGTAGCCTGCCACACAACCACACCGAATTTCAGCACGTTTCGAGCAAGCAGCGCAGAGTTATTCACCCTTTGGTGAATATGGGTTAGGGTTGCAATTAGGGTTAGGGTTAGGGTTGTGATTAGGGTTAGGGTTAGGGTTGTGACTAGGGTTAGGGTTAGGGTTGTGATTAGGGTTAGGGTTGTGACTAGGGTTAGGAATGAAAACCCATTGGAGGTCAAGATATTCTTCAATAACTTTTTTTCCGAAGGTCATAGAGACTTGGAAGTTGGTTCCATCTCCACTAATGTGGCTATGCCCGATCCATTGGTACCACCCACGAGCTTCTACGACCTTTGGAAGGGGTAGGGTTGGGGTTGTGATTAGTGTTTGTTTTTTGGGTTGTGATTAGGGTTAGGGTTAGGGATGAAAACCTATTGGAGATCAAAATATTCTTCAATAACTTTTTTTCTGAAGGTCATAGAGACTTGGAAGTTGGTTCCATCTCCACTAATGTGGCTAGGCCCGATCCATTGGGACCATCCCCGAGCTTCTACGACCTTCGGAAATCGTAAAACCACCAAATCTAAAAAAAAAAGTAGAAGATATTTGTGAATAACTTTTTTTCTGAAAGTCATAGAGACTTGGGAATTTCATGACTAATCAAGGGTAGCCTGCCACACAACCACACCGAATTTCAGCACGTTTCGAGCAAGCAGCGCAGAGTTATTCACCCTTTGGTGAATATGGGTTAGGGTTGCAATTAGGGTTAGGGTTAGGGTTGTGATTAGGGTTAGGGTTAGGGTTGTGACTAGGGTTAGGGTTAGGGTTGTGATTAGGGTTAGGGTTGTGACTAGGGTTAGGAATGAAAACCCATTGGAGGTCAAGATATTCTTCAATAACTTTTTTTCCGAAGGTCATAGAGACTTGGAAGTTGGTTCCATCTCCACTAATGTGGCTATGCCCGATCCATTGGTACCACCCACGAGCTTCTACGACCTTTGGAAGGGGTAGGGTTGGGGTTGTGATTAGTGTTTGTTTTTTGGGTTGTGATTAGGGTTAGGGTTAGGGATGAAAACCTATTGGAGATCAAAATATTCTTCAATAACTTTTTTTCTGAAGGTCATAGAGACTTGGAAGTTGGTTCCATCTCCACTAATGTGGCTAGGCCCGATCCATTGGGACCATCCCCGAGCTTCTACGACCTTCGGAAATCGTAAAACCACCAAATCTAAAAAAAAAAGTAGAAGATATTTGTGAATAACTTTTTTTCTGAAAGGCATAGAGACTTGGGAATTTAATGACTAATCAAGGGTAGCCTGCCACACAACCACACCGAATTTCAGCACGTTTCGAGCAAGCAGCGCAGAGTTATTCACCCTTTGGTGAATATGGGTTAGGGTTGCAATTAGGGTTAGGGTTAGGGTTGTGATTAGGGTTAGGGTTAGGGTTGTGACTAGGGTTAGGGTTAGGGTTGTGATTAGGGTTAGGGTTGTGACTAGGGTTAGGAATGAAAACCCATTGGAGGTCAAGATATTCTTCAATAACTTTTTTTCCGAAGGTCATAGAGACTTGGAAGTTGGTTCCATCTCCACTAATGTGGCTATGCCCGATCCATTGGTACCACCCACGAGCTTCTACGACCTTTGGAAGGGGTAGGGTTGGGGTTGTGATTAGTGTTTGTTTTTTGGGTTGTGATTAGGGTTAGGGTTAGGGATGAAAACCTATTGGAGATCTAAATATTCTTCAATAACTTTTTTTCTGAAGGTCATAGAGACTTGGAAGTTGGTTCCATCTCCACTAATGTGGCTAGGCCCGATCCATTGGGACCATCCCCGAGCTTCTACGACCTTCGGAAATCGTAAAACCACCAAATCTAAAAAAAAAAGTAGAAGATATTTGTGAATAACTTTTTTTCTGAAAGGCATAGAGACTTGGGAATTTCATGACTAATCAAGGGTAGCCTGCCACACAACCACACCGAATTTCAGCACGTTTCGAGCAAGCAGCGCAGAGTTATTCACCCTTTGGTGAATATGGGTTAGGGTTGCAATTAGGGTTAGGGTTAGGGTTGTGATTAGGGTTAGGGTTAGGGTTGTGACTAGGGTTAGGGTTAGGGTTGTGATTAGGGTTAGGGTTAGGGTTGTGACTAGGGTTAGGAATGAAAACCCATTGGAGGTCAAGATATTCTTCAATAACTTTTTTTCCGAAGGTCATAGAGACTTGGAAGTTGGTTCCATCTCCACTAATGTGGCTATGCCCGATCCATTGGTACCACCCACGAGCTTCTACGACCTTTGGAAGGGGTAGGGTTAGGGTTGTGATTAGTTTTTGTTTTTTGGGTTGTGATTAGGGTTAGGGTTAGGGATGAAAACCTATTGGAGATCTAAATATTCTTCAATAACTTTTTTTCTGAAGGTCATAGAGACTTGGAAGTTGGTTCCATCTCCACTAATGTGGCTATGCCCGATCCATTGGGACCATCCCCGAGCTTCTACGACCTTCAGAAATCGTAAAACCACCAAATCTAAAAAAAAAAGTAGAAGATATTTGTGAATAACTTTTTTTCTGAAAGTCATAGAGACTTGGGAATTTCATGACTAATCAAGGGTAGCCTGCCACACAACCACACCGAATTTCAGCACGTTTCGAGCAAGCAGCGCAGAGTTATTCACCCTTTGGTGAATATGGGTTAGGGTTGCAATTAGGGTTAGGGTTAGGGTTGTGATTAGGGTTAGGGTTAGGGTTGTGACTAGGGTTAGGGTTAGGGTTGTGATTAGGGTTAGGGTTGTGACTAGGGTTAGGAATGAAAACCCATTGGAGGTCAAGATATTCTTCAATAACTTTTTTTCCGAAGGTCATAGAGACTTGGAAGTTGGTTCCATCTCCACTAATGTGGCTATGCCCGATCCATTGGTACCACCCACGAGCTTCTACGACCTTTGGAAGGGGTAGGGTTGGGGTTGTGATTAGTGTTTGTTTTTTGGGTTGTGATTAGGGTTAGGGTTAGGGATGAAAACCTATTGGAGATCAAAATATTCTTCAATAACTTTTTTTCTGAAGGTCATAGAGACTTGGAAGTTGGTTCCATCTCCACTAATGTGGCTAGGCCCGATCCATTGGGACCATCCCCGAGCTTCTACGACCTTCGGAAATCGTAAAACCACCAAATCTAAAAAAAAAAGTAGAAGATATTTGTGAATAACTTTTTTTCTGAAAGGCATAGAGACTTGGGAATTTAATGACTAATCAAGGGTAGCCTGCCACACAACCACACCGAATTTCAGCACGTTTCGAGCAAGCAGCGCAGAGTTATTCACCCTTTGGTGAATATGGGTTAGGGTTGCAATTAGGGTTAGGGTTAGGGTTGTGATTAGGGTTAGGGTTAGGGTTGTGACTAGGGTTAGGGTTAGGGTTGTGATTAGGGTTAGGGTTGTGACTAGGGTTAGGAATGAAAACCCATTGGAGGTCAAGATATTCTTCAATAACTTTTTTTCCGAAGGTCATAGAGACTTGGAAGTTGGTTCCATCTCCACTAATGTGGCTATGCCCGATCCATTGGTACCACCCACGAGCTTCTACGACCTTTGGAAGGGGTAGGGTTGGGGTTGTGATTAGTGTTTGTTTTTTGGGTTGTGATTAGGGTTAGGGTTAGGGATGAAAACCTATTGGAGATCTAAATATTCTTCAATAACTTTTTTTCTGAAGGTCATAGAGACTTGGAAGTTGGTTCCATCTCCACTAATGTGGCTAGGCCCGATCCATTGGGACCATCCCCGAGCTTCTACGACCTTCGGAAATCGTAAAACCACCAAATCTAAAAAAAAAAGTAGAAGATATTTGTGAATAACTTTTTTTCTGAAAGGCATAGAGACTTGGGAATTTCATGACTAATCAAGGGTAGCCTGCCACACAACCACACCGAATTTCAGCACGTTTCGAGCAAGCAGCGCAGAGTTATTCACCCTTTGGTGAATATGGGTTAGGGTTGCAATTAGGGTTAGGGTTAGGGTTGTGATTAGGGTTAGGGTTAGGGTTGTGACTAGGGTTAGGGTTAGGGTTGTGATTAGGGTTAGGGTTAGGGTTGTGACTAGGGTTAGGAATGAAAACCCATTGGAGGTCAAGATATTCTTCAATAACTTTTTTTCCGAAGGTCATAGAGACTTGGAAGTTGGTTCCATCTCCACTAATGTGGCTATGCCCGATCCATTGGTACCACCCACGAGCTTCTACGACCTTTGGAAGGGGTAGGGTTAGGGTTGTGATTAGTTTTTGTTTTTTGGGTTGTGATTAGGGTTAGGGTTAGGGATGAAAACCTATTGGAGATCTAAATATTCTTCAATAACTTTTTTTCTGAAGGTCATAGAGACTTGGAAGTTGGTTCCATCTCCACTAATGTGGCTATGCCCGATCCATTGGGACCATCCCCGAGCTTCTACGACCTTCAGAAATCGTAAAACCACCAAATCTAAAAAAAAAAGTAGAAGATATTTGTGAATAACTTTTTTTCTGAAAGTCATAGAGACTTGGGAATTTCATGACTAATCAAGGGTAGCCTGCCACACAACCACACCGAATTTCAGCACGTTTCGAGCAAGCAGCGCAGAGTTATTCACCCTTTGGTGAATATGGGTTAGGGTTGCAATTAGGGTTAGGGTTAGGGTTGTGATTAGGGTTAGGGTTAGGGTTGTGACTAGGGTTAGGGTTAGGGTTGTGATTAGGGTTAGGGTTGTGACTAGGGTTAGGAATGAAAACCCATTGGAGGTCAAGATATTCTTCAATAACTTTTTTTCCGAAGGTCATAGAGACTTGGAAGTTGGTTCCATCTCCACTAATGTGGCTATGCCCGATCCATTGGTACCACCCACGAGCTTCTACGACCTTTGGAAGGGGTAGGGTTGGGGTTGTGATTAGTGTTTGTTTTTTGGGTTGTGATTAGGGTTAGGGTTAGGGATGAAAACCTATTGGAGATCAAAATATTCTTCAATAACTTTTTTTCTGAAGGTCATAGAGACTTGGAAGTTGGTTCCATCTCCACTAATGTGGCTAGGCCCGATCCATTGGGACCATCCCCGAGCTTCTACGACCTTCGGAAATCGTAAAACCACCAAATCTAAAAAAAAAAGTAGAAGATATTTGTGAATAACTTTTTTTCTGAAAGGCATAGAGACTTGGGAATTTAATGACTAATCAAGGGTAGCCTGCCACACAACCACACCGAATTTCAGCACGTTTCGAGCAAGCAGCGCAGAGTTATTCACCCTTTGGTGAATATGGGTTAGGGTTGCAATTAGGGTTAGGGTTAGGGTTGTGATTAGGGTTAGGGTTAGGGTTGTGACTAGGGTTAGGGTTAGGGTTGTGATTAGGGTTAGGGTTGTGACTAGGGTTAGGAATGAAAACCCATTGGAGGTCAAGATATTCTTCAATAACTTTTTTTCCGAAGGTCATAGAGACTTGGAAGTTGGTTCCATCTCCACTAATGTGGCTATGCCCGATCCATTGGTACCACCCACGAGCTTCTACGACCTTTGGAAGGGGTAGGGTTGGGGTTGTGATTAGTGTTTGTTTTTTGGGTTGTGATTAGGGTTAGGGTTAGGGATGAAAACCTATTGGAGATCTAAATATTCTTCAATAACTTTTTTTCTGAAGGTCATAGAGACTTGGAAGTTGGTTCCATCTCCACTAATGTGGCTAGGCCCGATCCATTGGGACCATCCCCGAGCTTCTACGACCTTCGGAAATCGTAAAACCACCAAATCTAAAAAAAAAAGTAGAAGATATTTGTGAATAACTTTTTTTCTGAAAGGCATAGAGACTTGGGAATTTCATGACTAATCAAGGGTAGCCTGCCACACAACCACACCGAATTTCAGCACGTTTCGAGCAAGCAGCGCAGAGTTATTCACCCTTTGGTGAATATGGGTTAGGGTTGCAATTAGGGTTAGGGTTAGGGTTGTGATTAGGGTTAGGGTTAGGGTTGTGACTAGGGTTAGGGTTAGGGTTGTGATTAGGGTTAGGGTTAGGGTTGTGACTAGGGTTAGGAATGAAAACCCATTGGAGGTCAAGATATTCTTCAATAACTTTTTTTCCGAAGGTCATAGAGACTTGGAAGTTGGTTCCATCTCCACTAATGTGGCTATGCCCGATCCATTGGTACCACCCACGAGCTTCTACGACCTTTGGAAGGGGTAGGGTTAGGGTTGTGATTAGTTTTTGTTTTTTGGGTTGTGATTAGGGTTAGGGTTAGGGATGAAAACCTATTGGAGATCTAAATATTCTTCAATAACTTTTTTTCTGAAGGTCATAGAGACTTGGAAGTTGGTTCCATCTCCACTAATGTGGCTATGCCCGATCCATTGGGACCATCCCCGAGCTTCTACGACCTTCAGAAATCGTAAAACCACCAAATCTAAAAAAAAAAGTAGAAGATATTTGTGAATAACTTTTTTTCTGAAAGTCATAGAGACTTGGGAATTTCATGACTAATCAAGGGTAGCCTGCCACACAACCACACCGAATTTCAGCACATTTCGAGCAAGCAGCGCAGAGTTATTCACCCTTTGGTGAATATGGGTTAGGGTTGCAATTAGGGTTAGGGTTAGGGTTGTGATTAGGGTTAGGGTTAGGGTTGTGACTAGGGTTAGGGTTAGGGTTGTGATTAGGGTTAGGGTTGTGACTAGGGTTAGGAATGAAAACCCATTGGAGGTCAAGATATTCTTCAATAACTTTTTTTCCGAAGGTCATAGAGACTTGGAAGTTGGTTCCATCTCCACTAATGTGGCTATGCCCGATCCATTGGTACCACCCACGAGCTTCTACGACCTTTGGAAGGGGTAGGGTTGGGGTTGTGATTAGTGTTTGTTTTTTGGGTTGTGATTAGGGTTAGGGTTAGGGATGAAAACCTATTGGAGATCAAAATATTTTTCAATAACTTTTTTTCTGAAGGTCATAGAGACTTGGAAGTTGGTTCCATCTCCACTAATGTGGCTAGGCCCGATCCATTGGGACCATCCCCGAGCTTCTACGACCTTCGGAAATCGTAAAACCACCAAATCTAAAAAAAAAAGTAGAAGATATTTGTGAATAACTTTTTTTCTGAAAGTCATAGAGACTTGGGAATTTCATGACTAATCAAGGGTAGCCTGCCACACAACCACACCGAATTTCAGCACGTTTCGAGCAAGCAGCGCAGAGTTATTCACCCTTTGGTGAATATGGGTTAGGGTTGCAATTAGGGTTAGGGTTAGGGTTGTGATTAGGGTTAGGGTTAGGGTTGTGACTAGGGTTAGGGTTAGGGTTGTGATTAGGGTTAGGGTTGTGACTAGGGTTAGGAATGAAAACCCATTGGAGGTCAAGATATTCTTCAATAACTTTTTTTCCGAAGGTCATAGAGACTTGGAAGTTGGTTCCATCTCCACTAATGTGGCTATGCCCGATCCATTGGTACCACCCACGAGCTTCTACGACCTTTGGAAGGGGTAGGGTTGGGGTTGTGATTAGTGTTTGTTTTTTGGGTTGTGATTAGGGTTAGGGTTAGGGATGAAAACCTATTGGAGATCAAAATATTTTTCAATAACTTTTTTTCTGAAGGTCATAGAGACTTGGAAGTTGGTTCCATCTCCACTAATGTGGCTAGGCCCGATCCATTGGGACCATCCCCGAGCTTCTACGACCTTCGGAAATCGTAAAACCACCAAATCTAAAAAAAAAAGTAGAAGATATTTGTGAATAACTTTTTTTCTGAAAGTCATAGAGACTTGGGAATTTCATGACTAATCAAGGGTAGCCTGCCACACAACCACACCGAATTTCAGCACGTTTCGAGCAAGCAGCGCAGAGTTATTCACCCTTTGGTGAATATGGGTTAGGGTTGCAATTAGGGTTAGGGTTAGGGTTGTGATTAGGGTTAGGGTTAGGGTTGTGACTAGGGTTAGGGTTAGGGTTGTGATTAGGGTTAGGGTTGTGACTAGGGTTAGGAATGAAAACCCATTGGAGGTCAAGATATTCTTCAATAACTTTTTTTCCGAAGGTCATAGAGACTTGGAAGTTGGTTCCATCTCCACTAATGTGGCTATGCCCGATCCATTGGTACCACCCACGAGCTTCTACGACCTTTGGAAGGGGTAGGGTTGGGGTTGTGATTAGTGTTTGTTTTTTGGGTTGTGATTAGGGTTAGGGTTAGGGATGAAAACCTATTGGAGATCAAAATATTTTTCAATAACTTTTTTTCTGAAGGTCATAGAGACTTGGAAGTTGGTTCCATCTCCACTAATGTGGCTAGGCCCGATCCATTGGGACCATCCCCGAGCTTCTACGACCTTCGGAAATCGTAAAACCACCAAATCTAAAAAAAAAAGTAGAAGATATTTGTGAATAACTTTTTTTCTGAAAGTCATAGAGACTTGGGAATTTCATGACTAATCAAGGGTAGCCTGCCACACAACCACACCGAATTTCAGCACGTTTCGAGCAAGCAGCGCAGAGTTATTCACCCTTTGGTGAATATGGGTTAGGGTTGCAATTAGGGTTAGGGTTAGGGTTGTGATTAGGGTTAGGGTTAGGGTTGTGACTAGGGTTAGGGTTAGGGTTGTGATTAGGGTTAGGGTTGTGACTAGGGTTAGGGTTAGGGTTGTGATTAGGGTTAGGGTTAGGGTTGTGACTAGGGTTAGGAATGAAAACCCATTGGAGGTCATGATATTCTTCAATAACTTTTTTTCCGAAGGTCATAGAGACTTGGGAGTTGGTTCCATCTCCACTAATGTGGCTATGCCCGATCCATTGGTACCACCCACGAGCTTCTACGACCTTTGGAAGGGGTAGGGTTAGGGTTGTGATTAGTGTTTGTTTTTTGGGTTGTGATTAGGGTTAGGGTTAGGGATGAAAACCTATTGGAGATCTAAATATTCTTCAATAACTTTTTTTCTGAAGGTCATAGAGACTTGGAAGTTGGTTCAATCTCCACTAATGTGGCTAGGCCCGATCCATTGGGACCATCCCCGAGCTTCTACGACCTTCGGAAATCGTAAAACCACCAAATCTAAAAAAAAAAGTAGAAGATATTTGTGAATAACTTTTTTTCTGAAAGGCATAGAGACTTGGGAATTTCATGACTAATCAAGGGTAGCCTGCCACACAACCACACCGAATTTCAGCACGTTTCGAGCAAGCAGCGCAGAGTTATTCACCCTTTGGTGAATATGGGTTAGGGTTGCAATTAGGGTTAGGGTTAGGGTTGTGATTAGGGTTAGGGTTAGGGTTGTGACTAGGGTTAGGGTTAGGGTTGTGATTAGGGTTAGGGTTAGGGTTAGGGTTGTGACTAGGGTTAGGAATGAAAACCCATTGGAGGTCAAGATATTCTTCAATAACTTTTTTTCCGAAGGTCATAGAGACTTGGAAGTTGGTTCCATCTCCACTAATGTGGCTATGCCCGATCCATTGGTACCACCCACGAGCTTCTACGACCTTTGGAAGGGGTAGGGTTAGGGTTGTGATTAGTGTTTGTTTTTTGGGTTGTGATTAGGGTTAGGGTTAGGGATGAAAACCTATTGGAGATCTAAATATTCTTCAATAACTTTTTTTCTGAAGGTCATAGAGACTTGGAAGTTGGTTCCATCTCCACTAATGTGGCTAGGCCCGATCCATTGGGACCATCCCCGAGCTTCTACGACCTTCGGAAATCGTAAAACCACCAAATCTAAAAAAAAAAGTAGAAGATATTTGTGAATAACTTTTTTTCTGAAAGTCATAGAGACTTGGGAATTTCATGACTAATCAAGGGTAGCCTGCCACACAACCACACCGAATTTCAGCACGTTTCGAGCAAGCAGCGCAGAGTTATTCACCCTTTGGTGAATATGGGTTAGGGTTGCAATTAGGGTTAGGGTTAGGGTTGTGATTAGGGTTAGGGTTAGGGTTGTGACTAGGGTTAGGGTTAGGGTTGTGATTAGGGTTAGGGTTGTGACTAGGGTTAGGAATGAAAACCCATTGGAGGTCAAGATATTCTTCAATAACTTTTTTTCCGAAGGTCATAGAGACTTGGAAGTTGGTTCCATCTCCACTAATGTGGCTATGCCCGATCCATTGGTACCACCCACGAGCTTCTACGACCTTTGGAAGGGGTAGGGTTGGGGTTGTGATTAGTGTTTGTTTTTTGGGTTGTGATTAGGGTTAGGGTTAGGGATGAAAACCTATTGGAGATCTAAATATTCTTCAATAACTTTTTTTCTGAAGGTCATAGAGACTTGGAAGTTGGTTCCATCTCCACTAATGTGGCTAGGCCCGATCCATTGGGACCATCCCCGAGCTTCTACGACCTTCGGAAATCGTAAAACCACCAAATCTAAAAAAAAAAGTAGAAGATATTTGTGAATAACTTTTTTTCTGAAAGGCATAGAGACTTGGGAATTTCATGACTAATCAAGGGTAGCCTGCCACACAACCACACCGAATTTCAGCACGTTTCGAGCAAGCAGCGCAGAGTTATTCACCCTTTGGTGAATATGGGTTAGGGTTGCAATTAGGGTTAGGGTTAGGGTTGTGATTAGGGTTAGGGTTAGGGTTGTGACTAGGGTTAGGGTTAGGGTTGTGATTAGGGTTAGGGTTGTGACTAGGGTTAGGAATGAAAACCCATTGGAGGTCAAGATATTCTTCAATAACTTTTTTTCCGAAGGTCATAGAGACTTGGAAGTTGGTTCCATCTCCACTAATGTGGCTATGCCCGATCCATTGGTACCACCCACGAGCTTCTACGACCTTTGGAAGGGGTAGGGTTGGGGTTGTGATTAGTGTTTGTTTTTTGGGTTGTGATTAGGGTTAGGGTTAGGGATGAAAACCTATTGGAGATCAAAATATTTTTCAATAACTTTTTTTCTGAAGGTCATAGAGACTTGGAAGTTGGTTCCATCTCCACTAATGTGGCTAGGCCCGATCCATTGGGACCATCCCCGAGCTTCTACGACCTTCGGAAATCGTAAAACCACCAAATCTAAAAAAAAAAGTAGAAGATATTTGTGAATAACTTTTTTTCTGAAAGTCATAGAGACTTGGGAATTTCATGACTAATCAAGGGTAGCCTGCCACACAACCACACCGAATTTCAGCACGTTTCGAGCAAGCAGCGCAGAGTTATTCACCCTTTGGTGAATATGGGTTAGGGTTGCAATTAGGGTTAGGGTTAGGGTTGTGATTAGGGTTAGGGTTAGGGTTGTGACTAGGGTTAGGGTTAGGGTTGTGATTAGGGTTAGGGTTGTGACTAGGGTTAGGAATGAAAACCCATTGGAGGTCAAGATATTCTTCAATAACTTTTTTTCCGAAGGTCATAGAGACTTGGAAGTTGGTTCCATCTCCACTAATGTGGCTATGCCCGATCCATTGGTACCACCCACGAGCTTCTACGACCTTTGGAAGGGGTAGGGTTGGGGTTGTGATTAGTGTTTGTTTTTTGGGTTGTGATTAGGGTTAGGGTTAGGGATGAAAACCTATTGGAGATCAAAATATTTTTCAATAACTTTTTTTCTGAAGGTCATAGAGACTTGGAAGTTGGTTCCATCTCCACTAATGTGGCTAGGCCCGATCCATTGGGACCATCCCCGAGCTTCTACGACCTTCGGAAATCGTAAAACCACCAAATCTAAAACAAAAAGTAGAAGATATTTGTGAATAACTTTTTTTCTGAAAGTCATAGAGACTTGGGAATTTCATGACTAATCAAGGGTAGCCTGCCACACAACCACACCGAATTTCAGCACGTTTCGAGCAAGCAGCGCAGAGTTATTCACCCTTTGGTGAATATGGGTTAGGGTTGCAATTAGGGTTAGGGTTAGGGTTGTGATTAGGGTTAGGGTTAGGGTTGTGACTAGGGTTAGGGTTAGGGTTGTGATTAGGGTTAGGGTTGTGACTAGGGTTAGGGTTAGGGTTGTGATTAGGGTTAGGGTTAGGGTTGTGACTAGGGTTAGGAATGAAAACCCATTGGAGGTCATGATATTCTTCAATAACTTTTTTTCCGAAGGTCATAGAGACTTGGGAGTTGGTTCCATCTCCACTAATGTGGCTATGCCCGATCCATTGGTACCACCCACGAGCTTCTACGACCTTTGGAAGGGGTAGGGTTAGGGTTGTGATTAGTGTTTGTTTTTTGGGTTGTGATTAGGGTTAGGGTTAGGGATGAAAACCTATTGGAGATCTAAATATTCTTCAATAACTTTTTTTCTGAAGGTCATAGAGACTTGGAAGTTGGTTCCATCTCCACTAATGTGGCTAGGCCCGATCCATTGGGACCATCCCCGAGCTTCTACGACCTTCGGAAATCGTAAAACCACCAAATCTAAAAAAAAAAGTAGAAGATATTTGTGAATAACTTTTTTTCTGAAAGGCATAGAGACTTGGGAATTTCATGACTAATCAAGGGTAGCCTGCCACACAACCACACCGAATTTCAGCACGTTTCGAGCAAGCAGCGCAGAGTTATTCACCCTTTGGTGAATATGGGTTAGGGTTGCAATTAGGGTTAGGGTTAGGGTTGTGATTAGGGTTAGGGTTAGGGTTGTGATTAGGGTTAGGGTTAGGGTTGTGATTAGGGTTAGGGTTGTGACTAGGGTTAGGGTTAGGGTTGTGATTAGGGTTAGGGTTAGGGTTAGGGTTGTGACTAGGGTTAGGAATGAAAACCCATTGGAGGTCAAGATATTCTTCAATAACTTTTTTTCCGAAGGTCATAGAGACTTGGAAGTTGGTTCCATCTCCACTAATGTGGCTATGCCCGATCCATTGGTACCACCCACGAGCTTCTACGACCTTTGGAAGGGGTAGGGTTAGGGTTGTGATTAGTGTTTGTTTTTTGGGTTGTGATTAGGGTTAGGGTTAGGGATGAAAACCTATTGGAGATCAAAATATTCTTCAATAACTTTTTTTCTGAAGGTCATAGAGACTTGGAAGTTGGTTCCATCTCCACTAATGTGGCTAGGCCCGATCCATTGGGACCATCCCCGAGCTTCTACGACCTTCGGAAATCGTAAAACCACCAAATCTAAAAAAAAAAGTAGAAGATATTTGTGAATAACTTTTTTTCTGAAAGTCATAGAGACTTGGGAATTTCATGACTAATCAAGGGTAGCCTGCCACACAACCACACCGAATTTCAGCACGTTTCAAGCAAGCAGCGCAGAGTTATTCACCCTTTGGTGAATATGGGTTAGGGTTGCAATTAGGGTTAGGGTTAGGGTTGTGACTAGGGTTAGGGTTAGGGTTGTGATTAGGGTTAGGGTTGTGACTAGGGTTAGGAATGAAAACCCATTGGAGGTCATGATATTCTTCAATAACTTTTTTTCCGAAGGTCATAGAGACTTGGGAGTTGGTTCCATCTCCACTAATGTGGCTATGCCCGATCCATTGGTACCACCCACGAGCTTCTACGACCTTTGGAAGGGGTAGGGTTAGGGTTGTGATTAGTGTTTGTTTTTTGGGTTGTGATTAGGGTTAGGGTTAGGGATGAAAACCTATTGGAGATCTAAATATTCTTCAATAACTTTTTTTCTGAAGGTCATAGAGACTTGGAAGTTGGTTCCATCTCCACTAATGTGGCTAGGCCCGATCCATTGGGACCATCCCCGAGCTTCTACGACCTTCGGAAATCGTAAAACCACCAAATCTAAAAAAAAAAGTAGAAGATATTTGTGAATAACTTTTTTTCTGAAAGACATAGAGACTTGGGAATTTCATTACTAATCAAGGGTAGCCTGCCACACAACCACACCGAATTTCAGCACGTTTCGAGCAAGCAGCGCAGAGTTATTCACCCTTTGGTGAATATGGGTTAGGGTTGCAATTAGGGTTAGGGTTAGGGTTGTGACTAGGGTTAGGGTTAGGGTTGTGATTAGGGTTAGGGTTAGGGTTAGGGTTGTGACTAGGGTTAGGAATGAAAACCCATTGGAGGTCATGATATTCTTCAATAACTTTTTTTCCGAAGGTCATAGAGACTTGGGAGTTGGTTCCATCTCCACTAATGTGGCTATGCCCGATCCATTGGTACCACCCACGAGCTTCTACGACCTTTGGAAGGGGTAGGGTTAGGGTTGTGATTAGTGTTTGTTTTTTGGGTTGTGATTAGGGTTAGGGTTAGGGATGAAAACCTATTGGAGATCTAAATATTCTTCAATAACTTTTTTTCTGAAGGTCATAGAGACTTGGAAGTTGGTTCCATCTCCACTAATGTGGCTAGACCCGATCCATTGGGACCATCCCCGAGCTTCTACGACCTTCGGAAATCGTAAAACCACCAAATCTAAAAAAAAAAGTAGAAGATATTTGTGAATAACTTTTTTTCTGAAAGGCATAGAGACTTGGGAATTTCATGACTAATCAAGGGTAGCCTGCCACACAACCACACCGAATTTCAGCACGTTTCGAGCAAGCAGCGCAGAGTTATTCACCCTTTGGTGAATATGGGTTAGGGTTGCAATTAGGGTTAGGGTTAGGGTTGTGATTAGGGTTAGGGTTAGGGTTGTGACTAGGGTTAGGGTTAGGGTTGTGATTAGGGTTAGGGTTAGGGTTGTGACTAGGGTTAGGAATGAAAACCCATTGGAGGTCATGATATTCTTCAATAACTTTTTTTCCGAAGGTCATAGAGACTTGGGAGTTGGTTCCATCTCCACTAATGTGGCTATGCCCGATCCATTGGTACCACCCACGAGCTTCTACGACCTTTGGAAGGGGTAGGGTTAGGGTTGTGATTAGTGTTTGTTTTTTGGGTTGTGATTAGGGTTAGGGTTAGGGATGAAAACCTATTGGAGATCTAAATATTCTTCAATAACTTTTTTTCTGAAGGTCATAGAGACTTGGAAGTTGGTTCCATCTCCACTAATGTGGCTAGGCCCGATCCATTGGGACCATCCCCGAGCTTCTACGACCTTCGGAAATCGTAAAACCACCAAATCTAAAAAAAAAAGTAGAAGATATTTGTGAATAACTTTTTTTCTGAAAGGCATAGAGACTTGGGAATTTCATGACTAATCAAGGGTAGCCTGCCACACAACCACACCGAATTTCAGCACGTTTCGAGCAAGCAGCGCAGAGTTATTCACCCTTTGGTGAATATGGGTTAGGGTTGCAATTAGGGTTAGGGTTAGGGTTGTGATTAGGGTTAGGGTTAGGGTTGTGACTAGGGTTAGGGTTAGGGTTGTGATTAGGGTTAGGGTTAGGGTTAGGGTTGTGACTAGGGTTAGGAATGAAAACCCATTGGAGGTCAAGATATTCTTCAATAACTTTTTTTCCGAAGGTCATAGAGACTTGGAAGTTGGTTCCATCTCCACTAATGTGGCTATGCCCGATCCATTGGTACCACCCACGAGCTTCTACGACCTTTGGAAGGGGTAGGGTTAGGGTTGTGATTAGTGTTTGTTTTTTGGGTTGTGATTAGGGTTAGGGTTAGGTATGAAAACCTATTGGAGATCAAAATATTCTTCAATAACTTTTTTTCTGAAGGTCATAGAGACTTGGAAGTTGGTTCCATCTCCACTAATGTGGCTAGGCCCGATCCATTGGGACCATCCCCGAGCTTCTACGACCTTCGGAAATCGTAAAACCACCAAATCTAAAAAAAAAAGTAGAAGATATTTGTGAATAACTTTTTTTCTGAAAGTCATAGAGACTTGGGAATTTCATGACTAATCAAGGGTAGCCTGCCACACAACCACACCGAATTTCAGCACGTTTCAAGCAAGCAGCGCAGAGTTATTCACCCTTTGGTGAATATGGGTTAGGGTTGCAATTAGGGTTAGGGTTAGGGTTGTGACTAGGGTTAGGGTTAGGGTTGTGATTAGGGTTAGGGTTGTGACTAGGGTTAGGAATGAAAACCCATTGGAGGTCATGATATTCTTCAATAACTTTTTTTCCGAAGGTCATAGAGACTTGGGAGTTGGTTCCATCTCCACTAATGTGGCTATGCCCGATCCATTGGTACCACCCACGAGCTTCTACGACCTTTGGAAGGGGTAGGGTTAGGGTTGTGATTAGTGTTTGTTTTTTGGGTTGTGATTAGGGTTAGGGTTAGGGATGAAAACCTATTGGAGATCTAAATATTCTTCAATAACTTTTTTTCTGAAGGTCATAGAGACTTGGAAGTTGGTTCCATCTCCACTAATGTGGCTAGGCCCGATCCATTGGGACCATCCCCGAGCTTCTACGACCTTCGGAAATCGTAAAACCACCAAATCTAAAAAAAAAAGTAGAAGATATTTGTGAATAACTTTTTTTCTGAAAGACATAGAGACTTGGGAATTTCATGACTAATCAAGGGTAGCCTGCCACACAACCACACCGAATTTCAGCACGTTTCGAGCAAGCAGCGCAGAGTTATTCACCCTTTGGTGAATATGGGTTAGGGTTGCAATTAGGGTTAGGGTTAGGGTTGTGACTAGGGTTAGGGTTAGGGTTGTGATTAGGGTTAGGGTTAGGGTTAGGGTTGTGACTAGGGTTAGGAATGAAAACCCATTGGAGGTCATGATATTCTTCAATAACTTTTTTTCCGAAGGTCATAGAGACTTGGGAGTTGGTTCCATCTCCACTAATGTGGCTATGCCCGATCCATTGGTACCACCCACGAGCTTCTACGACCTTTGGAAGGGGTAGGGTTAGGGTTGTGATTAGTGTTTGTTTTTTGGGTTGTGATTAGGGTTAGGGTTAGGGATGAAAACCTATTGGAGATCTAAATATTCTTCAATAACTTTTTTTCTGAAGGTCATAGAGACTTGGAAGTTGGTTCCATCTCCACTAATGTGGCTAGACCCGATCCATTGGGACCATCCCCGAGCTTCTACGACCTTCGGAAATCGTAAAACCACCAAATCTAAAAAAAAAAGTAGAAGATATTTGTGAATAACTTTTTTTCTGAAAGGCATAGAGACTTGGGAATTTCATGACTAATCAAGGGTAGCCTGCCACACAACCACACCGAATTTCAGCACGTTTCGAGCAAGCAGCGCAGAGTTATTCACCCTTTGGTGAATATGGGTTAGGGTTGCAATTAGGGTTAGGGTTAGGGTTGTGATTAGGGTTAGGGTTAGGGTTGTGACTAGGGTTAGGGTTAGGGTTGTGATTAGGGTTAGGGTTAGGGTTGTGACTAGGGTTAGGAATGAAAACCCATTGGAGGTCATGATATTCTTCAATAACTTTTTTTCCGAAGGTCATAGAGACTTGGGAGTTGGTTCCATCTCCACTAATGTGGCTATGCCCGATCCATTGGTACCACCCACGAGCTTCTACGACCTTTGGAAGGGGTAGGGTTAGGGTTGTGATTAGTGTTTGTTTTTTGGGTTGTGATTAGGGTTAGGGTTAGGGATGAAAACCTATTGGAGATCTAAATATTCTTCAATAACTTTTTTTCTGAAGGTCATAGAGACTTGGAAGTTGGTTCCATCTCCACTAATGTGGCTAGGCCCGATCCATTGGGACCATCCCCGAGCTTCTACGACCTTCGGAAATCGTAAAACCACCAAATCTAAAAAAAAAAGTAGAAGATATTTGTGAATAACTTTTTTTCTGAAAGGCATAGAGACTTGGGAATTTCATGACTAATCAAGGGTAGCCTGCCACACAACCACACCGAATTTCAGCACGTTTCGAGCAAGCAGCGCAGAGTTATTCACCCTTTGGTGAATATGGGTTAGGGTTGCAATTAGGGTTAGGGTTAGGGTTGCGATTAGGGTTAGGGTTAGGGTTGTGACTAGGGTTAGGGTTAGGGTTGTGATTAGGGTTAGGGTTAGGGTTAGGGTTGTGACTAGGGTTAGGAATGAAAACCCATTGGAGGTCAAGATATTCTTCAATAACTTTTTTTCCGAAGGTCATAGAGACTTGGAAGTTGGTTCCATCTCCACTAATGTGGCTATGCCCGATCCATTGGTACCACCCACGAGCTTCTACGACCTTTGGAAGGGGTAGGGTTAGGGTTGTGATTAGTGTTTGTTTTTTGGGTTGTGATTAGGGTTAGGGTTAGGGATGAAAACCTATTGGAGATCAAAATATTCTTCAATAACTTTTTTTCTGAAGGTCATAGAGACTTGGAAGTTGGTTCCATCTCCACTAATGTGGCTAGGCCCGATCCATTGGGACCATCCCCGAGCTTCTACGACCTTCGGAAATCGTAAAACCACCAAATCTAAAAAAAAAAGTAGAAGATATTTGTGAATAACTTTTTTTCTGAAAGTCATAGAGACTTGGGAATTTCATGACTAATCAAGGGTAGCCTGCCACACAACCACACCGAATTTCAGCACGTTTCAAGCAAGCAGCGCAGAGTTATTCACCCTTTGGTGAATATGGGTTAGGGTTGCAATTAGGGTTAGGGTTAGGGTTGTGACTAGGGTTAGGGTTAGGGTTGTGATTAGGGTTAGGGTTAGGGTTAGGGTTGTGACTAGGGTTAGGAATGAAAACCCATTGGAGGTCATGATATTCTTCAATAACTTTTTTTCCGAAGGTCATAGAGACTTGGGAGTTGGTTCCATCTCCACTAATGTGGCTATGCCCGATCCATTGGTACCACCCACGAGCTTCTACGACCTTTGGAAGGGGTAGGGTTAGGGTTGTGATTGGTGTTTGTTTTTTGGGTTGTGATTAGGGTTAGGGTTAGGGATGAAAACCTATTGGAGATCTAAATATTCTTCAATAACTTTTTTTCTGAAGGTCATAGAGACTTGGAAGTTGGTTCCATCTCCACTAATGTGGCTAGGCCCGATCCATTGGGACCATCCCCGAGCTTCTACGACCTTCGGAAATCGTAAAACCACCAAATCTAAAAAAAAAAGTAGAAGATATTTGTGAATAACTTTTTTTCTGAAAGTCATAGAGACTTGGGAATTTCATGACTAATCAAGGGTAGCCTGCCACACAACCACACCGAATTTCAGCACGTTTCGAGCAAGCAGCGCAGAGTTATTCACCCTTTGGTGAATATGGGTTAGGGTTGCAATTAGGGTTAGGGTTAGGGTTGTGATTAGGGTTAGGGTTAGGGTTGTGACTAGGGTTAGGGTTAGGGTTGTGATTAGGGTTAGGGTTAGGGTTGTGACTAGGGTTAGGAATGAAAACCCATTGGAGGTCAAGATATTCTTCAATAACTTTTTTTCCGAAGGTCATAGAGACTTGGAAGTTGGTTCCATCTCCACTAATGTGGCTATGCCCGATCCATTGGTACCACCCACGAGCTTCTACGACCTTTGGAAGGGGTAGGGTTAGGGTTGTGATTAGTGTTTGTTTTTTGGGTTGTGATTAGGGTTAGGGTTAGGGATGAAAACCTATTGGAGATCTAAATATTCTTCAATAACTTTTTTTCTGAAGGTCATAGAGACTTGGAAGTTGGTTCCATCTCCACTAATGTGGCTAGGCCCGATCCATTGGGACCATCCCCGAGCTTCTACGACCTTCGGAAATCGTAAAACCACCAAATCTAAAAAAAAAAGTAGAAGATATTTGTGAATAACTTTTTTTCTGAAAGTCATAGAGACTTGGGAATTTCATGACTAATCAAGGGTAGCCTGCCACACAACCACACCGAATTTCAGCACGTTTCAAGCAAGCAGCGCAGAGTTATTCACCCTTTGGTGAATATGGGTTAGGGTTGCAATTAGGGTTAGGGTTAGGGTTGTGACTAGGGTTAGGGTTAGGGTTGTGATTAGGGTTAGGGTTAGGGTTGTGACTAGGGTTAGGAATGAAAACCCATTGGAGGTCATGATATTCTTCAATAACTTTTTTTCCGAAGGTCATAGAGACTTGGGAGTTGGTTCCATCTCCACTAATGTGGCTATGCCCGATCCATTGGTACCACCCACGAGCTTCTACGACCTTTGGAAGGGGTAGGGTTAGGGTTGTGATTAGTGTTTGTTTTTTGGGTTGTGATTAGGGTTAGGGTTAGGGATGAAAACCTATTGGAGATCAAAATATTCTTCAATAACTTTTTTTCTGAAGGTCATAGAGACTTGGAAGTTGGTTCCATCTCCACTAATGTGGCTAGGCCCGATCCATTGGGACCATCCCCGAGCTTCTACGACCTTCGGAAATCGTAAAACCACCAAATCTAAAAAAAAAAGTAGAAGATATTTGTGAATAACTTTTTTTCTGAAAGACATAGAGACTTGGGAATTTCATTACTAATCAAGGGTAGCCTGCCACACAACCACACCGAATTTCAGCACGTTTCGAGCAAGCAGCGCAGAGTTATTCACCCTTTGGTGAATATGGGTTAGGGTTGCAATTAGGGTTAGGGTTAGGGTTGTGACTAGGGTTAGGGTTAGGGTTGTGATTAGGGTTAGGGTTAGGGTTAGGGTTGTGACTAGGGTTAGGAATGAAAACCCATTGGAGGTCATGATATTCTTCAATAACTTTTTTTCCGAAGGTCATAGAGACTTGGGAGTTGGTTCCATCTCCACTAATGTGGCTATGCCCGATCCATTGGTACCACCCACGAGCTTCTACGACCTTTGGAAGGGGTAGGGTTAGGGTTGTGATTAGTGTTTGTTTTTTGGGTTGTGATTAGGGTTAGGGTTAGGGATGAAAACCTATTGGAGATCTAAATATTCTTCAATAACTTTTTTTCTGAAGGTCATAGAGACTTGGAAGTTGGTTCCATCTCCACTAATGTGGCTATGCCCGATCCATTGGTACCACCCACGAGCTTCTACGACCTTTGGAAGGGGTAGGGTTAGGGTTGTGATTAGTGTTTGTTTTTTGGGTTGTGATTAGGGTTAGGGTTAGGGATGAAAACCTATTGGAGATCAAAATATTCTTCAATAACTTTTTTTCTGAAGGTCATAGAGACTTGGAAGTTGGTTCCATCTCCACTAATGTGGCTAGGCCCGATCCATTGGGACCATCCCCGAGCTTCTACGACCTTCGGAAATCGTAAAACCACCAAATCTAAAAAAAAAAGTAGAAGATATTTGTGAATAACTTTTTTTCTGAAAGTCATAGAGACTTGGGAATTTCATGACTAATCAAGGGTAGCCTGCCACACAACCACACCGAATTTCAGCACGTTTCGAGCAAGCAGCGCAGAGTTATTCACCCTTTGGTGAATATGGGTTAGGGTTGCAATTAGGGTTAGGGTTAGGGTTGTGACTAGGGTTAGGGTTAGGGTTGTGATTAGGGTTAGGGTTAGGGTTAGGGTTGTGACTAGGGTTAGGAATGAAAACCCATTGGAGGTCATGATATTCTTCAATAACTTTTTTTCCGAAGGTCATAGAGACTTGGGAGTTGGTTCCATCTCCACTAATGTGGCTATGCCCGATCCATTGGTACCACCCACGAGCTTCTACGACCTTTGGAAGGGGTAGGGTTAGGGTTGTGATTAGGGTTAGGGTTAGGGATGAAAACCTATTGGAGATCTAAATATTCTTCAATAACTTTTTTTCTGAAGGTCATAGAGACTTGGAAGTTGGTTCCATCTCCACTAATGTGGCTAGGCCCGATCCATTGGGACCATCCCCGAGCTTCTACGACCTTCGGAAATCGTAAAACCACCAAATCTAAAAAAAAAAGTAGAAGATATTTGTGAATAACTTTTTTTCTGAAAGTCATAGAGACTTGGGAATTTCATGACTAATCAAGGGTAGCCTGCCACACGACCACACCGAATTTCAGCACGTTTCGAGCAAGCAGCGCAGAGTTATTCACCCTTTGGTGAATATGGGTTAGGGTTGCAATTAGGGTTAGGGTTAGGGTTGTGACTAGGGTTAGGGTTAGGGTTGTGATTAGGGTTAGGGTTAGGGTTAGGGTTGTGACTAGGGTTAGGAATGAAAACCCATTGGAGGTCATGATATTCTTCAATAACTTTTTTTCCGAAGGTCATAGAGACTTGGGAGTTGGTTCCATCTCCACTAATGTGGCTATGCCCGATCCATTGGTACCACCCACGAGCTTCTACGACCTTTGGAAGGGGTAGGGTTAGGGTTGTGATTAGTGTTTGTTTTTTGGGTTGTGATTAGGGTTAGGGTTAGGGATGAAAACCTATTGGAGATCAAAATATTCTTCAATAACTTTTTTTCTGAAGGTCATAGAGACTTGGAAGTTGGTTCCATCTCCACTAATGTGGCTAGGCCCGATCCATTGGGACCATCCCCGAGCTTCTACGACCTTCGGAAATCGTAAAACCACCAAATCTAAAAAAAAAAGTAGAAGATATTTGTGAATAACTTTTTTTCTGAAAGTCATAGAGACTTGGGAATTTCATGACTAATCAAGGGTAGCCTGCCACACAACCACACCGAATTTCAGCACGTTTCGAGCAAGCAGCGCAGAGTTATTCACCCTTTGGTGAATATGGGTTAGGGTTGCAATTAGGGTTAGGGTTAGGGTTGTGATTAGGGTTAGGGTTAGGGTTTTGACTAGGGTTAGGGTTAGGGTTGTGATTAGGGTTAGGGTTAGGGTTGTGACTAGGGTTAGGAATGAAAACCCATTGGAGGTCAAGATATTCTTCAATAACTTTTTTTCCGAAGGTCATAGAGACTTGGAAGTTGGTTCCATCTCCACTAATGTGGCTATGCCCGATCCATTGGTACCACCCACGAGCTTCTACGACCTTTGGAAGGGGTAGGGTTAGGGTTGTGATTAGTGTTTGTTTTTTGGGTTGTGATTAGGGTTAGGGTTAGGGATGAAAACCTATTGGAGATCAAAATATTCTTCAATAACTTTTTTTCTGAAGGTCATAGAGACTTGGAAGTTGGTTCCATCTCCACTAATGTGGCTAGGCCCGATCCATTGGGACCATCCCCGAGCTTCTACGACCTTCGGAAATCGTAAAACCACCAAATCTAAAAAAAAAAGTAGAAGATATTTGTGAATAACTTTTTTTCTGAAAGTCATAGAGACTTGGGAATTTCATGACTAATCAAGGGTAGCCTGCCACACAACCACACCGAATTTCAGCACGTTTCGAGCAAGCAGCGCAGAGTTATTCACCCTTTGGTGAATATGGGTTAGGGTTGCAATTAGGGTTAGGGTTAGGGTTGTGATTAGGGTTAGGGTTAGGGTTGTGACTAGGGTTAGGGTTAGGGTTGTGATTAGGGTTAGGGTTAGGGTTGTGACTAGGGTTAGGAATGAAAACCCATTGGAGGTCAAGATATTCTTCAATAACTTTTTTTCCGAAGGTCATAGAGACTTGGAAGTTGGTTCCATCTCCACTAATGTGGCTATGCCCGATCCATTGGTACCACCCACGAGCTTCTACGACCTTTGGAAGGGGTAGGGTTAGGGTTGTGATTAGTGTTTGTTTTTTGGGTTGTGATTAGGGTTAGGGTTAGGGATGAAAACCTATTGGAGATCTAAATATTCTTCAATAACTTTTTTTCTGAAGGTCATAGAGACTTGGAAGTTGGTTCCATCTCCACTAATGTGGCTAGGCCCGATCCATTGGGACCATCCCCGAGCTTCTACGACCTTCGGAAATCGTAAAACCACCAAATCTAAAAAAAAAAGTAGAAGATATTTGTGAATAACTTTTTTTCTGAAAGTCATAGAGACTTGGGAATTTCATGACTAATCAAGGGTAGCCTGCCACACAACCACACCGAATTTCAGCACGTTTCGAGCAAGCAGCGCAGAGTTATTCACCCTTTGGTGAATATGGGTTAGGGTTGCAATTAGGGTTAGGGTTAGGGTTGTGACTAGGGTTAGGGTTAGGGTTGTGATTAGGGTTAGGGTTAGGGTTAGGGTTGTGACTAGGGTTAGGAATGAAAACCCATTGGAGGTCATGATATTCTTCAATAACTTTTTTTCCGAAGGTCATAGAGACTTGGGAGTTGGTTCCATCTCCACTAATGTGGCTATGCCCGATCCATTGGTACCACCCACGAGCTTCTACGACCTTTGGAAGGGGTAGGGTTAGGGTTGTGATTAGGGTTAGGGTTAGGGATGAAAACCTATTGGAGATCTAAATATTCTTCAATAACTTTTTTTCTGAAGGTCATAGAGACTTGGAAGTTGGTTCCATCTCCACTAATGTGGCTAGGCCCGATCCATTGGGACCATCCCCGAGCTTCTACGACCTTCGGAAATCGTAAAACCACCAAATCTAAAAAAAAAAGTAGAAGATATTTGTGAATAACTTTTTTTCTGAAAGTCATAGAGACTTGGGAATTTCATGACTAATCAAGGGTAGCCTGCCACACAACCACACCGAATTTCAGCACGTTTCGAGCAAGCAGCGCAGAGTTATTCACCCTTTGGTGAATATGGGTTAGGGTTGCAATTAGGGTTAGGGTTAGGGTTGTGACTAGGGTTAGGGTTAGGGTTGTGATTAGGGTTAGGGTTAGGGTTAGGGTTGTGACTAGGGTTAGGAATGAAAACCCATTGGAGGTCATGATATTCTTCAATAACTTTTTTTCCGAAGGTCATAGAGACTTGGGAGTTGGTTCCATCTCCACTAATGTGGCTATGCCCGATCCATTGGTACCACCCACGAGCTTCTACGACCTTTGGAAGGGGTAGGGTTAGGGTTGTGATTAGGGTTAGGGTTAGGGATGAAAACCTATTGGAGATCTAAATATTCTTCAATAACTTTTTTTCTGAAGGTCATAGAGACTTGGAAGTTGGTTCCATCTCCACTAATGTGGCTAGGCCCGATCCATTGGGACCATCCCCGAGCTTCTACGACCTTCGGAAATCGTAAAACCACCAAATCTAAAAAAAAAAGTAGAAGATATTTGTGAATAACTTTTTTTCTGAAAGTCATAGAGACTTGGGAATTTCATGACTAATCAAGGGTAGCCTGCCACACAACCACACCGAATTTCAGCACGTTTCGAGCAAGCAGCGCAGAGTTATTCACCCTTTGGTGAATATGGGTTAGGGTTGCAATTAGGGTTAGGGTTAGGGTTGTGACTAGGGTTAGGGTTAGGGTTGTGATTAGGGTTAGGGTTAGGGTTAGGGTTGTGACTAGGGTTAGGAATGAAAACCCATTGGAGGTCATGATATTCTTCAATAACTTTTTTTCCGAAGGTCATAGAGACTTGGGAGTTGGTTCCATCTCCACTAATGTGGCTATGCCCGATCCATTGGTACCACCCACGAGCTTCTACGACCTTTGGAAGGGGTAGGGTTAGGGTTGTGATTAGTGTTTGTTTTTTGGGTTGTGATTAGGGTTAGGGTTAGGGATGAAAACCTATTGGAGATCAAAATATTCTTCAATAACTTTTTTTCTGAAGGTCATAGAGACTTGGAAGTTGGTTCCATCTCCACTAATGTGGCTAGGCCCGATCCATTGGGACCATCCCCGAGCTTCTACGACCTTCGGAAATCGTAAAACCACCAAATCTAAAAAAAAAAGTAGAAGATATTTGTGAATAACTTTTTTTCTGAAAGTCATAGAGACTTGGGAATTTCATGACTAATCAAGGGTAGCCTGCCACACAACCACACCGAATTTCAGCACGTTTCGAGCAAGCAGCGCAGAGTTATTCACCCTTTGGTGAATATGGGTTAGGGTTGCAATTAGGGTTAGGGTTAGGGTTGTGATTAGGGTTAGGGTTAGGGTTGTGATTAGGGTTAGGGTTAGGGTTGTGACTAGGGTTAGGAATGAAAACCCATTGGAGGTCAAGATATTCTTCAATAACTTTTTTTCCGAAGGTCATAGAGACTTGGAAGTTGGTTCCATCTCCACTAATGTGGCTATGCCCGATCCATTGGTACCACCCACGAGCTTCTACGACCTTTGGAAGGGGTAGGGTTAGGGTTGTGATTAGTGTTTGTTTTTTGGGTTGTGATTAGGGTTAGGGTTAGGGATGAAAACCTATTGGAGATCAAAATATTCTTCAATAACTTTTTTTCTGAAGGTCATAGAGACTTGGAAGTTGGTTCCATCTCCACTAATGTGGCTAGGCCCGATCCATTGGGACCATCCCCGAGCTTCTACGACCTTCGGAAATCGTAAAACCACCAAATCTAAAAAAAAAAGTAGAAGATATTTGTGAATAACTTTTTTTCTGAAAGTCATAGAGACTTGGGAATTTCATGACTAATCAAGGGTAGCCTGCCACACAACCACACCGAATTTCAGCACGTTTCGAGCAAGCAGCGCAGAGTTATTCACCCTTTGGTGAATATGGGTTAGGGTTGCAATTAGGGTTAGGGTTAGGGTTGTGATTAGGGTTAGGGTTAGGGTTGTGATTAGGGTTAGGGTTAGGGTTGTGACTAGGGTTAGGAATGAAAACCCATTGGAGGTCAAGATATTCTTCAATAACTTTTTTTCCGAAGGTCATAGAGACTTGGAAGTTGGTTCCATCTCCACTAATGTGGCTATGCCCGATCCATTGGTACCACCCACGAGCTTCTACGACCTTTGGAAGGGGTAGGGTTAGGGTTGTGATTAGTGTTTGTTTTTTGGGTTGTGATTAGGGTTAGGGTTAGGGATGAAAACCTATTGGAGATCAAAATATTCTTCAATAACTTTTTTTCTGAAGGTCATAGAGACTTGGAAGTTGGTTCCATCTCCACTAATGTGGCTAGGCCCGATCCATTGGGACCATCCCCGAGCTTCTACGACCTTCGGAAATCGTAAAACCACCAAATCTAAAAAAAAAAGTAGAAGATATTTGTGAATAACTTTTTTTCTGAAAGTCATAGAGACTTGGGAATTTCATGACTAATCAAGGGTAGCCTGCCACACAACCACACCGAATTTCAGCACGTTTCGAGCAAGCAGCGCAGAGTTATTCACCCTTTGGTGAATATGGGTTAGGGTTGCAATTAGGGTTAGGGTTAGGGTTGTGATTAGGGTTAGGGTTAGGGTTGTGACTAGGGTTAGGGTTAGGGTTGTGATTAGGGTTAGGGTTAGGGTTGTGACTAGGGTTAGGAATGAAAACCCATTGGAGGTCAAGATATTCTTCAATAACTTTTTTTCCGAAGGTCATAGAGACTTGGAAGTTGGTTCCATCTCCACTAATGTGGCTATGCCCGATCCATTGGTACCACCCACGAGCTTCTACGACCTTTGGAAGGGGTAGGGTTAGGGTTGTGATTAGTGTTTGTTTTTTGGGTTGTGATTAGGGTTAGGGTTAGGGATGAAAACCTATTGGAGATCAAAATATTCTTCAATAACTTTTTTTCTGAAGGTCATAGAGACTTGGAAGTTGGTTCCATCTCCACTAATGTGGCTAGGCCCGATCCATTGGGACCATCCCCGAGCTTCTACGACCTTCGGAAATCGTAAAACCACCAAATCTAAAAAAAAAAGTAGAAGATATTTGTGAATAACTTTTTTTCTGAAAGTCATAGAGACTTGGGAATTTCATGACTAATCAAGGGTAGCCTGCCACACAACCACACCGAATTTCAGCACGTTTCGAGCAAGCAGCGCAGAGTTATTCACCCTTTGGTGAATATGGGTTAGGGTTGCAATTAGGGTTAGGGTTAGGGTTGTGATTAGGGTTAGGGTTAGGGTTGTGATTAGGGTTAGGGTTAGGGTTGTGACTAGGGTTAGGAATGAAAACCCATTGGAGGTCAAGATATTCTTCAATAACTTTTTTTCCGAAGGTCATAGAGACTTGGAAGTTGGTTCCATCTCCACTAATGTGGCTATGCCCGATCCATTGGTACCACCCACGAGCTTCTACGACCTTTGGAAGGGGTAGGGTTAGGGTTGTGATTAGTGTTTGTTTTTTGGGTTGTGATTAGGGTTAGGGTTAGGGATGAAAACCTATTGGAGATCAAAATATTCTTCAATAACTTTTTTTCTGAAGGTCATAGAGACTTGGAAGTTGGTTCCATCTCCACTAATGTGGCTAGGCCCGATCCATTGGGACCATCCCCGAGCTTCTACGACCTTCGGAAATCGTAAAACCACCAAATCTAAAAAAAAAAGTAGAAGATATTTGTGAATAACTTTTTTTCTGAAAGTCATAGAGACTTGGGAATTTCATGACTAATCAAGGGTAGCCTGCCACACAACCACACCGAATTTCAGCACGTTTCGAGCAAGCAGCGCAGAGTTATTCACCCTTTGGTGAATATGGGTTAGGGTTGCAATTAGGGTTAGGGTTAGGGTTGTGATTAGGGTTAGGGTTAGGGTTGTGACTAGGGTTAGGGTTAGGGTTGTGATTAGGGTTAGGGTTAGGGTTGTGACTAGGGTTAGGAATGAAAACCCATTGGAGGTCAAGATATTCTTCAATAACTTTTTTTCCGAAGGTCATAGAGACTTGGAAGTTGGTTCCATCTCCACTAATGTGGCTATGCCCGATCCATTGGTACCACCCACGAGCTTCTACGACCTTTGGAAGGGGTAGGGTTAGGGTTGTGATTAGTGTTTGTTTTTTGGGTTGTGATTAGGGTTAGGGTTAGGGATGAAAACCTATTGGAGATCAAAATATTCTTCAATAACTTTTTTTCTGAAGGTCATAGAGACTTGGAAGTTGGTTCCATCTCCACTAATGTGGCTAGGCCCGATCCATTGGGACCATCCCCGAGCTTCTACGACCTTCGGAAATCGTAAAACCACCAAATCTAAAAAAAAAAGTAGAAGATATTTGTGAATAACTTTTTTTCTGAAAGTCATAGAGACTTGGGAATTTCATGACTAATCAAGGGTAGCCTGCCACACAACCACACCGAATTTCAGCACGTTTCGAGCAAGCAGCGCAGAGTTATTCACCCTTTGGTGAATATGGGTTAGGGTTGCAATTAGGGTTAGGGTTAGGGTTGTGATTAGGGTTAGGGTTAGGGTTGTGACTAGGGTTAGGGTTAGGGTTGTGATTAGGGTTAGGGTTAGGGTTAGGGTTGTGACTAGGGTTAGGAATGAAAACCCATTGGAGGTCAAGATATTCTTCAATAACTTTTTTTCCGAAGGTCATAGAGACTTGGAAGTTGGTTCCATCTCCACTAATGTGGCTATGCCCGATCCATTGGTACCACCCACGAGCTTCTACGACCTTTGGAAGGGTTAGGGTTAGGGTTGTGATTAGTGTTTGTTTTTTGGGTTGTGATTAGGGTTAGGGTTAGGGATGAAAACCTATTGGAGATCAAAATATTCTTCAATAACTTTTTTTCTTAAGGTCATAGAGACTTGGAAGTTGGTTCCATCTCCACTAATGTGGCTAGGCCCGATCCATTGGGACCATCCCCGAGCTTCTACGACCTTCGGAAATCGTAAAACCACCAAATCTAAAAAAAAAAGTAGAAGATATTTGTGAATAACTTTTTTTCTGAAAGTCATAGAGACTTGGGAATTTCATGACTAATCAAGGGTAGCCTGCCACACAACCACACCGAATTTCAGCACGTTTCGAGCAAGCAGCGCAGAGTTATTCACCCTTTGGTGAATATGGGTTAGGGTTGCAATTAGGGTTAGGGTTAGGGTTGTGATTAGGGTTAGGGTTAGGGTTGTGACTAGGGTTAGGGTTAGGGTTGTGATTAGGGTTAGGGTTAGGGTTAGGGTTGTGACTAGGGTTAGGGTTAGGGTTGTGATTAGGGTTAGGGTTGTGACTAGGGTTAGGAATGAAAACCCATTGGAGGTCAAGATATTCTTCAATAACTTTTTTTCCGAAGGTCATAGAGACTTGGAAGTTGGTTCCATCTCCACTAATGTGGCTATGCCCGATCCATTGGTACCACCCACGAGCTTCTACGACCTTTGGAAGGGGTAGGGTTAGGGTTGTGATTAGTGTTTGTTTTTTGGGTTGTGATTAGGGTTAGGGTTAGGGATGAAAACCTATTGGAGATCTAAATATTCTTCAATAACTTTTTTTCTGAAGGTCATAGAGACTTGGAAGTTGGTTCCATCTCCACTAATGTGGCTAGGCCCGATCCATTGGGACCATCCCCGAGCTTCTACGACCTTCGGAAATCGTAAAACCACCAAATCTAAAAAAAAAAGTAGAAGATATTTGTGAATAACTTTTTTTCTGAAAGTCATAGAGACTTGGGAATTTCATGACTAATCAAGGGTAGCCTGCCACACAACCACACCGAATTTCAGCACGTTTCGAGCAAGCAGCGCAGAGTTATTCACCCTTTGGTGAATATGGGTTAGGGTTGCAATTAGGGTTAGGGTTAGGGTTGTGATTAGGGTTAGGGTTAGGGTTGTGACTAGGGTTAGGGTTAGGGTTGTGATTAGGGTTAGGGTTAGGGTTAGGGTTGTGACTAGGGTTAGGAATGAAAACCCATTGGAGGTCAAGATATTCTTCAATAACTTTTTTTCCGAAGGTCATAGAGACTTGGAAGTTGGTTCCATCTCCACTAATGTGGCTATGCCCGATCCATTGGTACCACCCACGAGCTTCTACGACCTTTGGAAGGGGTAGGGTTAGGGTTGTGATTAGTGTTTGTTTTTTGGGTTGTGATTAGGGTTAGGGTTAGGGATGAAAACCTATTGGAGATCAAAATATTCTTCAATAACTTTTTTTCCGAAGGTCATAGAGACTTGGAAGTTGGTTCCATCTCCACTAATGTGGCTATGCCCGATCCATTGGTACCACCCACGAGCTTCTACGACCTTTGGAAGGGGTAGGGTTAGGGTTGTGATTAGTGTTTGTTTTTTGGGTTGTGATTAGGGTTAGGGTTAGGGATGAAAACCTATTGGAGATCAAAATATTCTTCAATAACTTTTTTTCCGAAGGTCATAGAGACTTGGAAGTTGGTTCCATCTCCACTAATGTGGCTATGCCCGATCCATTGGTACCACCCACGAGCTTCTACGACCTTTGGAAGGGGTAGGGTTAGGGTTGTGATTAGTGTTTGTTTTTTGGGTTGTGATTAGGGTTAGGGTTAGGGATGAAAACCTATTGGAGATCAAAATATTCTTCAATAACTTTTTTTCCGAAGGTCATAGAGACTTGGAAGTTGGTTCCATCTCCACTAATGTGGCTATGCCCGATCCATTGGTACCACCCACGAGCTTCTACGACCTTTGGAAGGGGTAGGGTTAGGGTTGTGATTAGTGTTTGTTTTTTGGGTTGTGATTAGGGTTAGGGTTAGGGATGAAAACCTATTGGAGATCAAAATATTCTTCAATAACTTTTTTTCCGAAGGTCATAGAGACTTGGAAGTTGGTTCCATCTCCACTAATGTGGCTATGCCCGATCCATTGGTACCACCCACGAGCTTCTACGACCTTTGGAAGGGGTAGGGTTAGGGTTGTGATTAGTGTTTGTTTTTTGGGTTGTGATTAGGGTTAGGGTTAGGGATGAAAACCTATTGGAGATCAAAATATTCTTCAATAACTTTTTTTCTGAAGGTCATAGAGACTTGGAAGTTGGTTCCATCTCAACTAATGTGGCTAGGCCTGATCCATTGGGACCATCCCCGAGCTTCTACGACCTTTGGAAATCGTAAAACCACCAAATCTAAAAAAAAAAGTAGAAGATATTTGTGAATAACTTTTTTTCTGAAAGTCATAGAGACTTGGGAATTTCATGACTAATCAAGGGTAGCCTGCCACACAACCACACCGAATTTCAGCACGTTTCGAGCAAGCAGCGCAGAGTTATTCACCCTTTGGTGAATATGGGTTAGGGTTGCAATTAGGGTTAGGGTTAGGGTTGTGATTAGGGTTAGGGTTAGGGTTGTGACTAGGGTTAGGGTTAGGGTTGTGATTAGGGTTAGGGTTAGGGTTAGGGTTGTGACTAGGGTTAGGAATGAAAACCCATTGGAGGTCATGATATTCTTCAATAACTTTTTTTCCGAAGGTCATAGAGACTTGGGAGTTGGTTCCATCTCCACTAATGTGGCTATGCCCGATCCATTGGTACCACCCACGAGCTTCTACGACCTTTGGAAGGGGTAGGGTTAGGGTTGTGATTAGTGTTTGTTTTTTGGGTTGTGATTAGGGTTAGGGTTAGGGATGAAAACCTATTGGAGATCAAAATATTCTTCAATAACTTTTTTTCTGAAGGTCATAGAGACTTGGAAGTTGGTTCCATCTCCACTAATGTGGCTAGGCCCGATCCATTGGGACCATCCCCGAGCTTCTACGACCTTCGGAAATCGTAAAACCACCAAATCTAAAAAAAAAAGTAGAAGATATTTGTGAATAACTTTTTTTCTGAAAGTCATAGAGACTTGGGAATTGCATGACTAATCAAGGGTAGCCTGCCACACAACCACACCGAATTTCAGCACGTTTCGAGCAAGCAGCGCAGAGTTATTCACCCTTTGGTGAATATGGGTTAGGGTTGCAATTAGGGTTAGGGTTAGGGTTGTGATTAGGGTTAGGGTTAGGGTTGTGACTAGGGTTAGGGTTAGGGTTGTGATTAGGGTTAGGGTTAGGGTTGTGACTAGGGTTAGGAATGAAAACCCATTGGAGGTCATGATATTCTTCAATAACTTTTTTTCCGAAGGTCATAGAGACTTGGGAGTTGGTTCCATCTCCACTAATGTGGCTATGCCCGATCCATTGGTACCACCCACGAGCTTCTACGACCTTTGGAAGGGGTAGGGTTAGGGTTGTGATTAGTGTTTGTTTTTTGGGTTGTGATTAGGGTTAGGGTTAGGGATGAAAACCTATTGGAGATCAAAATATTCTTCAATAACTTTTTTTCTGAAGGTCATAGAGACTTGGAAGTTGGTTCCATCTCCACTAATGTGGCTAGGCCCGATCCATTGGGACCATCCCCGAGCTTCTACGACCTTCGGAAATCGTAAAACCACCAAATCTAAAAAAAAAAGTAGAAGATATTTGTGAATAACTTTTTTTCTGAAAGTCATAGAGACTTGGGAATTTCATGACTAATCAAGGGTAGCCTGCCACACAACCACACCGAATTTCAGCACGTTTCGAGCAAGCAGCGCAGAGTTATTCACCCTTTGGTGAATATGGGTTAGGGTTGCAATTAGGGTTAGGGTTAGGGTTGTGATTAGGGTTAGGGTTAGGGTTGTGACTAGGGTTAGGGTTAGGGTTGTGATTAGGGTTAGGGTTAGGGTTGTGACTAGGGTTAGGGTTAGGGTTGTGATTAGGGTTAGGGTTGTGACTAGGGTTAGGAATGAAAACCCATTGGAGGTCAAGATATTCTTCAATAACTTTTTTTCCGAAGGTCATAGAGACTTGGAAGTTGGTTCCATCTCCACTAATGTGGCTATGCCCGATCCATTGGTACCACCCACGAGCTTCTACGACCTTTGGAAGGGGTAGGGTTAGGGTTGTGATTAGTGTTTGTTTTTTGGGTTGTGATTAGGGTTAGGGTTAGGGATGAAAACCTATTGGAGATCAAAATATTCTTCAATAACTTTTTTTCTGAAGGTCATAGAGACTTGGAAGTTGGTTCCATCTCCACTAATGTGGCTAGGCCCGATCCATTGGGACCATCCCCGAGCTTCTACGACCTTCGGAAATCGTAAAACCACCAAATCTAAAAAAAAAAGTAGAAGATATTTGTGAATAACTTTTTTTCTGAAAGTCATAGAGACTTGGGAATTTCATGACTAATCAAGGGTAGCCTGCCACACAACCACACCGAATTTCAGCACGTTTCGAGCAAGCAGCGCAGAGTTATTCACCCTTTGGTGAATATGGGTTAGGGTTGCAATTAGGGTTAGGGTTAGGGTTGTGATTAGGGTTAGGGTTAGGGTTGTGACTAGGGTTAGGGTTAGGGTTGTGATTAGGGTTAGGGTTAGGGTTAGGGTTGTGACTAGGGTTAGGAATGAAAACCCATTGGAGGTCAAGATATTCTTCAATCACTTTTTTTCCGAAGGTCATAGAGACTTGGAAGTTGGTTCCATCTCCACTAATGTGGCTAGGCCCGATCCATTGGGACCATCCCCGAGCTTCTACGACCTACAGAAATCGTAAAACCACCAAATCTAAAAAAAAAAGTAGAAGATATTTGTGAATAACTTTTTTTCTGAAAGTCATAGAGACTTGGGAATTTCATGACTAATCAAGGGTAGCCTGCCACACAACCACACCAAATTTCAGCACGTTTCGAGCAAGCAGCGCAGAGTTATTCACCCTTTGGTGAATATGGGTTAGGGTTGCAATTAGGGTTAGGGTTAGGGTTGTGATTAGGGTTAGGGTTAGGGTTGTGACTAGGGTTAGGGTTAGGGTTGTGATTAGGGTTAGGGTTGTGACTAGGGTTAGGAATGAAAACCCATTGGAGGTCAAGATATTCTTCAATAACTTTTTTTCCGAAGGTCATAGAGACTTGGAAGTTGGTTCCATCTCCACTAATGTGGCTATGCCCGATCCATTGGTACCACCCACGAGCTTCTACGACCTTTGGAAGGGGTAGGGTTAGGGTTGTGATTAGTGTTTGTTTTTTGGGTTGTGATTAGGGTTAGGGTTAGGGATGAAAACCTATTGGAGATCAAAATATTCTTCAATAACTTTTTTTCTGAAGGTCATAGAGACTTGGAAGTTGGTTCCATCTCCACTAATGTGGCTAGGCCCGATCCATTGGGACCATCCCCGAGCTTCTACGACCTTCGGAAATCGTAAAACCACCAAATCTAAAAAAAAAAGTAGAAGATATTTGTGAATAACTTTTTTTCTGAAAGTCATAGAGACTTGGGAATTTCATGACTAATCAAGGGTAGCCTGCCACACAACCACACCGAATTTCAGCACGTTTCGAGCAAGCAGCACAGAGTTATTCACCCTTTGGTGAATATGGGTTAGGGTTGCAATTAGGGTTAGGGTTAGGGTTGTGGTTAGGGTTAGGGTTGTGACTAGGGTTAGGGTTAGGGTTGTGATTAGGGTTAGGGTTAGGGTTAGGGTTGTGACTAGGGTTAGGAATGAAAACCCATTGGAGGTCAAGATATTCTTCAATAACTTTTTTTCCGAAGGTCATAGAGACTTGGAAGTTGGTTCCATCTCCACTAATGTGGCTATGCCCGATCCATTGTTACCACCCACGAGCTTCTACGACCTTTGGAAGGGGTAGGGTTAGGGTTGTGATTAGTGTTTGTTTTTTGGGTTGTGATTAGGGTTAGGGTTAGGGATGAAAACCTATTGGAGATCAAAATATTCTTCAATAACTTTTTTTCTGAAGGTCATAGAGACTTGGAAGTTGGTTCCATCTCCACTAATGTGGCTAGGCCCGATCCATTGGGACCATCCCCGAGCTTCTACGACCTTCGGAAATCATAAAACCACCAAATCTAAAAAAAAAAGTAGAAGATATTTGTGAATAACTTTTTTTCTGAAAGTCATAGAGACTTGGGAATTTCATGACTAATCAAGGGTAGCCTGCCACACAACCACACCGAATTTCAGCACGTTTCGAGCAAGCAGCGCAGAGTTATTCACCCTTTGGTGAATATGGGTTAGGGTTGCAATTAGGGTTAGGGTTAGGGTTGTGATTAGGGTTAGGGTTAGGGTTGTGACTAGGGTTAGGGTTAGGGTTGTGATTAGGGTTAGGGTTAGGGTTAGGGTTGTGACTAGGGTTAGGAATGAAAACCCATTGGAGGTCAAGATATTCTTCAATAACTTTTTTTCCGAAGGTCATAGAGACTTGGAAGTTGGTTCCATCCCCACTAATGTGGCTATGCCCGATCCATTGGTACCACCCACGAGCTTCTACGACCTTTGGAAGGGGTAGGGTTAGGGTTGTGATTAGTGTTTGTTTTTTGGGTTGTGATTAGGGTTAGGGTTAGGGATGAAAACCTATTGGAGATCAAAATATTCTTCAATAACTTTTTTTCTGAAGGTCATAGAGACTTGGAAGTTGGTTCCATCTCCACTAATGTGGCTAGGCCCGATCCATTGGGACCATCCCCGAGCTTCTACGACCTTCGGAAATCGTAAAACCACCAAATCTAAAAAAAAAAGTAGAAGATATTTGTGAATAACTTTTTTTCTGAAAGTCATAGAGACTTGGGAATTTCATGACTAATCAAGGGTAGCCTGCCACACAACCACACCGAATTTCAGCACGTTTCGAGCAAGCAGCACAGAGTTATTCACCCTTTGGTGAATATGGGTTAGGGTTGCAATTAGGGTTAGGGTTAGGGTTGTGGTTAGGGTTAGGGTTGTGACTAGGGTTAGGGTTAGGGTTGTGATTAGGGTTAGGGTTAGGGTTAGGGTTGTGACTAGGGTTAGGAATGAAAACCCATTGGAGGTCAAGATATTCTTCAATAACTTTTTTTCCGAAGGTCATAGAGACTTGGAAGTTGGTTCCATCTCCACTAATGTGGCTATGCCCGATCCATTGTTACCACCCACGAGCTTCTACGACCTTTGGAAGGGGTAGGGTTAGGGTTGTGATTAGTGTTTGTTTTTTGGGTTGTGATTAGGGTTAGGGTTAGGGATGAAAACCTATTGGAGATCAAAATATTCTTCAATAACTTTTTTTCTGAAGGTCATAGAGACTTGGAAGTTGGTTCCATCTCCACTAATGTGGCTAGGCCCGATCCATTGGGACCATCCCCGAGCTTCTACGACCTTCGGAAATCATAAAACCACCAAATCTAAAAAAAAAAGTAGAAGATATTTGTGAATAACTTTTTTTCTGAAAGTCATAGAGACTTTGGAATTTCATGACTAATCAAGGGTAGCCTGCCACACAACCACACCGAATTTCAGCACGTTTCGAGCAAGCAGCGCAGAGTTATTCACCCTTTGGTGAATATGGGTTAGGGTTGCAATTAGGGTTAGGGTTAGGGTTGTGATTAGGGTTAGGGTTAGGGTTGTGACTAGGGTTAGGGTTAGGGTTGTGATTAGGGTTAGGGTTAGGGTTAGGGTTGTGACTAGGGTTAGGAATGAAAACCCATTGGAGGTCAAGATATTCTTCAATAACTTTTTTTCCGAAGGTCATAGAGACTTGGAAGTTGGTTCCATCTCCACTAATGTGGCTATGCCCGATCCATTGGTACCACCCACGAGCTTCTACGACCTTTGGAAGGGGTAGGGTTAGGGTTGTGATTAGTGTTTGTTTTTTGGGTTGTGATTAGGGTTAGGGTTAGGGATGAAAACCTATTGGAGATCAAAATATTCTTCAATAACTTTTTTTCTGAAGGTCATAGAGACTTGGAAGTTGGTTCCATCTCCACTAATGTGGCTAGGCCCGATCCATTGGGACCATCCCCGAGCTTCTACGACCTTCGGAAATCGTAAAACCACCAAATCTAAAAAAAAAAGTAGAAGATATTTGTGAATAACTTTTTTTCTGAAAGTCATAGAGACTTGGGAATTTCATGACTAATCAAGGGTAGCCTGCCACACAACCACACCGAATTTCAGCACGTTTCGAGCAAGCAGCGCAGAGTTATTCACCCTTTGGTGAATATGGGTTAGGGTTGCAATTAGGGTTAGGGTTAGGGTTGTGATTAGGGTTAGGGTTGTGACTAGGGTTAGGAATGAAAACCCATTGGAGGTCAAGATATTCTTCAATAACTTTTTTTCCGAAGGTCATAGAGACTTGGAAGTTGGTTCCATCTCCACTAATGTGGCTATGCCCGATCCATTGGTACCACCCACGAGCTTCTACGACCTTTGGAAGGGGTAGGGTTAGGGTTGTGATTAGTGTTTGTTTTTTGGGTTGTGATTAGGGTTAGGGTTAGGGATGAAAACCTATTGGAGATCAAAATATTCTTCAATAACTTTTTTTCTGAAGGTCATAGAGACTTGGAAGTTGGTTCCATCTCCACTAATGTGGCTAGGCCCGATCCATTGGGACCATCCCCGAGCTTCTACGACCTTCGGAAATCGTAAAACCACCAAATCTAAAAAAAAAAGTAGAAGATATTTGTGAATAACTTTTTTTCTGAAAGTCATAGAGACTTGGGAATTTCATGACTAATCAAGGGTAGCCTGCCACACAACCACACCGAATTTCAGCACGTTTCGAGCAAGCAGCACAGAGTTATTCACCCTTTGGTGAATATGGGTTAGGGTTGCAATTAGGGTTAGGGTTAGGGTTGTGGTTAGGGTTAGGGTTGTGACTAGGGTTAGGGTTAGGGTTGTGATTAGGGTTAGGGTTAGGGTTAGGGTTGTGACTAGGGTTAGGAATGAAAACCCATTGGAGGTCAAGATATTCTTCAATAACTTTTTTTCCGAAGGTCATAGAGACTTGGAAGTTGGTTCCATCTCCACTAATGTGGCTATGCCCGATCCATTGTTACCACCCACGAGCTTCTACGACCTTTGGAAGGGGTAGGGTTAGGGTTGTGATTAGTGTTTGTTTTTTGGGTTGTGATTAGGGTTAGGGTTAGGGATGAAAACCTATTGGAGATCAAAATATTCTTCAATAACTTTTTTTCTGAAGGTCATAGAGACTTGGAAGTTGGTTCCATCTCCACTAATGTGGCTAGGCCCGATCCATTGGGACCATCCCCGAGCTTCTACGACCTTCGGAAATCATAAAACCACCAAATCTAAAAAAAAAAGTAGAAGATATTTGTGAATAACTTTTTTTCTGAAAGTCATAGAGACTTGGGAATTTCATGACTAATCAAGGGTAGCCTGCCACACAACCACACCGAATTTCAGCACGTTTCGAGCAAGCAGCGCAGAGTTATTCACCCTTTGGTGAATATGGGTTAGGGTTGCAATTAGGGTTAGGGTTAGGGTTGTGATTAGGGTTAGGGTTAGGGTTGTGACTAGGGTTAGGGTTAGGGTTGTGATTAGGGTTAGGGTTAGGGTTAGGGTTGTGACTAGGGTTAGGAATGAAAACCCATTGGAGGTCAAGATATTCTTCAATAACTTTTTTTCCGAAGGTCATAGAGACTTGGAAGTTGGTTCCATCTCCACTAATGTGGCTATGCCCGATCCATTGGTACCACCCACGAGCTTCTACGACCTTTGGAAGGGGTAGGGTTAGGGTTGTGATTAGTGTTTGTTTTTTGGGTTGTGATTAGGGTTAGGGTTAGGGATGAAAACCTATTGGAGATCAAAATATTCTTCAATAACTTTTTTTCTGAAGGTCATAGAGACTTGGAAGTTGGTTCCATCTCCACTAATGTGGCTAGGCCCGATCCATTGGGACCATCCCCGAGCTTCTACGACCTTCGGAAATCGTAAAACCACCAAATCTAAAAAAAAAAGTAGAAGATATTTGTGAATAACTTTTTTTCTGAAAGTCATAGAGACTTGGGAATTTCATGACTAATCAAGGGTAGCCTGCCACACAACCACACCGAATTTCAGCACGTTTCGAGCAAGCAGCGCAGAGTTATTCACCCTTTGGTGAATATGGGTTAGGGTTGCAATTAGGGTTAGGGTTAGGGTTGTGATTAGGGTTAGGGTTGTGACTAGGGTTAGGAATGAAAACCCATTGGAGGTCAAGATATTCTTCAATAACTTTTTTTCCGAAGGTCATAGAGACTTGGAAGTTGGTTCCATCTCCACTAATGTGGCTATGCCCGATCCATTGGTACCACCCACGAGCTTCTACGACCTTTGGAAGGGGTAGGGTTAGGGTTGTGATTAGTGTTTGTTTTTTGGGTTGTGATTAGGGTTAGGGTTAGGGATGAAAACCTATTGGAGATCAAAATATTCTTCAATAACTTTTTTTCTGAAGGTCATAGAGACTTGGAAGTTGGTTCCATCTCCACTAATGTGGCTAGGCCCGATCCATTGGGACCATCCCCGAGCTTCTACGACCTTCGGAAATCGTAAAACCACCAAATCTAAAAAAAAAAGTAGAAGATATTTGTGAATAACTTTTTTTCTGAAAGTCATAGAGACTTGGGAATTTCATGACTAATCAAGGGTAGCCTGCCACACAACCACACCGAATTTCAGCACGTTTCGAGCAAGCAGCGCAGAGTTATTCACCCTTTGGTGAATATGGGTTAGGGTTGCAATTAGGGTTAGGGTTAGGGTTGTGATTAGGGTTAGGGTTGTGACTAGGGTTAGGAATGAAAACCCATTGGAGGTCAAGATATTCTTCAATAACTTTTTTTCCGAAGGTCATAGAGACTTGGAAGTTGGTTCCATCTCCACTAATGTGGCTATGCCCGATCCATTGGTACCACCCACGAGCTTCTACGACCTTTGGAAGGGGTAGGGTTAGGGTTGTGATTAGTGTTTGTTTTTTGGGTTGTGATTAGGGTTAGGGTTAGGGATGAAAACCTATTGGAGATCAAAATATTCTTCAATAACTTTTTTTCTGAAGGTCATAGAGACTTGGAAGTTGGTTCCATCTCCACTAATGTGGCTAGGCCCGATCCATTGGGACCATCCCCGAGCTTCTACGACCTTCGGAAATCGTAAAACCACCAAATCTAAAAAAAAAAGTAGAAGATATTTGTGAATAACTTTTTTTCTGAAAGTCATAGAGACTTGGGAATTTCATGACTAATCAAGGGTAGCCTGCCACACAACCACACCGAATTTCAGCACGTTTCGAGCAAGCAGCACAGAGTTATTCACCCTTTGGTGAATATGGGTTAGGGTTGCAATTAGGGTTAGGGTTAGGGTTGTGATTAGGGTTAGGGTTAGGGTTGTGACTAGGGTTAGGGTTAGGGTTGTGATTAGGGTTAGGGTTGTGACTAGGGTTAGGAATGAAAACCCATTGGAGGTCAAGATATTCTTCAATAACTTTTTTTCCGAAGGTCATAGAGACTTGGAAGTTGGTTCCATCTCCACTAATGTGGCTATGCCCGATCCATTGGTACCACCCACGAGCTTCTACGACCTTTGGAAGGGGTAGGGTTAGGGTTGTGATTAGTGTTTGTTTTTTGGGTTGTGATTAGGGTTAGGGTTAGGGATGAAAACCTATTGGAGATCAAAATATTCTTCAATAACTTTTTTTCTGAAGGTCATAGAGACTTGGAAGTTGGTTCCATCTCCACTAATGTGGCTAGGCCCGATCCATTGGGACCATCCCCGAGCTTCTACGACCTTCGGAAATCGTAAAACCACCAAATCTAAAAAAAAAAGTAGAAGATATTTGTGAATAACTTTTTTTCTGAAAGTCATAGAGACTTGGGAATTTCATGACTAATCAAGGGTAGCCTGCCACACAACCACACCGAATTTCAGCACGTTTCGAGCAAGCAGCGCAGAGTTATTCACCCTTTGGTGAATATGGGTTAGGGTTGCAATTAGGGTTAGGGTTAGGGTTGTGATTAGGGTTAGGGTTAGGGTTGTGACTAGGGTTAGGGTTAGGGTTGTGATTAGGGTTAGGGTTAGGGTTAGGGTTGTGACTAGGGTTAGGAATGAAAACCCATTGGAGGTCAAGATATTCTTCAATAACTTTTTTTCCGAAGGTCATAGAGACTTGGAAGTTGGTTCCATCTCCACTAATGTGGCTATGCCCGATCCATTGGTACCACCCACGAGCTTCTACGACCTTTGGAAGGGGTAGGGTTAGGGTTGTGATTAGTGTTTGTTTTTTGGGTTGTGATTAGGGTTAGGGTTAGGGATGAAAACCTATTGGAGATCAAAATATTCTTCAATAACTTTTTTTCTGAAGGTCATAGAGACTTGGAAGTTGGTTCCATCTCCACTAATGTGGCTAGGCCCGATCCATTGGGACCATCCCCGAGCTTCTACGACCTTCGGAAATCGTAAAACCACCAAATCTAAAAAAAAAAGTAGAAGATATTTGTGAATAACTTTTTTTCTGAAAGTCATAGAGACTTGGGAATTTCATGACTAATCAAGGGTAGCCTGCCACACAACCACACCGAATTTCAGCACGTTTCGAGCAAGCAGCGCAGAGTTATTCACCCTTTGGTGAATATGGGTTAGGGTTGCAATTAGGGTTAGGGTTAGGGTTGTGATTAGGGTTAGGGTTAGGGTTGTGACTAGGGTTAGGGTTAGGGTTGTGATTAGGGTTAGGGTTGTGACTAGGGTTAGGAATGAAAACCCATTGGAGGTCAAGATATTCTTCAATAACTTTTTTTCCGAAGGTCATAGAGACTTGGAAGTTGGTTCCATCTCCACTAATGTGGCTATGCCCGATCCATTGGTACCACCCACGAGCTTCTACGACCTTTGGAAGGGGTAGGGTTAGGGTTGTGATTAGTGTTTGTTTTTTGGGTTGTGATTAGGGTTAGGGTTAGGGATGAAAACCTATTGGAGATCAAAATATTCTTCAATAACTTTTTTTCTGAAGGTCATAGAGACTTGGAAGTTGGTTCCATCTCCACTAATGTGGCTAGGCCCGATCCATTGGGACCATCCCCGAGCTTCTACGACCTTCGGAAATCGTAAAACCACCAAATCTAAAAAAAAAAGTAGAAGATATTTGTGAATAACTTTTTTTCTGAAAGTCATAGAGACTTGGGAATTTCATGACTAATCAAGGGTAGCCTGCCACACAACCACACCGAATTTCAGCACGTTTCGAGCAAGCAGCGCAGAGTTATTCACCCTTTGGTGAATATGGGTTAGGGTTGCAATTAGGGTTAGGGTTAGGGTTGTGATTAGGGTTAGGGTTGTGACTAGGGTTAGGAATGAAAACCCATTGGAGGTCAAGATATTCTTCAATAACTTTTTTTCCGAAGGTCATAGAGACTTGGAAGTTGGTTCCATCTCCACTAATGTGGCTATGCCCGATCCATTGGTACCACCCACGAGCTTCTACGACCTTTGGAAGGGGTAGGGTTAGGGTTGTGATTAGTGTTTGTTTTTTGGGTTGTGATTAGGGTTAGGGTTAGGGATGAAAACCTATTGGAGATCAAAATATTCTTCAATAACTTTTTTTCTGAAGGTCATAGAGACTTGGAAGTTGGTTCCATCTCCACTAATGTGGCTAGGCCCGATCCATTGGGACCATCCCCGAGCTTCTACGACCTTCGGAAATCGTAAAACCACCAAATCTAAAAAAAAAAGTAGAAGATATTTGTGAATAACTTTTTTTCTGAAAGTCATAGAGACTTGGGAATTTCATGACTAATCAAGGGTAGCCTGCCACACAACCACACCGAATTTCAGCACGTTTCGAGCAAGCAGCGCAGAGTTATTCACCCTTTGGTGAATATGGGTTAGGGTTGCAATTAGGGTTAGGGTTAGGGTTGTGATTAGGGTTAGGGTTAGGGTTGTGACTAGGGTTAGGGTTAGGGTTGTGATTAGGGTTAGGGTTAGGGTTAGGGTTGTGACTAGGGTTAGGAATGAAAACCCATTGGAGGTCAAGATATTCTTCAATAACTTTTTTTCCGAAGGTCATAGAGACTTGGAAGTTGGTTCCATCTCCACTAATGTGGCTATGCCCGATCCATTGGTACCACCCACGAGCTTCTACGACCTTTGGAAGGGGTAGGGTTAGGGTTGTGATTAGTGTTTGTTTTTTGGGTTGTGATTAGGGTTAGGGTTAGGGATGAAAACCTATTGGAGATCAAAATATTCTTCAATAACTTTTTTTCTGAAGGTCATAGAGACTTGGAAGTTGGTTCCATCTCCACTAATGTGGCTAGGCCCGATCCATTGGGACCATCCCCGAGCTTCTACGACCTTCGGAAATCGTAAAACCACCAAATCTAAAAAAAAAAGTAGAAGATATTTGTGAATAACTTTTTTTCTGAAAGTCATAGAGACTTGGGAATTTCATGACTAATCAAGGGTAGCCTGCCACACAACCACACCGAATTTCAGCACGTTTCGAGCAAGCAGCGCAGAGTTATTCACCCTTTGGTGAATATGGGTTAGGGTTGCAATTAGGGTTAGGGTTAGGGTTGTGATTAGGGTTAGGGTTAGGGTTGTGACTAGGGTTAGGGTTAGGGTTGTGATTAGGGTTAGGGTTGTGACTAGGGTTAGGAATGAAAACCCATTGGAGGTCAAGATATTCTTCAATAACTTTTTTTCCGAAGGTCATAGAGACTTGGAAGTTGGTTCCATCTCCACTAATGTGGCTATGCCCGATCCATTGGTACCACCCACGAGCTTCTACGACCTTTGGAAGGGGTAGGGTTAGGGTTGTGATTAGTGTTTGTTTTTTGGGTTGTGATTAGGGTTAGGGTTAGGGATGAAAACCTATTGGAGATCAAAATATTCTTCAATAACTTTTTTTCTGAAGGTCATAGAGACTTGGAAGTTGGTTCCATCTCCACTAATGTGGCTAGGCCCGATCCATTGGGACCATCCCCGAGCTTCTACGACCTTCGGAAATCGTAAAACCACCAAATCTAAAAAAAAAAGTAGAAGATATTTGTGAATAACTTTTTTTCTGAAAGTCATAGAGACTTGGGAATTTCATGACTAATCAAGGGTAGCCTGCCACACAACCACACCGAATTTCAGCACGTTTCGAGCAAGCAGCGCAGAGTTATTCACCCTTTGGTGAATATGGGTTAGGGTTGCAATTAGGGTTAGGGTTAGGGTTGTGATTAGGGTTAGGGTTAGGGTTGTGACTAGGGTTAGGGTTAGGGTTGTGATTAGGGTTAGGGTTAGGGTTAGGGTTGTGACTAGGGTTAGGAATGAAAACCCATTGGAGGTCAAGATATTCTTCAATAACTTTTTTTCCGAAGGTCATAGAGACTTGGAAGTTGGTTCCATCTCCACTAATGTGGCTATGCCCGATCCATTGGTACCACCCACGAGCTTCTACGACCTTTGGAAGGGGTAGGGTTAGGGTTGTGATTAGTGTTTGTTTTTTGGGTTGTGATTAGGGTTAGGGTTAGGGATGAAAACCTATTGGAGATCAAAATATTCTTCAATAACTTTTTTTCTGAAGGTCATAGAGACTTGGAAGTTGGTTCCATCTCCACTAATGTGGCTAGGCCCGATCCATTGGGACCATCCCCGAGCTTCTACGACCTTCGGAAATCGTAAAACCACCAAATCTAAAAAAAAAAGTAGAAGATATTTGTGAATAACTTTTTTTCTGAAAGTCATAGAGACTTGGGAATTTCATGACTAATCAAGGGTAGCCTGCCACACAACCACACCGAATTTCAGCACGTTTCGAGCAAGCAGCACAGAGTTATTCACCCTTTGGTGAATATGGGTTAGGGTTGCAATTAGGGTTAGGGTTAGGGTTGTGATTAGGGTTAGGGTTAGGGTTGTGACTAGGGTTAGGGTTAGGGTTGTGATTAGGGTTAGGGTTAGGGTTAGGGTTGTGACTAGGGTTAGGAATGAAAACCCATTGGAGGTCAAGATATTCTTCAATAACTTTTTTTCCGAAGGTCATAGAGACTTGGAAGTTGGTTCCATCTCCACTAATGTGGCTATGCCCGATCCATTGGTACCACCCACGAGCTTCTACGACCTTTGGAAGGGGTAGGGTTAGGGTTGTGATTAGTGTTTGTTTTTTGGGTTGTGATTAGGGTTAGGGTTAGGGATGAAAACCTATTGGAGATCAAAATATTCTTCAATAACTTTTTTTCTGAAGGTCATAGAGACTTGGAAGTTGGTTCCATCTCCACTAATGTGGCTAGGCCCGATCCATTGGGACCATCCCCGAGCTTCTACGACCTTCGGAAATCGTAAAACCACCAAATCTAAAAAAAAAAGTAGAAGATATTTGTGAATAACTTTTTTTCTGAAAGTCATAGAGACTTGGGAATTTCATGACTAATCAAGGGTAGCCTGCCACACAACCACACCGAATTTCAGCACGTTTCGAGCAAGCAGCACAGAGTTATTCACCCTTTGGTGAATATGGGTTAGGGTTGCAACTAGGGTTAGGGTTAGGGTTGTGATTAGGGTTAGGGTTAGGGTTGTGACTAGGGTTAGGGTTAGGGTTGTGATTAGGGTTAGGGTTAGGGTTAGGGTTGTGACTAGGGTTAGGAATGAAAACCCATTGGAGGTCAAGATATTCTTCAATAACTTTTTTTCCGAAGGTCATAGAGACTTGGAAGTTGGTTCCATCTCCACTAATGTGGCTATGCCCGATCCATTGGTACCACCCACGAGCTTCTACGACCTTTGGAAGGGGTAGGGTTAGGGTTGTGATTAGTGTTTGTTTTTTGGGTTGTGATTAGGGTTAGGGTTAGGGATGAAAACCTATTGGAGATCAAAATATTCTTCAATAACTTTTTTTCTGAAGGTCATAGAGACTTGGAAGTTGGTTCCATCTCCACTAATGTGGCTAGGCCCGATCCATTGGGACCATCCCCGAGCTTCTACGACCTTCGGAAATCGTAAAACCACCAAATCTAAAAAAAAAAGTAGAAGATATTTGTGAATAACTTTTTTTCTGAAAGTCATAGAGACTTGGGAATTTCATGACTAATCAAGGGTAGCCTGCCACACAACCACACCGAATTTCAGCACGTTTCGAGCAAGCAGCGCAGAGTTATTCACCCTTTGGTGAATATGGGTTAGGGTTGCAATTAGGGTTAGGGTTAGGGTTGTGATTAGGGTTAGGGTTAGGGTTGTGACTAGGGTTAGGGTTAGGGTTGTGATTAGGGTTAGGGTTAGGGTTGTGACTAGGGTTAGGAATGAAAACCCATTGGAGGTCAAGATATTCTTCAATAACTTTTTTTCCGAAGGTCATAGAGACTTGGAAGTTGGTTCCATCTCCACTAATGTGGCTATGCCCGATCCATTGGTACCACCCACGAGCTTCTACGACCTTTGGAAGGGGTAGGGTTAGGGTTGTGATTAGTGTTTGTTTTTTGGGTTGTGATTAGGGTTAGGGTTAGGGATGAAAACCTATTGGAGATCAAAATATTCTTCAATAACTTTTTTTCTGAAGGTCATAGAGACTTGGAAGTTGGTTCCATCTCCACTAATGTGGCTAGGCCCGATCCATTGGGACCATCCCCGAGCTTCTACGACCTTCGGAAATCGTAAAACCACCAAATCTAAAAAAAAAAGTAGAAGATATTTGTGAATAACTTTTTTTCTGAAAGTCATAGAGACTTGGGAATTTCATGACTAATCAAGGGTAGCCTGCCACACAACCACACCGAATTTCAGCACGTTTCGAGCAAGCAGCGCAGAGTTATTCACCCTTTGGTGAATATGGGTTAGGGTTGCAATTAGGGTTAGGGTTAGGGTTGTGATTAGGGTTAGGGTTAGGGTTGTGACTAGGGTTAGGGTTAGGGTTGTGATTAGGGTTAGGGTTGTGACTAGGGTTAGGAATGAAAACCCATTGGAGGTCAAGATATTCTTCAATAACTTTTTTTCCGAAGGTCATAGAGACTTGGAAGTTGGTTCCATCTCCACTAATGTGGCTATGCCCGATCCATTGGTACCACCCACGAGCTTCTACGACCTTTGGAAGGGGTAGGGTTAGGGTTGTGATTAGTGTTTGTTTTTTGGGTTGTGATTAGGGTTAGGGTTAGGGATGAAAACCTATTGGAGATCAAAATATTCTTCAATAACTTTTTTTCTGAAGGTCATAGAGACTTGGAAGTTGGTTCCATCTCCACTAATGTGGCTAGGCCCGATCCATTGGGACCATCCCCGAGCTTCTACGACCTTCGGAAATCGTAAAACCACCAAATCTAAAAAAAAAAGTAGAAGATATTTGTGAATAACTTTTTTTCTGAAAGTCATAGAGACTTGGGAATTTCATGACTAATCAATGGTAGCCTGCCACACAACCACACCGAATTTCAGCACGTTTCGAGCAAGCAGCACAGAGTTATTCACCCTTTGGTGAATATGGGTTAGGGTTGCAATTAGGGTTAGGGTTAGGGTTGTGATTAGGGTTAGGGTTAGGGTTGTGACTAGGGTTAGGGTTAGGGTTGTGATTAGGGTTAGGGTTAGGGTTAGGGTTGTGACTAGGGTTAGGAATGAAAACCCATTGGAGGTCAAGATATTCTTCAATAACTTTTTTTCCGAAGGTCATAGAGACTTGGAAGTTGGTTCCATCTCCACTAATGTGGCTATGCCCGATCCATTGGTACCACCCACGAGCTTCTACGACCTTTGGAAGGGGTAGGGTTAGGGTTGTGATTAGTGTTTGTTTTTTGGGTTGTGATTAGGGTTAGGGTTAGGGATGAAAACCTATTGGAGATCAAAATATTCTTCAATAACTTTTTTTCTGAAGGTCATAGAGACTTGGAAGTTGGTTCCATCTCCACTAATGTGGCTAGGCCCGATCCATTGGGACCATCCCCGAGCTTCTACGACCTTCGGAAATCGTAAAACCACCAAATCTAAAAAAAAAAGTAGAAGATATTTGTGAATAACTTTTTTTCTGAAAGTCATAGAGACTTGGGAATTTCATGACTAATCAAGGGTAGCCTGCCACACAACCACACCGAATTTCAGCACGTTTCGAGCAAGCAGCGCAGAGTTATTCACCCTTTGGTGAATATGGGTTAGGGTTGCAATTAGGGTTAGGGTTAGGGTTGTGATTAGGGTTAGGGTTAGGGTTGTGACTAGGGTTAGGGTTAGGGTTGTGATTAGGGTTAGGGTTAGGGTTGTGACTAGGGTTAGGAATGAAAACCCATTGGAGGTCAAGATATTCTTCAATAACTTTTTTTCCGAAGGTCATAGAGACTTGGAAGTTGGTTCCATCTCCACTAATGTGGCTATGCCCGATCCATTGGTACCACCCACGAGCTTCTACGACCTTTGGAAGGGGTAGGGTTAGGGTTGTGATTAGTGTTTGTTTTTTGGGTTGTGATTAGGGTTAGGGTTAGGGATGAAAACCTATTGGAGATCAAAATATTCTTCAATAACTTTTTTTCTGAAGGTCATAGAGACTTGGAAGTTGGTTCCATCTCCACTAATGTGGCTAGGCCCGATCCATTGGGACCATCCCCGAGCTTCTACGACCTTCGGAAATCGTAAAACCACCAAATCTAAAAAAAAAAGTAGAAGATATTTGTGAATAACTTTTTTTCTGAAAGTCATAGAGACTTGGGAATTTCATGACTAATCAAGGGTAGCCTGCCACACAACCACACCGAATTTCAGCACGTTTCGAGCAAGCAGCGCAGAGTTATTCACCCTTTGGTGAATATGGGTTAGGGTTGCAATTAGGGTTAGGGTTAGGGTTGTGATTAGGGTTAGGGTTAGGGTTGTGACTAGGGTTAGGGTTAGGGTTGTGATTAGGGTTAGGGTTGTGACTAGGGTTAGGAATGAAAACCCATTGGAGGTCAAGATATTCTTCAATAACTTTTTTTCCGAAGGTCATAGAGACTTGGAAGTTGGTTCCATCTCCACTAATGTGGCTATGCCCGATCCATTGGTACCACCCACGAGCTTCTACGACCTTTGGAAGGGGTAGGGTTAGGGTTGTGATTAGTGTTTGTTTTTTGGGTTGTGATTAGGGTTAGGGTTAGGGATGAAAACCTATTGGAGATCAAAATATTCTTCAATAACTTTTTTTCTGAAGGTCATAGAGACTTGGAAGTTGGTTCCATGTCCACTAATGTGGCTAGGCCCGATCCATTGGGACCATCCCCGAGCTTCTACGACCTTCGGAAATCGTAAAACCACCAAATCTAAAAAAAAAAGTAGAAGATATTTGTGAATAACTTTTTTTCTGAAAGTCATAGAGACTTGGGAATTTCATGACTAATCAAGGGTAGCCTGCCACACAACCACACCGAATTTCAGCACGTTTCGAGCAAGCAGCGCAGAGTTATTCACCCTTTGGTGAATATGGGTTAGGGTTGCAATTAGGGTTAGGGTTAGGGTTGTGATTAGGGTTAGGGTTAGGGTTGTGACTAGGGTTAGGGTTAGGGTTGTGATTAGGGTTAGGGTTGTGACTAGGGTTAGGAATGAAAACCCATTGGAGGTCAAGATATTCTTCAATAACTTTTTTTCCGAAGGTCATAGAGACTTGGAAGTTGGTTCCATCTCCACTAATGTGGCTATGCCCGATCCATTGGTACCACCCACGAGCTTCTACGACCTTTGGAAGGGGTAGGGTTAGGGTTGTGATTAGTGTTTGTTTTTTGGGTTGTGATTAGGGTTAGGGTTAGGGATGAAAACCTATTGGAGATCAAAATATTCTTCAATAACTTTTTTTCTGAAGGTCATAGAGACTTGGAAGTTGGTTCCATCTCCACTAATGTGGCTAGGCCCGATCCATTGGGACCATCCCCGAGCCTCTACGACCTTCGGAAATCGTAAAACCACCAAATCTAAAAAAAAAAGTAGAAGATATTTGTGAATAACTTTTTTTCTGAAAGTCATAGAGACTTGGGAATTTCATGACTAATCAAGGGTAGCCTGCCACACAACCACACCGAATTTCAGCACGTTTCGAGCAAGCAGCACAGAGTTATTCACCCTTTGGTGAATATGGGTTAGGGTTGCAATTAGGGTTAGGGTTAGGGTTGTGATTAGGGTTAGGGTTAGGGTTGTGACTAGGGTTAGGGTTAGGGTTGTGATTAGGGTTAGGGTTGTGACTAGGGTTAGGAATGAAAACCCATTGGAGGTCAAGATATTCTTCAATAACTTTTTTTCCGAAGGTCATAGAGACTTGGAAGTTGGTTCCATCTCCACTAATGTGGCTATGCCCGATCCATTGGTACCACCCACGAGCTTCTACGACCTTTGGAAGGGGTAGGGTTAGGGTTGTGATTAGGGTTAGGGTTAGGGATGAAAACCTATTGGAGATCAAAATATTCTTCAATAACTTTTATTCTGAAGGTCATAGAGACTTGGAAGTTGGTTCCATCTCCACTAATGTGGCTAGGCCCGATCCATTGGGACCATCCCCGAGCTTCTACGACCTTCGGAAATCGTAAAACCACCAAATCTAAAAAAAAAAGTAGAAGATATTTGTGAATAACTTTTTTTCTGAAAGTCATAGAGACTTGGGAATTTCATGACTAATCAAGGGTAGCCTGCCACACAACCACACCGAATTTCAGCACGTTTCGAGCAAGCAGCGCAGAGTTATTCACCCTTTGGTGAATATGGGTTAGGGTTGCAATTAGGGTTAGGGTTAGGGTTGTGATTAGGGTTAGGGTTAGGGTTGTGACTAGGGTTAGGGTTAGGGTTGTGATTAGGGTTAGGGTTAGGGTTGTGACTAGGGTTAGGAATGAAAACCCATTGGAGGTCAAGATATTCTTCAATAACTTTTTTTCCGAAGGTCATAGAGACTTGGAAGTTGGTTCCATCTCCACTAATGTGGCTATGCCCGATCCATTGGTACCACCCACGAGCTTCTACGACCTTTGGAAGGGGTAGGGTTAGGGTTGTGATTAGTGTTTGTTTTTTTGGGTTGTGATTAGGGTTAGGGTTAGGGATGAAAACCTATTGGAGATCAAAATATTCTTCAATAACTTTTTTTCCGAAGGTCATAGAGACTTGGAAGTTGGTTCCATCTCCACTAATGTGGCTATGCCCGATCCATTGGTACCACCCACGAGCTTCTACGACCTTTGGAAGGGGTAGGGTTAGGGTTGTGATTAGTGTTTGTTTTTTGGGTTGTGATTAGGGTTAGGGTTAGGGATGAAAACCTATTGGAGATCAAAATATTCTTCAATAACTTTTTTTCTGAAGGTCATAGAGACTTGGAAGTTGGTTCCATCTCCACTAATGTGGCTAGGCCCGATCCATTGGGACCATCCCCGAGCTTCTACGACCTTCGGAAATCGTAAAACCACCAAATCTAAAAAAAAAAGTAGAAGATATTTGTGAATAACTTTTTTTCTGAAAGTCATAGAGACTTGGGAATTTCATGACTAATCAATGGTAGCCTGCCACACAACCACACCGAATTTCAGCACGTTTCGAGCAAGCAGCACAGAGTTATTCACCCTTTGGTGAATATGGGTTAGGGTTGCAATTAGGGTTAGGGTTAGGGTTGTGATTAGGGTTAGGGTTAGGGTTGTGACTAGGGTTAGGGTTAGGGTTGTGATTAGGGTTAGGGTTAGGGTTAGGGTTGTGACTAGGGTTAGGAATGAAAACCCATTGGAGGTCAAGATATTCTTCAATAACTTTTTTTCCGAAGGTCATAGAGACTTGGAAGTTGGTTCCATCTCCACTAATGTGGCTATGCCCGATCCATTGGTACCACCCACGAGCTTCTACGACCTTTGGAAGGGGTAGGGTTAGGGTTGTGATTAGTGTTTGTTTTTTGGGTTGTGATTAGGGTTAGGGTTAGGGATGAAAACCTATTGGAGATCAAAATATTCTTCAATAACTTTTTTTCTGAAGGTCATAGAGACTTGGAAGTTGGTTCCATCTCCACTAATGTGGCTAGGCCCGATCCATTGGGACCATCCCCGAGCTTCTACGACCTTCGGAAATCGTAAAACCACCAAATCTAAAAAAAAAAGTAGAAGATATTTGTGAATAACTTTTTTTCTGAAAGTCATAGAGACTTGGGAATTTCATGACTAATCAAGGGTAGCCTGCCACACAACCACACCGAATTTCAGCACGTTTCGAGCAAGCAGCGCAGAGTTATTCACCCTTTGGTGAATATGGGTTAGGGTTGCAATTAGGGTTAGGGTTAGGGTTGTGATTAGGGTTAGGGTTAGGGTTGTGACTAGGGTTAGGGTTAGGGTTGTGATTAGGGTTAGGGTTAGGGTTGTGACTAGGGTTAGGAATGAAAACCCATTGGAGGTCAAGATATTCTTCAATAACTTTTTTTCCGAAGGTCATAGAGACTTGGAAGTTGGTTCCATCTCCACTAATGTGGCTATGCCCGATCCATTGGTACCACCCACGAGCTTCTACGACCTTTGGAAGGGGTAGGGTTAGGGTTGTGATTAGTGTTTGTTTTTTGGGTTGTGATTAGGGTTAGGGTTAGGGATGAAAACCTATTGGAGATCAAAATATTCTTCAATAACTTTTTTTCTGAAGGTCATAGAGACTTGGAAGTTGGTTCCATCTCCACTAATGTGGCTAGGCCCGATCCATTGGGACCATCCCCGAGCTTCTACGACCTTCGGAAATCGTAAAACCACCAAATCTAAAAAAAAAAGTAGAAGATATTTGTGAATAACTTTTTTTCTGAAAGTCATAGAGACTTGGGAATTTCATGACTAATCAAGGGTAGCCTGCCACACAACCACACCGAATTTCAGCACGTTTCGAGCAAGCAGCGCAGAGTTATTCACCCTTTGGTGAATATGGGTTAGGGTTGCAATTAGGGTTAGGGTTAGGGTTGTGATTAGGGTTAGGGTTAGGGTTGTGACTAGGGTTAGGGTTAGGGTTGTGATTAGGGTTAGGGTTGTGACTAGGGTTAGGAATGAAAACCCATTGGAGGTCAAGATATTCTTCAATAACTTTTTTTCCGAAGGTCATAGAGACTTGGAAGTTGGTTCCATCTCCACTAATGTGGCTATGCCCGATCCATTGGTACCACCCACGAGCTTCTACGACCTTTGGAAGGGGTAGGGTTAGGGTTGTGATTAGTGTTTGTTTTTTGGGTTGTGATTAGGGTTAGGGTTAGGGATGAAAACCTATTGGAGATCAAAATATTCTTCAATAACTTTTTTTCTGAAGGTCATAGAGACTTGGAAGTTGGTTCCATCTCCACTAATGTGGCTAGGCCCGATCCATTGGGACCATCCCCGAGCTTCTACGACCTTCGGAAATCGTAAAACCACCAAATCTAAAAAAAAAAGTAGAAGATATTTGTGAATAACTTTTTTTCTGAAAGTCATAGAGACTTGGGAATTTCATGACTAATCAAGGGTAGCCTGCCACACAACCACACCGAATTTCAGCACGTTTCGAGCAAGCAGCACAGAGTTATTCACCCTTTGGTGAATATGGGTTAGGGTTGCAACTAGGGTTAGGGTTAGGGTTGTGATTAGGGTTAGGGTTAGGGTTGTGACTAGGGTTAGGGTTGTGATTAGGGTTAGGGTTAGGGTTAGGGTTGTGACTAGGGTTAGGAATGAAAACCCATTGGAGGTCAAGATATTCTTCAATAACTTTTTTTCCGAAGGTCATAGAGACTTGGAAGTTGGTTCCATCTCCACTAATGTGGCTATGCCCGATCCATTGGTACCACCCACGAGCTTCTACGACCTTTGGAAGGGGTAGGGTTAGGGTTGTGATTAGTGTTTGTTTTTTGGGTTGTGATTAGGGTTAGGGTTAGGGATGAAAACCTATTGGAGATCAAAATATTCTTCAATAACTTTTTTTCTGAAGGTCATAGAGACTTGGAAGTTGGTTCCATCTCCACTAATGTGGCTAGGCCCGATCCATTGGGACCATCCCCGAGCTTCTACGACCTTCGGAAATCGTAAAACCACCAAATCTAAAAAAAAAAGTAGAAGATATTTGTGAATAACTTTTTTTCTGAAAGTCATAGAGACTTGGGAATTTCATGACTAATCAAGGGTAGCCTGCCACACAACCACACCGAATTTCAGCACGTTTCGAGCAAGCAGCGCAGAGTTATTCACCCTTTGGTGAATATGGGTTAGGGTTGCAATTAGGGTTAGGGTTAGGGTTGTGATTAGGGTTAGGGTTAGGGTTGTGACTAGGGTTAGGGTTAGGGTTGTGATTAGGGTTAGGGTTGTGACTAGGGTTAGGAATGAAAACCCATTGGAGGTCAAGATATTCTTCAATAACTTTTTTTCCGAAGGTCATAGAGACTTGGAAGTTGGTTCCATCTCCACTAATGTGGCTATGCCCGATCCATTGGTATCACCCACGAGCTTCTACGACCTTTGGAAGGGGTAGGGTTAGGGTTGTGATTAGTGTTTGTTTTTTGGGTTGTGATTAGGGTTAGGGTTAGGGATGAAAACCTATTGGAGATCAAAATATTCTTCAATAACTTTTTTTCTGAAGGTCATAGAGACTTGGAAGTTGGTTCCATCTCCACTAATGTGGCTAGGCCCGATCCATTGGGACCATCCCCGAGCTTCTACGACCTTCGGAAATCGTAAAACCACCAAATCTAAAAAAAAAAGTAGAAGATATTTGTGAATAACTTTTTTTCTGAAAGTCATAGAGACTTGGGAATTTCATGACTAATCAAGGGTAGCCTGCCACACAACCACACCGAATTTCAGCACGTTTCGAGCAAGCAGCGCAGAGTTATTCACCCTTTGGTGAATATGGGTTAGGGTTGCAATTAGGGTTAGGGTTAGGGTTGTGATTAGGGTTAGGGTTAGGGTTGTGACTAGGGTTAGGGTTAGGGTTGTGATTAGGGTTAGGGTTAGGGTTAGGGTTGTGACTAGGGTTAGGAATGAAAACCCATTGGAGGTCAAGATATTCTTCAATAACTTTTTTTCCGAAGGTCATAGAGACTTGGAAGTTGGTTCCATCTCCACTAATGTGGCTATGCCCGATCCATTGGTACCACCCACGAGCTTCTACGACCTTTGGAAGGGGTAGGGTTAGGGTTGTGATTAGTGTTTGTTTTTTTGGGTTGTGATTAGGGTTAGGGTTAGGGATGAAAACCTATTGGAGATCAAAATATTCTTCAATAACTTTTTTTCTGAAGGTCATAGAGACTTGGAAGTTGGTTCCATCTCCACTAATGTGGCTAGGCCCGATCCATTGGGACCATCCCCGAGCTTCTACGACCTTCGGAAATCGTAAAACCACCAAATCTAAAAAAAAAAGTAGAAGATATTTGTGAATAACTTTTTTTCTGAAAGTCATAGAGACTTGGGAATTTCATGACTAATCAAGGGTAGCCTGCCACACAACCACACCGAATTTCAGCACGTTTCGAGCAAGCAGCGCAGAGTTATACACCCTTTGGTGAATATGGGTTAGGGTTGCAATTAGGGTTAGGGTTAGGGTTGTGATTAGGGTTAGGGTTAGGGTTGTGACTAGGGTTAGGGTTAGGGTTGTGATTAGGGTTAGGGTTAGGGTTAGGGTTGTGACTAGGGTTAGGAATGAAAACCCATTGGAGGTCAAGATATTCTTCAATAACTTTTTTTCCGAAGGTCATAGAGACTTGGAAGTTGGTTCCATCTCCACTAATGTGGCTATGCCCGATCCATTGGTACCACCCACGAGCTTCTACGACCTTTGGAAGGGGTAGGGTTAGGGTTGTGATTAGTGTTTGTTTTTTGGGTTGTGATTAGGGTTAGGGTTAGGGATGAAAACCTATTGGAGATCAAAATATTCTTCAATAACTTTTTTTCTGAAGGTCATAGAGACTTGGAAGTTGGTTCCATCTCCACTAATGTGGCTAGGCCCGATCCATTGGGACCATCCCCGAGCTTCTACGACCTTCGGAAATCGTAAAACCACCAAATCTAAAAAAAAAAGTAGAAGATATTTGTGAATAACTTTTTTTCTGAAAGTCATAGAGACTTGGGAATTTCATGACTAATCAAGGGTAGCCTGCCACACAACCACACCGAATTTCAGCACGTTTCGAGCAAGCAGCGCAGAGTTATTCACCCTTTGGTGAATATGGGTTAGGGTTGCAATTAGGGTTAGGGTTAGGGTTGTGATTAGGGTTAGGGTTAGGGTTGTGACTAGGGTTAGGGTTAGGGTTGTGATTAGGGTTAGGGTTGTGACTAGGGTTAGGAATGAAAACCCATTGGAGGTCAAGATATTCTTCAATAACTTTTTTTCCGAAGGTCATAGAGACTTGGAAGTTGGTTCCATCTCCACTAATGTGGCTATGCCCGATCCATTGGTACCACCCACGAGCTTCTACGACCTTTGGAAGGGGTAGGGTTAGGGTTGTGATTAGTGTTTGTTTTTTGGGTTGTGATTAGGGTTAGGGTTAGGGATGAAAACCTATTGGAGATCAAAATATTCTTCAATAACTTTTTTTCTGAAGGTCATAGAGACTTGGAAGTTGGTTCCATCTCCACTAATGTGGCTAGGCCCGATCCATTGGGACCATCCCCGAGCTTCTACGACCTTCGGAAATCGTAAAACCACCAAATCTAAAAAAAAAAGTAGAAGATATTTGTGAATAACTTTTTTTCTGAAAGTCATAGAGACTTGGGAATTTCATGACTAATCAAGGGTAGCCTGCCACACAACCACACCGAATTTCAGCACGTTTCGAGCAAGCAGCGCAGAGTTATTCACCCTTTGGTGAATATGGGTTAGGGTTGCAATTAGGGTTAGGGTTAGGGTTGTGATTAGGGTTAGGGTTAGGGTTGTGACTAGGGTTAGGGTTAGGGTTGTGATTAGGGTTAGGGTTAGGGTTAGGGTTGTGACTAGGGTTAGGAATGAAAACCCATTGGAGGTCAAGATATTCTTCAATAACTTTTTTTCCGAAGGTCATAGAGACTTGGAAGTTGGTTCCATCTCCACTAATGTGGCTATGCCCGATCCATTGGTACCACCCACGAGCTTCTACGACCTTTGGAAGGGGTAGGGTTAGGGTTGTGATTAGTGTTTGTTTTTTGGGTTGTGATTAGGGTTAGGGTTAGGGATGAAAACCTATTGGAGATCAAAATATTCTTCAATAACTTTTTTTCTGAAGGTCATAGAGACTTGGAAGTTGGTTCCATCTCCACTAATGTGGCTAGGCCCGATCCATTGGGACCATCCCCGAGCTTCTACGACCTACGGAAATCGTAAAACCACCAAATCTAAAAAAAAAAGTAGAAGATATTTGTGAATAACTTTTTTTCTGAAAGTCATAGAGACTTGGGAATTTCATGACTAATCAATGGTAGCCTGCCACACAACCACACCGAATTCCAGCACGTTTCGAGCAAGCAGCGCAGAGTTATTCACCCTTTGGTGAATATGGGTTAGGGTTGCAATTAGGGTTAGGGTTAGGGTTGTGATTAGGGTTAGGGTTAGGGTTGTGACTAGGGTTAGGGTTAGGGTTGTGATTAGGGTTAGGGTTAGGGTTAGGGTTGTGACTAGGGTTAGGAATGAAAACCCATTGGAGGTCAAGATATTCTTCAATAACTTTTTTTCCGAAGGTCATAGAGACTTGGAAGTTGGTTCCATCTCCACTAATGTGGCTATGCCCGATCCATTGGTACCACCCACGAGCTTCTACGACCTTTGGAAGGGGTAGGGTTAGGGTTGTGATTAGTGTTTGTTTTTTGGGTTGTGATTAGGGTTAGGGTTAGGGATGAAAACCTATTGGAGATCAAAATATTCTTCAATAACTTTTTTTCTGAAGGTCATAGAGACTTGGAAGTTGGTTCCATGTCCACTAATGTGGCTAGGCCCGATCCATTGGGACCATCCCCGAGCTTCTACGACCTTCGGAAATCGTAAAACCACCAAATCTAAAAAAAAAAGTAGAAGATATTTGTGAATAACTTTTTTTCTGAAAGTCATAGAGACTTGGGAATTTCATGACTAATCAAGGGTAGCCTGCCACACAACCACACCGAATTTCAGCACGTTTCGAGCAAGCAGCGCAGAGTTATTCACCCTTTGGTGAATATGGGTTAGGGTTGCAATTAGGGTTAGGGTTAGGGTTGTGATTAGGGTTAGGGTTAGGGTTGTGACTAGGGTTAGGGTTAGGGTTGTGATTAGGGTTAGGGTTGTGACTAGGGTTAGGAATGAAAACCCATTGGAGGTCAAGATATTCTTCAATAACTTTTTTTCCGAAGGTCATAGAGACTTGGAAGTTGGTTCCATCTCCACTAATGTGGCTATGCCCGATCCATTGGTACCACCCACGAGCTTCTACGACCTTTGGAAGGGGTAGGGTTAGGGTTGTGATTAGTGTTTGTTTTTTGTGTTGTGATTAGGGTTAGGGTTAGGGATGAAAACCTATTGGAGATCAAAATATTCTTCAATAACTTTTTTTCTGAAGGTCATAGAGACTTGGAAGTTGGTTCCATCTCCACTAATGTGGCTAGGCCCGATCCATTGGGACCATCCCCGAGCTTCTACGACCTTCGGAAATCGTAAAACCACCAAATCTAAAAAAAAAAGTAGAAGATATTTGTGAATAACTTTTTTTCTGAAAGTCATAGAGACTTGGGAATTTCATGACTAATCAAGGGTAGCCTGCCACACAACCACACCGAATTTCAGCACGTTTCGAGCAAGCAGCACAGAGTTATTCACCCTTTGGTGAATATGGGTTAGGGTTGCAATTAGGGTTAGGGTTAGGGTTGTGATTAGGGTTAGGGTTAGGGTTGTGACTAGGGTTAGGGTTAGGGTTGTGATTAGGGTTAGGGTTAGGGTTGTGACTAGGGTTAGGAATGAAAACCCATTGGAGGTCAAGATATTCTTCAATAACTTTTTTTCCGAAGGTCTTAGAGACTTGGAAGTTGGTTCCATCTCCACTAATGTGGCTATGCCCGATCCATTGGTACCACCCACGAGCTTCTACGACCTTTGGAAGGGGTAGGGTTAGGGTTGTGATTAGTGTTTGTTTTTTGGGTTGTGATTAGGGTTAGGGTTAGGGATGAAAACCTATTGGAGATCAAAATATTCTTCAATAACTTTTTTTCTGAAGGTCATAGAGACTTGGAAGTTGGTTCCATCTCCACTAATGTGGCTAGGCCCGATCCATTGGGACCATCCCCGAGCTTCTACGACCTTCGGAAATCGTAAAACCACCAAATCTAAAAAAAAAAGTAGAAGATATTTGTGAATAACATTTTTTCTGAAAGTCATAGAGACTTGGGAATTTCATGACTAATCAAGGCTAGCCTGCCACACGACCACACCGAATTTCAGCACGTTTCGAGCAAGCAGCGCAGAGTTATTCACCCTTTGGTGAATATGGGTTAGGGTTGCAATTAGGGTTAGGGTTAGGGTTGTGATTAGGGTTAGGGTTGTGACTAGGGTTAGGGTTAGGGTTAGGGTTGTGACTAGGGTTAGGAATGAAAACCCATTGGAGGTCAAGATATTCTTCAATAACTTTTTTTCCGAAGGTCATAGAGACTTGGAAGTTGGTTCCATCTCCACTAATGTGGCTATGCCCGATCCATTGGTACCACCCACGAGCTTCTACGACCTTTGGAAGGGGTAGGGTTAGGGTTGTGATTAGTGTTTGTTTTTTGGGTTGTGATTAGGGTTAGGGTTAGGGATGAAAACCTATTGGAGATCAAAATATTCTTCAATAACTTTTTTTCTGAAGGTCATAGAGACTTGGAAGTTGGTTCCATCTCCACTAATGTGGCTAGGCCCGATCCATTGGGACCATCCCCGAGCTTCTACGACCTACGGAAATCGTAAAACCACCAAATCTAAAAAAAAAAGTAGAAGATATTTGTGAATAACTTTTTTTCTGAAAGTCATAGAGACTTGGGAATTTCATGACTAATCAATGGTAGCCTGCCACACAACCACACCGAATTCCAGCACGTTTCGAGCAAGCAGCGCAGAGTTATTCACCCTTTGGTGAATATGGGTTAGGGTTGCAATTAGGGTTAGGGTTAGGGTTGTGATTAGGGTTAGGGTTAGGGTTGTGACTAGGGTTAGGGTTAGGGTTGTGATTAGGGTTAGGGTTAGGGTTAGGGTTGTGACTAGGGTTAGGAATGAAAACCCATTGGAGGTCAAGATATTCTTCAATAACTTTTTTTCCGAAGGTCATAGAGACTTGGAAGTTGGTTCCATCTCCACTAATGTGGCTATGCCCGATCCATTGGTACCACCCACGAGCTTCTACGACCTTTGGAAGGGGTAGGGTTAGGGTTGTGATTAGTGTTTGTTTTTTGGGTTGTGATTAGGGTTAGGGTTAGGGATGAAAACCTATTGGAGATCAAAATATTCTTCAATAACTTTTTTTCTGAAGGTCATAGAGACTTGGAAGTTGGTTCCATGTCCACTAATGTGGCTAGGCCCGATCCATTGGGACCATCCCCGAGCTTCTACGACCTTCGGAAATCGTAAAACCACCAAATCTAAAAAAAAAAGTAGAAGATATTTGTGAATAACTTTTTTTCTGAAAGTCATAGAGACTTGGGAATTTCATGACTAATCAAGGGTAGCCTGCCACACAACCACACCGAATTTCAGCACGTTTCGAGCAAGCAGCGCAGAGTTATTCACCCTTTGGTGAATATGGGTTAGGGTTGCAATTAGGGTTAGGGTTAGGGTTGTGATTAGGGTTAGGGTTAGGGTTGTGACTAGGGTTAGGGTTAGGGTTGTGATTAGGGTTAGGGTTGTGACTAGGGTTAGGAATGAAAACCCATTGGAGGTCAAGATATTCTTCAATAACTTTTTTTCCGAAGGTCTTAGAGACTTGGAAGTTGGTTCCATCTCCACTAATGTGGCTATGCCCGATCCATTGGTACCACCCACGAGCTTCTACGACCTTTGGAAGGGGTAGGGTTAGGGTTGTGATTAGTGTTTGTTTTTTGGGTTGTGATTAGGGTTAGGGTTAGGGATGAAAACCTATTGGAGATCAAAATATTCTTCAATAACTTTTTTTCTGAAGGTCATAGAGACTTGGAAGTTGGTTCCATGTCCACTAATGTGGCTAGGCCCGATCCATTGGGACCATCCCCGAGCTTCTACGACCTTCGGAAATCGTAAAACCACCAAATCTAAAAAAAAAAGTAGAAGATATTTGTGAATAACTTTTTTTCTGAAAGTCATAGAGACTTGGGAATTTCATGACTAATCAAGGGTAGCCTGCCACACAACCACACCGAATTTCAGCACGTTTCGAGCAAGCAGCGCAGAGTTATTCACCCTTTGGTGAATATGGGTTAGGGTTGCAATTAGGGTTAGGGTTAGGGTTGTGATTAGGGTTAGGGTTAGGGTTGTGACTAGGGTTAGGGTTAGGGTTGTGATTAGGGTTAGGGTTGTGACTAGGGTTAGGAATGAAAACCCATTGGAGGTCAAGATATTCTTCAATAACTTTTTTTCCGAAGGTCATAGAGACTTGGAAGTTGGTTCCATCTCCACTAATGTGGCTATGCCCGATCCATTGGTACCACCCACGAGCTTCTACGACCTTTGGAAGGGGTAGGGTTAGGGTTGTGATTAGTGTTTGTTTTTTGGGTTGTGATTAGGGTTAGGGTTAGGGATGAAAACCTATTGGAGATCAAAATATTCTTCAATAACTTTTTTTCTGAAGGTCATAGAGACTTGGAAGTTGGTTCCATGTCCACTAATGTGGCTAGGCCCGATCCATTGGGACCATCCCCGAGCTTCTACGACCTTCGGAAATCGTAAAACCACCAAATCTAAAAAAAAAGTAGAAGATATTTGTGAATAACTTTTTTTCTGAAAGTCATAGAGACTTGGGAATTTCATGACTAATCAAGGGTAGCCTGCCACACAACCACACCGAATTTCAGCACGTTTCGAGCAAGCAGCGCAGAGTTATTCACCCTTTGGTGAATATGGGTTAGGGTTGCAATTAGGGTTAGGGTTAGGGTTGTGATTAGGGTTAGGGTTAGGGTTGTGACTAGGGTTAGGGTTAGGGTTGTGATTAGGGTTAGGGTTAGGGTTGTGACTAGGGTTAGGAATGAAAACCCATTGGAGGTCAAGATATTCTTCAATAACTTTTTTTCCGAAGGTCATAGAGACTTGGAAGTTGGTTCCATCTCCACTAATGTGGCTATGCCCGATCCATTGGTACCACCCACGAGCTTCTACGACCTTTGGAAGGGGTAGGGTTAGGGTTGTGATTAGTGTTTGTTTTTTGGGTTGTGATTAGGGTTAGGGTTAGGGATGAAAACCTATTGGAGATCAAAATATTCTTCAATAACTTTTTTTCTGAAGGTCATAGAGACTTGGAAGTTGGTTCCATGTCCACTAATGTGGCTAGGCCCGATCCATTGGGACCATCCCCGAGCTTCTACGACCTTCGGAAATCGTAAAACCACCAAATCTAAAAAAAAAAGTAGAAGATATTTGTGAATAACTTTTTTTCTGAAAGTCATAGAGACTTGGGAATTTCATGACTAATCAAGGGTAGCCTGCCACACAACCACACCGAATTTCAGCACGTTTCGAGCAAGCAGCGCAGAGTTATTCACCCTTTGGTGAATATGGGTTAGGGTTGCAATTAGGGTTAGGGTTAGGGTTGTGATTAGGGTTAGGGTTAGGGTTGTGACTAGGGTTAGGGTTAGGGTTGTGATTAGGGTTAGGGTTGTGACTAGGGTTAGGAATGAAAACCCATTGGAGGTCAAGATATTCTTCAATAACTTTTTTTCCGAAGGTCATAGAGACTTGGAAGTTGGTTCCATCTCCACTAATGTGGCTATGCCCGATCCATTGGTACCACCCACGAGCTTCTACGACCTTTGGAAGGGGTAGGGTTAGGGTTGTGATTAGTGTTTGTTTTTTGGGTTGTGATTAGGGTTAGGGTTAGGGATGAAAACCTATTGGAGATCAAAATATTCTTCAATAACTTTTTTTCTGAAGGTCATAGAGACTTGGAAGTTGGTTCCATGTCCACTAATGTGGCTAGGCCCGATCCATTGGGACCATCCCCGAGCTTCTACGACCTTCGGAAATCGTAAAACCACCAAATCTAAAAAAAAAAGTAGAAGATATTTGTGAATAACTTTTTTTCTGAAAGTCATAGAGACTTGGGAATTTCATGACTAATCAAGGGTAGCCTGCCACACAACCACACCGAATTTCAGCACGTTTCGAGCAAGCAGCGCAGAGTTATTCACCCTTTGGTGAATATGGGTTAGGGTTGCAATTAGGGTTAGGGTTAGGGTTGTGATTAGGGTTAGGGTTAGGGTTGTGACTAGGGTTAGGGTTAGGGTTGTGATTAGGGTTAGGGTTAGGGTTAGGGTTGTGACTAGGGTTAGGAATGAAAACCCATTGGAGGTCAAGATATTCTTCAATCACTTTTTTTCTGAAGGTCATAGAGACTTGGAAGTTGGTTCCATCTCCACTAATGTGGCTATGCCCGATCCATTGGTACCACCCACGAGCTTCTACGACCTTTGGAAGGGGTAGGGTTAGGGTTGTGATTAGTGTTTGTTTTTTGGGTTGTGATTAGGGTTAGGGTTAGGGATGAAAACCTATTGGAGATCAAAATATTCTTCAATAACTTTTTTTCTGAAGGTCATAGAGACTTGGAAGTTGGTTCCATCTCCACTAATGTGGCTAGGCCCGATCCATTGGGACCATCCCCGAGCTTCTACGACCTACGGAAATCGTAAAACCACCAAATCTAAAAAAAAAAGTAGAAGATATTTGTGAATAACTTTTTTTCTGAAAGTCATAGAGACTTGGGAATTTCATGACTAATCAATGGTAGCCTGCCACACAACCACACCGAATTCCAGCACGTTTCGAGCAAGCAGCGCAGAGTTATTCACCCTTTGGTGAATATGGGTTAGGGTTGCAATTAGGGTTAGGGTTAGGGTTGTGATTAGGGTTAGGGTTAGGGTTGTGACTAGGGTTAGGGTTAGGGTTGTGATTAGGGTTAGGGTTAGGGTTAGGGTTGTGACTAGGGTTAGGAATGAAAACCCATTGGAGGTCAAGATATTCTTCAATAACTTTTTTTCCGAAGGTCATAGAGACTTGGAAGTTGGTTCCATCTCCACTAATGTGGCTATGCCCGATCCATTGGTACCACCCACGAGCTTCTACGACCTTTGGAAGGGGTAGGGTTAGGGTTGTGATTAGTGTTTGTTTTTTGGGTTGTGATTAGGGTTAGGGTTAGGGATGAAAACCTATTGGAGATCAAAATATTCTTCAATAACTTTTTTTCTGAAGGTCATAGAGACTTGGAAGTTGGTTCCATGTCCACTAATGTGGCTAGGCCCGATCCATTGGGACCATCCCCGAGCTTCTACGACCTTCGGAAATCGTAAAACCACCAAATCTAAAAAAAAAAGTAGAAGATATTTGTGAATAACTTTTTTTCTGAAAGTCATAGAGACTTGGGAATTTCATGACTAATCAAGGGTAGCCTGCCACACAACCACACCGAATTTCAGCACGTTTCGAGCAAGCAGCGCAGAGTTATTCACCCTTTGGTGAATATGGGTTAGGGTTGCAATTAGGGTTAGGGTTAGGGTTGTGATTAGGGTTAGGGTTAGGGTTGTGACTAGGGTTAGGGTTAGGGTTGTGATTAGGGTTAGGGTTGTGACTAGGGTTAGGAATGAAAACCCATTGGAGGTCAAGATATTCTTCAATAACTTTTTTTCCGAAGGTCATAGAGACTTGGAAGTTGGTTCCATCTCCACTAATGTGGCTATGCCCGATCCATTGGTACCACCCACGAGCTTCTACGACCTTTGGAAGGGGTAGGGTTAGGGTTGTGATTAGTGTTTGTTTTTTGGGTTGTGATTAGGGTTAGGGTTAGGGATGAAAACCTATTGGAGATCAAAATATTCTTCAATAACTTTTTTTCTGAAGGTCATAGAGACTTGGAAGTTGGTTCCATCTCCACTAATGTGGCTAGGCCCGATCCATTGGGACCATCCCCGAGCTTCTACGACCTTCGGAAATCGTAAAACCACCAAATCTAAAAAAAAAAGTAGAAGATATTTGTGAATAACTTTTTTTCTGAAAGTCATAGAGACTTGGGAATTTCATGACTAATCAATGGTAGCCTGCCACACAACCACACCGAATTCCAGCACGTTTCGAGCAAGCAGCGCAGAGTTATTCACCCTTTGGTGAATATGGGTTAGGGTTGCAATTAGGGTTAGGGTTAGGGTTGTGATTAGGGTTAGGGTTAGGGTTGTGACTAGGGTTAGGGTTAGGGTTGTGATTAGGGTTAGGGTTAGGGTTAGGGTTGTGACTAGGGTTAGGAATGAAAACCCATTGGAGGTCAAGATATTCTTCAATAACTTTTTTTCCGAAGGTCATAGAGACTTGGAAGTTGGTTCCATCTCCACTAATGTGGCTATGCCCGATCCATTGGTACCACCCACGAGCTTCTACGACCTTTGGAAGGGGTAGGGTTAGGGTTGTGATTAGTGTTTGTTTTTTGGGTTGTGATTAGGGTTAGGGTTAGGGATGAAAACCTATTGGAGATCAAAATATTCTTCAATAACTTTTTTTCTGAAGGTCATAGAGACTTGGAAGTTGGTTCCATGTCCACTAATGTGGCTAGGCCCGATCCATTGGGACCATCCCCGAGCTTCTACGACCTTCGGAAATCGTAAAACCACCAAATCTAAAAAAAAAAGTAGAAGATATTTGTGAATAACTTTTTTTCTGAAAGTCATAGAGACTTGGGAATTTCATGACTAATCAAGGGTAGCCTGCCACACAACCACACCGAATTTCAGCACGTTTCGAGCAAGCAGCGCAGAGTTATTCACCCTTTGGTGAATATGGGTTAGGGTTGCAATTAGGGTTAGGGTTAGGGTTGTGATTAGGGTTAGGGTTAGGGTTGTGACTAGGGTTAGGGTTAGGGTTGTGATTAGGGTTAGGGTTGTGACTAGGGTTAGGAATGAAAACCCATTGGAGGTCAAGATATTCTTCAATAACTTTTTTTCCGAAGGTCATAGAGACTTGGAAGTTGGTTCCATCTCCACTAATGTGGCTATGCCCGATCCATTGGTACCACCCACGAGCTTCTACGACCTTTGGAAGGGGTAGGGTTAGGGTTGTGATTAGTGTTTGTTTTTTGGGTTGTGATTAGGGTTAGGGTTAGGGATGAAAACCTATTGGAGATCAAAATATTCTTCAATAACTTTTTTTCTGAAGGTCATAGAGACTTGGAAGTTGGTTCCATCTCCACTAATGTGGCTAGGCCCGATCCATTGGGACCATCCCCGAGCTTCTACGACCTTCGGAAATCGTAAAACCACCAAATCTAAAAAAAAAAGTAGAAGATATTTGTGAATAACTTTTTTTCTGAAAGTCATAGAGACTTGGGAATTTCATGACTAATCAAGGGTAGCCTGCCACACAACCACACCGAATTTCAGCACGTTTCGAGCAAGCAGCACAGAGTTATTCACCCTTTGGTGAATATGGGTTAGGGTTGCAATTAGGGTTAGGGTTAGGGTTGTGATTAGGGTTAGGGTTAGGGTTGTGACTAGGGTTAGGGTTAGGGTTGTGATTAGGGTTAGGGTTAGGGTTGTGACTAGGGTTAGGAATGAAAACCCATTGGAGGTCAAGATATTCTTCAATAACTTTTTTTCCGAAGGTCATAGAGACTTGGAAGTTGGTTCCATCTCCACTAATGTGGCTATGCCCGATCCATTGGTACCACCCACGAGCTTCTACGACCTTTGGAAGGGGTAGGGTTAGGGTTGTGATTAGTGTTTGTTTTTTGGGTTGTGATTAGGGTTAGGGTTAGGGATGAAAACCTATTGGAGATCAAAATATTCTTCAATAACTTTTTTTCTGAAGGTCATAGAGACTTGGAAGTTGGTTCCATCTCCACTAATGTGGCTAGGCCCGATCCATTGGGACCATCCCCGAGCTTCTACGACCTTCGGAAATCGTAAAACCACCAAATCTAAAAAAAAAAGTAGAAGATATTTGTGAATAACTTTTTTTCTGAAAGTCATAGAGACTTGGGAATTTCATGACTAATCAAGGGTAGCCTGCCACACAACCACACCGAATTTCAGCACGTTTCGAGCAAGCAGCGCAGAGTTATTCACCCTTTGGTGAATATGGGTTAGGGTTGCAATTAGGGTTAGGGTTAGGGTTGTGATTAGGGTTAGGGTTAGGGTTGTGACTAGGGTTAGGGTTAGGGTTGTGATTAGGGTTAGGGTTGTGACTAGGGTTAGGAATGAAAACCCATTGGAGGTCAAGATATTCTTCAATAACTTTTTTTCCGAAGGTCATAGAGACTTGGAAGTTGGTTCCATCTCCACTAATGTGGCTATGCCCGATCCATTGGTACCACCCACGAGCTTCTACGACCTTTGGAAGGGGTAGGGTTAGGGTTGTGATTAGTGTTTGTTTTTTGGGTTGTGATTAGGGTTAGGGTTAGGGATGAAAACCTATTGGAGATCAAAATATTCTTCAATAACTTTTTTTCTGAAGGTCATAGAGACTTGGAAGTTGGTTCCATCTCCACTAATGTGGCTAGGCCCGATCCATTGGGACCATCCCCGAGCTTCTACGACCTTCGGAAATCGTAAAACCACCAAATCTAAAAAAAAAAGTAGAAGATATTTGTGAATAACTTTTTTTCTGAAAGTCATAGAGACTTGGGAATTTCATGACTAATCAAGGGTAGCCTGCCACACAACCACACCGAATTTCAGCACGTTTCGAGCAAGCAGCACAGAGTTATTCACCCTTTGGTGAATATGGGTTAGGGTTGCAATTAGGGTTAGGGTTAGGGTTGTGATTAGGGTTAGGGTTAGGGTTGTGACTAGGGTTAGGGTTAGGGTTGTGATTAGGGTTAGGGTTAGGGTTAGGGTTGTGACTAGGGTTAGGAATGAAAACCCATTGGAGGTCAAGATATTCTTCAATAACTTTTTTTCCGAAGGTCATAGAGACTTGGAAGTTGGTTCCATCTCCACTAATGTGGCTATGCCCGATCCATTGGTACCACCCACGAGCTTCTACGACCTTTGGAAGGGGTAGGGTTAGGGTTGTGATTAGTGTTTGTTTTTTGGGTTGTGATTAGGGTTAGGGTTAGGGATGAAAACCTATTGGAGATCAAAATATTCTTCAATAACTTTTTTTCTGAAGGTCATAGAGACTTGGAAGTTGGTTCCATGTCCACTAATGTGGCTAGGCCCGATCCATTGGGACCATCCCCGAGCTTCTACGACCTTCGGAAATCGTAAAACCACCAAATCTAAAAAAAAAAGTAGAAGATATTTGTGAATAACTTTTTTTCTGAAAGTCATAGAGACTTGGGAATTTCATGACTAATCAAGGGTAGCCTGCCACACAACCACACCGAATTTCAGCACGTTTCGAGCAAGCAGCGCAGAGTTATTCACCCTTTGGTGAATATGGGTTAGGGTTGCAATTAGGGTTAGGGTTAGGGTTGTGATTAGGGTTAGGGTTAGGGTTGTGACTAGGGTTAGGGTTAGGGTTGTGATTAGGGTTAGGGTTAGGGTTAGGGTTGTGACTAGGGTTAGGAATGAAAACCCATTGGAGGTCAAGATATTCTTCAATCACTTTTTTTCCGAAGGTCATAGAGACTTGGAAGTTGGTTCCATCTCCACTAATGTGGCTATGCCCGATCCATTGGTACCACCCACGAGCTTCTACGACCTTTGGAAGGGGTAGGGTTAGGGTTGTGATTAGTGTTTGTTTTTTGGGTTGTGATTAGGGTTAGGGTTAGGGATGAAAACCTATTGGAGATCAAAATATTCTTCAATAACTTTTTTTCTGAAGGTCATAGAGACTTGGAAGTTGGTTCCATCTCCACTAATGTGGCTAGGCCCGATCCATTGGGACCATCCCCGCGCTTCTACGACCTACGGAAATCGTAAAACCACCAAATCTAAAAAAAAAAGTAGAAGATATTTGTGAATAACTTTTTTTCTGAAAGTCATAGAGACTTGGGAATTTCATGACTAATCAATGGTAGCCTGCCACACAACCACACCGAATTCCAGCACGTTTCGAGCAAGCAGCGCAGAGTTATTCACCCTTTGGTGAATATGGGTTAGGGTTGCAATTAGGGTTAGGGTTAGGGTTGTGATTAGGGTTAGGGTTAGGGTTGTGACTAGGGTTAGGGTTAGGGTTGTGATTAGGGTTAGGGTTAGGGTTAGGGTTGTGACTAGGGTTAGGAATGAAAACCCATTGGAGGTCAAGATATTCTTCAATAACTTTTTTTCCGAAGGTCATAGAGACTTGGAAGTTGGTTCCATCTCCACTAATGTGGCTATGCCCGATCCATTGGTACCACCCACGAGCTTCTACGACCTTTGGAAGGGGTAGGGTTAGGGTTGTGATTAGTGTTTGTTTTTTGGGTTGTGATTAGGGTTAGGGTTAGGGATGAAAACCTATTGGAGATCAAAATATTCTTCAATAACTTTTTTTCTGAAGGTCATAGAGACTTGGAAGTTGGTTCCATGTCCACTAATGTGGCTAGGCCCGATCCATTGGGACCATCCCCGAGCTTCTACGACCTTCGGAAATCGTAAAACCACCAAATCTAAAAAAAAAAGTAGAAGATATTTGTGAATAACTTTTTTTCTGAAAGTCATAGAGACTTGGGAATTTCATGACTAATCAAGGGTAGCCTGCCACACAACCACACCGAATTTCAGCACGTTTCGAGCAAGCAGCGCAGAGTTATTCACCCTTTGGTGAATATGGGTTAGGGTTGCAATTAGGGTTAGGGTTAGGGTTGTGATTAGGGTTAGGGTTAGGGTTGTGACTAGGGTTAGGGTTAGGGTTGTGATTAGGGTTAGGGTTGTGACTAGGGTTAGGAATGAAAACCCATTGGAGGTCAAGATATTCTTCAATAACTTTTTTTCCGAAGGTCATAGAGACTTGGAAGTTGGTTCCATCTCCACTAATGTGGCTATGCCCGATCCATTGGTACCACCCACGAGCTTCTACGACCTTTGGAAGGGGTAGGGTTAGGGTTGTGATTAGTGTTTGTTTTTTGGGTTGTGATTAGGGTTAGGGTTAGGGATGAAAACCTATTGGAGATCAAAATATTCTTCAATAACTTTTTTTCTGAAGGTCATAGAGACTTGGAAGTTGGTTCCATCTCCACTAATGTGGCTAGGCCCGATCCATTGGGACCATCCCCGAGCTTCTACGACCTTCGGAAATCGTAAAACCACCAAATCTAAAAAAAAAAGTAGAAGATATTTGTGAATAACTTTTTTTCTGAAAGTCATAGAGACTTGGGAATTTCATGACTAATCAAGGGTAGCCTGCCACACAACCACACCGAATTTCAGCACGTTTCGAGCAAGCAGCACAGAGTTATTCACCCTTTGGTGAATATGGGTTAGGGTTGCAATTAGGGTTAGGGTTAGGGTTGTGATTAGGGTTAGGGTTAGGGTTGTGACTAGGGTTAGGGTTAGGGTTGTGATTAGGGTTAGGGTTAGGGTTGTGACTAGGGTTAGGAATGAAAACCCATTGGAGGTCAAGATATTCTTCAATAACTTTTTTTCCGAAGGTCATAGAGACTTGGAAGTTGGTTCCATCTCCACTAATGTGGCTATGCCCGATCCATTGGTACCACCCACGAGCTTCTACGACCTTTGGAAGGGGTAGGGTTAGGGTTGTGATTAGTGTTTGTTTTTTGGGTTGTGATTAGGGTTAGGGTTAGGGATGAAAACCTATTGGAGATCAAAATATTCTTCAATAACTTTTTTTCTGAAGGTCATAGAGACTTGGAAGTTGGTTCCATCTCCACTAATGTGGCTAGGCCCGATCCATTGGGACCATCCCCGAGCTTCTACGACCTACGGAAATCGTAAAACCACCAAATCTAAAAAAAAAAGTAGAAGATATTTGTGAATAACTTTTTTTCTGAAAGTCATAGAGACTTGGGAATTTCATGACTAATCAATGGTAGCCTGCCACACAACCACACCGAATTCCAGCACGTTTCGAGCAAGCAGCGCAGAGTTATTCACCCTTTGGTGAATATGGGTTAGGTTTGCAATTAGGGTTAGGGTTAGGGTTGTGATTAGGGTTAGGGTTAGGGTTGTGACTAGGGTTAGGGTTAGGGTTGTGATTAGGGTTAGGGTTAGGGTTAGGGTTGTGACTAGGGTTAGGAATGAAAACCCATTGGAGGTCAAGATATTCTTCAATAACTTTTTTTCCGAAGGTCATAGAGACTTGGAAGTTGGTTCCATCTCCACTAATGTGGCTATGCCCGATCCATTGGTACCACCCACGAGCTTCTACGACCTTTGGAAGGGGTAGGGTTAGGGTTGTGATTAGTGTTTGTTTTTTGGGTTGTGATTAGGGTTAGGGATGAAAACCTATTGGAGATCAAAATATTCTTCAATAACTTTTTTTCTGAAGGTCATAGAGACTTGGAAGTTGGTTCCATGTCCACTAATGTGGCTAGGCCCGATCCATTGGGACCATCCCCGAGCTTCTACGACCTTCGGAAATCGTAAAACCACCAAATCTAAAAAAAAAAGTAGAAGATATTTGTGAATAACTTTTTTTCTGAAAGTCATAGAGACTTGGGAATTTCATGACTAATCAAGGGTAGCCTGCCACACAACCACACCGAATTTCAGCACGTTTCGAGCAAGCAGCGCAGAGTTATTCACCCTTTGGTGAATATGGGTTAGGGTTGCAATTAGGGTTAGGGTTAGGGTTGTGATTAGGGTTAGGGTTAGGGTTGTGACTAGGGTTAGGAATGAAAACCCATTGGAGGTCAAGATATTCTTCAATAACTTTTTTTCCGAAGGTCATAGAGACTTGGAAGTTGGTTCCATCTCCACTAATGTGGCTATGCCCGATCCATTGGTACCACCCACGAGCTTCTACGACCTTTGGAAGGGGTAGGGTTAGGGTTGTGATTAGTGTTTGTTTTTTGGGTTGTGATTAGGGTTAGGGTTAGGGATGAAAACCTATTGGAGATCAAAATATTCTTCAATAACTTTTTTTCTGAAGGTCATAGAGACTTGGAAGTTGGTTCCATCTCCACTAATGTGGCTAGGCCCGATCCATTGGGACCATCCCCGAGCTTCTACGACCTTCGGAAATCGTAAAACCACCAAATCTAAAAAAAAAAGTAGAAGATATTTGTGAATAACTTTTTTTCTGAAAGTCATAGAGACTTGGGAATTTCATGACTAATCAAGGGTAGCCTGCCACACAACCACACCGAATTTCAGCACGTTTCGAGCAAGCAGCGCAGAGTTATTCACCCTTTGGTGAATATGGGTTAGGGTTGCAATTAGGGTTAGGGTTAGGGTTGTGATTAGGGTTAGGGTTAGGGTTGTGACTAGGGTTAGGGTTAGGGTTGTGATTAGGGTTAGGGTTAGGGTTAGGGTTGTGACTAGGGTTAGGAATGAAAACCCATTGGAGGTCAAGATATTCTTCAATAACTTTTTTTCCGAAGGTCATAGAGACTTGGAAGTTGGTTCCATCTCCACTAATGTGGCTATGCCCGATCCATTGGTACCACCCACGAGCTTCTACGACCTTTGGAAGGGGTAGGGTTAGGGTTGTGATTAGTGTTTGTTTTTTGGGTTGTGATTAGGGTTAGGGTTAGGGATGAAAACCTATTGGAGATCAAAATATTCTTCAATAACTTTTTTTCTGAAGGTCATAGAGACTTGGAAGTTGGTTCCATCTCCACTAATGTGGCTATGCCCGATCCATTGGTACCACCCACGAGCTTCTACGACCTTTGGAAGGGGTAGGGTTAGGGTTGTGATTAGTGTTTGTTTTTTGGGTTGTGATTAGGGTTAGGGATGAAAACCTATTGGAGATCAAAATATTCTTCAATAACTTTTTTTCTGAAGGTCATAGAGACTTGGAAGTTGGTTCCATGTCCACTAATGTGGCTAGGCCCGATCCATTGGGACCATCCCCGAGCTTCTACGACCTTCGGAAATCGTAAAACCACCAAATCTAAAAAAAAAAGTAGAAGATATTTGTGAATAACTTTTTTTCTGAAAGTCATAGAGACTTGGGAATTTCATGACTAATCAAGGGTAGCCTGCCACACAACCACACCGAATTTCAGCACGTTTCGAGCAAGCAGCGCAGAGTTATTCACCCTTTGGTGAATATGGGTTAGGGTTGCAATTAGGGTTAGGGTTAGGGTTGTGATTAGGGTTAGGGTTAGGGTTGTGACTAGGGTTAGGAATGAAAACCCATTGGAGGTCAAGATATTCTTCAATAACTTTTTTTCCGAAGGTCATAGAGACTTGGAAGTTGGTTCCATCTCCACTAATGTGGCTATGCCCGATCCATTGGTACCACCCACGAGCTTCTACGACCTTTGGAAGGGGTAGGGTTAGGGTTGTGATTAGTGTTTGTTTTTTGGGTTGTGATTAGGGTTAGGGTTAGGGATGAAAACCTATTGGAGATCAAAATATTCTTCAATAACTTTTTTTCTGAAGGTCATAGAGACTTGGAAGTTGGTTCCATCTCCACTAATGTGGCTAGGCCCGATCCATTGGGACCATCCCCGAGCTTCTACGACCTTCGGAAATCGTAAAACCACCAAATCTAAAAAAAAAAGTAGAAGATATTTGTGAATAACTTTTTTTCTGAAAGTCATAGAGACTTGGGAATTTCATGACTAATCAAGGGTAGCCTGCCACACAACCACACCGAATTTCAGCACGTTTCGAGCAAGCAGCGCAGAGTTATTCACCCTTTGGTGAATATGGGTTAGGGTTGCAATTAGGGTTAGGGTTAGGGTTGTGATTAGGGTTAGGGTTAGGGTTGTGACTAGGGTTAGGGTTAGGGTTGTGATTAGGGTTAGGGTTAGGGTTAGGGTTGTGACTAGGGTTAGGAATGAAAACCCATTGGAGGTCAAGATATTCTTCAATAACTTTTTTTCCGAAGGTCATAGAGACTTGGAAGTTGGTTCCATCTCTACTAATGTGGCTATGCCCGATCCATTGGTACCACCCACGAGCTTCTACGACCTTTGGAAGGGGTAGGGTTAGGGTTGTGATTAGTGTTTGTTTTTTGGGTTGTGATTAGGGTTAGGGTTAGGGATGAAAACCTATTGGAGATCAAAATATTCTTCAATAACTTTTTTTCTGAAGGTCATAGAGACTTGGAAGTTGGTTCCATCTCCACTAATGTGGCTAGGCCCGATCCATTGGGACCATCCCCGAGCTTCTACGACCTACGGAAATCGTAAAACCACCAAATCTAAAAAAAAAAGTAGAAGATATTTGTGAATAACTTTTTTTCTGAAAGTCATAGAGACTTGGGAATTTCATGACTAATCAATGGTAGCCTGCCACACAACCACACCGAATTCCAGCACGTTTCGAGCAAGCAGCGCAGAGTTATTCACCCTTTGGTGAATATGGGTTAGGGTTGCAATTAGGGTTAGGGTTAGGGTTGTGATTAGGGTTAGGGTTAGGGTTGTGACTAGGGTTAGGGTTAGGGTTGTGATTAGGGTTAGGGTTAGGGTTAGGGTTGTGACTAGGGTTAGGAATGAAAACCCATTGGAGGTCAAGATATTCTTCAATAACTTTTTTTCCGAAGGTCATAGAGACTTGGAAGTTGGTTCCATCTCCACTAATGTGGCTATGCCCGATCCATTGGTACCACCCACGAGCTTCTACGACCTTTGGAAGGGGTAGGGTTAGGGTTGTGATTAGTGTTTGTTTTTTGGGTTGTGATTAGGGTTAGGGTTAGGGATGAAAACCTATTGGAGATCAAAATATTCTTCAATAACTTTTTTTCTGAAGGTCATAGAGACTTGGAAGTTGGTTCCATCTCCACTAATGTGGCTAGGCCCGATCCATTGGGACCATCCCCGAGCTTCTACGACCTTCGGAAATCGTAAAACCACCAAATCTAAAAAAAAAAGTAGAAGATATTTGTGAATAACTTTTTTTCTGAAAGTCATAGAGACTTGGGAATTTCATGACTAATCAAGGGTAGCCTGCCACACAACCACACCGAATTTCAGCACGTTTCGAGCAAGCAGCGCAGAGTTATTCACCCTTTGGTGAATATGGGTTAGGGTTGCAATTAGGGTTAGGGTTAGGGTTGTGATTAGGGTTAGGGTTAGGGTTGTGACTAGGGTTAGGGTTAGGGTTGTGATTAGGGTTAGGGTTAGGGTTAGGGTTGTGACTAGGGTTAGGAATGAAAACCCATTGGAGGTCAAGATATTCTTCAATAACTTTTTTTCCGAAGGTCATAGAGACTTGGAAGTTGGTTCCATCTCCACTAATGTGGCTATGCCCGATCCATTGGTACCACCCACGAGCTTCTACGACCTTTGGAAGGGGTAGGGTTAGGGTTGTGATTAGTGTTTGTTTTTTGGGTTGTGATTAGGGTTAGGGTTAGGGATGAAAACCTATTGGAGATCAAAATATTCTTCAATAACTTTTTTTCTGAAGGTCATAGAGACTTGGAAGTTGGTTCCATCTCCACTAATGTGGCTAGGCCCGATCCATTGGGACCATCCCCGAGCTTCTACGACCTACGGAAATCGTAAAACCACCAAATCTAAAAAAAAAAGTAGAAGATATTTGTGAATAACTTTTTTTCTGAAAGTCATAGAGACTTGGGAATTTCATGACTAATCAATGGTAGCCTGCCACACAACCACACCGAATTCCAGCACGTTTCGAGCAAGCAGCGCAGAGTTATTCACCCTTTGGTGAATATGGGTTAGGGTTGCAATTAGGGTTAGGGTTAGGGTTGTGATTAGGGTTAGGGTTAGGGTTGTGACTAGGGTTAGGGTTAGGGTTGTGATTAGGGTTAGGGTTAGGGTTAGGGTTGTGACTAGGGTTAGGAATGAAAACCCATTGGAGGTCAAGATATTCTTCAATAACTTTTTTTCCGAAGGTCATAGAGACTTGGAAGTTGGTTCCATCTCCACTAATGTGGCTATGCCCGATCCATTGGTACCACCCACGAGCTTCTACGACCTTTGGAAGGGGTAGGGTTAGGGTTGTGATTAGTGTTTGTTTTTTGGGTTGTGATTAGGGTTAGGGTTAGGGATGAAAACCTATTGGAGATCAAAATATTCTTCAATAACTTTTTTTCTGAAGGTCATAGAGACTTGGAAGTTGGTTCCATGTCCACTAATGTGGCTAGGCCCGATCCATTGGGACCATCCCCGAGCTTCTACGACCTTCGGAAATCGTAAAACCACCAAATCTAAAAAAAAAAGTAGAAGATATTTGTGAATAACTTTTTTTCTGAAAGTCATAGAGACTTGGGAATTTCATGACTAATCAAGGGTAGCCTGCCACACAACCACACCGAATTTCAGCACGTTTCGAGCAAGCAGCGCAGAGTTATTCACCCTTTGGTGAATATGGGTTAGGGTTGCAATTAGGGTTAGGGTTAGGGTTGTGATTAGGGTTAGGGTTAGGGTTGTGACTAGGGTTAGGGTTAGGGTTGTGATTAGGGTTAGGGTTAGGGTTAGGGTTGTGACTAGGGTTAGGAATGAAAACCCATTGGAGGTCAAGATATTCTTCAATAACTTTTTTTCCGAAGGTCATAGAGACTTGGAAGTTGGTTCCATCTCCACTAATGTGGCTATGCCCGATCCATTGGTACCACCCACGAGCTTCTACGACCTTTGGAAGGGGTAGGGTTAGGGTTGTGATTAGTGTTTGTTTTTTGGGTTGTGATTAGGGTTAGGGTTAGGGATGAAAACCTATTGGAGATCAAAATATTCTTCAATAACTTTTTTTCTGAAGGTCATAGAGACTTGGAAGTTGGTTCCATCTCCACTAATGTGGCTAGGCCCGATCCATTGGGACCATCCCCGAGCTTCTACGACCTTCGGAAATCGTAAAACCACCAAATCTAAAAAAAAAAGTAGAAGATATTTGTGAATAACTTTTTTTCTGAAAGTCATAGAGACTTGGGAATTTCATGACTAATCAAGGGTAGCCTGCCACACAACCACACCGAATTTCAGCACGTTTCGAGCAAGCAGCGCAGAGTTATTCACCCTTTGGTGAATATGGGTTAGGGTTGCAATTAGGGTTAGGGTTAGGGTTGTGATTAGGGTTAGGGTTAGGGTTGTGACTAGGGTTAGGGTTAGGGTTGTGATTAGGGTTAGGGTTAGGGTTAGGGTTGTGACTAGGGTTAGGAATGAAAACCCATTGGAGGTCAAGATATTCTTCAATAACTTTTTTTCCGAAGGTCATAGAGACTTGGAAGTTGGTTCCATCTCCACTAATGTGGCTATGCCCGATCCATTGGTACCACCCACGAGCTTCTACGACCTTTGGAAGGGGTAGGGTTAGGGTTGTGATTAGTGTTTGTTTTTTGGGTTGTGATTAGGGTTAGGGTTAGGGATGAAAACCTATTGGAGATCAAAATATTCTTCAATAACTTTTTTTCTGAAGGTCATAGAGACTTGGAAGTTGGTTCCATCTCCACTAATGTGGCTAGGCCCGATCCATTGGGACCATCCCCGAGCTTCTACGACCTACGGAAATCGTAAAACCACCAAATCTAAAAAAAAAAGTAGAAGATATTTGTGAATAACTTTTTTTCTGAAAGTCATAGAGACTTGGGAATTTCATGACTAATCAATGGTAGCCTGCCACACAACCACACCGAATTCCAGCACGTTTCGAGCAAGCAGCGCAGAGTTATTCACCCTTTGGTGAATATGGGTTAGGGTTGCAATTAGGGTTAGGGTTAGGGTTGTGATTAGGGTTAGGGTTAGGGTTGTGACTAGGGTTAGGGTTAGGGTTGTGATTAGGGTTAGGGTTAGGGTTAGGGTTGTGACTAGGGTTAGGAATGAAAACCCATTGGAGGTCAAGATATTCTTCAATAACTTTTTTTCCGAAGGTCATAGAGACTTGGAAGTTGGTTCCATCTCCACTAATGTGGCTATGCCCGATCCATTGGTACCACCCACGAGCTTCTACGACCTTTGGAAGGGGTAGGGTTAGGGTTGTGATTAGTGTTTGTTTTTTGGGTTGTGATTAGGGTTAGGGTTAGGGATGAAAACCTATTGGAGATCAAAATATTCTTCAATAACTTTTTTTCTGAAGGTCATAGAGACTTGGAAGTTGGTTCCATGTCCACTAATGTGGCTAGGCCCGATCCATTGGGACCATCCCCGAGCTTCTACGACCTTCGGAAATCGTAAAACCACCAAATCTAAAAAAAAAAGTAGAAGATATTTGTGAATAACTTTTTTTCTGAAAGTCATAGAGACTTGGGAATTTCATGACTAATCAATGGTAGCCTGCCACACAACCACACCGAATTCCAGCACGTTTCGAGCAAGCAGCGCAGAGTTATTCACCCTTTGGTGAATATGGGTTAGGGTTGCAATTAGGGTTAGGGTTAGGGTTGTGATTAGGGTTAGGGTTAGGGTTGTGACTAGGGTTAGGGTTAGGGTTAGGGTTAGGGTTAGGGTTGTGACTAGGGTTAGGAATGAAAACCCATTGGAGGTCAAGATATTCTTCAATAACTTTTTTTCCGAAGGTCATAGAGACTTGGAAGTTGGTTCCATCTCCACTAATGTGGCTATGCCCGATCCATTGGTACCACCCACGAGCTTCTACGACCTTTGGAAGGGGTAGGGTTAGGGTTGTGATTAGTGTTTGTTTTTTGGGTTGTGATTAGGGTTAGGGTTAGGGATGAAAACCTATTGGAGATCAAAATATTCTTCAATAACTTTTTTTCTGAAGGTCATAGAGACTTGGAAGTTGGTTCCATGTCCACTAATGTGGCTAGGCCCGATCCATTGGGACCATCCCCGAGCTTCTACGACCTTCGGAAATCGTAAAACCACCAAATCTAAAAAAAAAAGTAGAAGATATTTGTGAATAACTTTTTTTCTGAAAGTCATAGAGACTTGGGAATTTCATGACTAATCAATGGTAGCCTGCCACACAACCACACCGAATTCCAGCACGTTTCGAGCAAGCAGCGCAGAGTTATTCACCCTTTGGTGAATATGGGTTAGGGTTGCAATTAGGGTTAGGGTTAGGGTTGTGATTAGGGTTAGGGTTAGGGTTGTGACTAGGGTTAGGGTTAGGGTTGTGATTAGGGTTAGGGTTAGGGTTAGGGTTGTGACTAGGGTTAGGAATGAAAACCCATTGGAGGTCAAGATATTCTTCAATAACTTTTTTTCCGAAGGTCATAGAGACTTGGAAGTTGGTTCCATCTCCACTAATGTGGCTATGCCCGATCCATTGGTACCACCCACGAGCTTCTACGACCTTTGGAAGGGGTAGGGTTAGGGTTGTGATTAGTGTTTGTTTTTTGGGTTGTGATTAGGGTTAGGGTTAGGGATGAAAACCTATTGGAGATCAAAATATTCTTCAATAACTTTTTTTCTGAAGGTCATAGAGACTTGGAAGTTGGTTCCATGTCCACTAATGTGGCTAGGCCCGATCCATTGGGACCATCCCCGAGCTTCTACGACCTTCGGAAATCGTAAAACCACCAAATCTAAAAAAAAAAGTAGAAGATATTTGTGAATAACTTTTTTTCTGAAAGTCATAGAGACTTGGGAATTTCATGACTAATCAAGGGTAGCCTGCCACACAACCACACCGAATTTCAGCACGTTTCGAGCAAGCAGCGCAGAGTTATTCACCCTTTGGTGAATATGGGTTAGGGTTGCAATTAGGGTTAGGGTTAGGGTTGTGATTAGGGTTAGGGTTAGGGTTGTGACTAGGGTTAGGGTTAGGGTTGTGATTAGGGTTAGGGTTAGGGTTAGGGTTGTGACTAGGGTTAGGAATGAAAACCCATTGGAGGTCAAGATATTCTTCAATCACTTTTTTTCCGAAGGTCATAGAGACTTGGAAGTTGGTTCCATCTCCACTAATGTGGCTATGCCCGATCCATTGGTACCACCCACGAGCTTCTACGACCTTTGGAAGGGGTAGGGTTAGGGTTGTGATTAGTGTTTGTTTTTTGGGTTGTGATTAGGGTTAGGGTTAGGGATGAAAACCTATTGGAGATCAAAATATTCTTCAATAACTTTTTTTCTGAAGGTCATAGAGACTTGGAAGTTGGTTCCATCTCCACTAATGTGGCTAGGCCCGATCCATTGGGACCATCCCCGAGCTTCTACGACCTACGGAAATCGTAAAACCACCAAATCTAAAAAAAAAAGTAGAAGATATTTGTGAATAACTTTTTTTCTGAAAGTCATAGAGACTTGGGAATTTCATGACTAATCAATGGTAGCCTGCCACACAACCACACCGAATTCCAGCACGTTTCGAGCAAGCAGCGCAGAGTTATTCACCCTTTGGTGAATATGGGTTAGGGTTGCAATTAGGGTTAGGGTTAGGGTTGTGATTAGGGTTAGGGTTAGGGTTGTGACTAGGGTTAGGGTTAGGGTTGTGATTAGGGTTAGGGTTAGGGTTAGGGTTGTGACTAGGGTTAGGAATGAAAACCCATTGGAGGTCAAGATATTCTTCAATAACTTTTTTTCCGAAGGTCATAGAGACTTGGAAGTTGGTTCCATCTCCACTAATGTGGCTATGCCCGATCCATTGGTACCACCCACGAGCTTCTACGACCTTTGGAAGGGGTAGGGTTAGGGTTGTGATTAGTGTTTGTTTTTTGGGTTGTGATTAGGGTTAGGGTTAGGGATGAAAACCTATTGGAGATCAAAATATTCTTCAATAACTTTTTTTCTGAAGGTCATAGAGACTTGGAAGTTGGTTCCATGTCCACTAATGTGGCTAGGCCCGATCCATTGGGACCATCCCCGAGCTTCTACGACCTTCGGAAATCGTAAAACCACCAAATCTAAAAAAAAAAGTAGAAGATATTTGTGAATAACTTTTTTTCTGAAAGTCATAGAGACTTGGGAATTTCATGACTAATCAAGGGTAGCCTGCCACACAACCACACCGAATTTCAGCACGTTTCGAGCAAGCAGCGCAGAGTTATTCACCCTTTGGTGAATATGGGTTAGGGTTGCAATTAGGGTTAGGGTTAGGGTTGTGATTAGGGTTAGGGTTAGGGTTGTGACTAGGGTTAGGGTTAGGGTTGTGATTAGGGTTAGGGTTGTGACTAGGGTTAGGAATGAAAACCCATTGGAGGTCAAGATATTCTTCAATAACTTTTTTTCCGAAGGTCATAGAGACTTGGAAGTTGGTTCCATCTCCACTAATGTGGCTATGCCCGATCCATTGGTACCACCCACGAGCTTCTACGACCTTTGGAAGGGGTAGGGTTAGGGTTGTGATTAGTGTTTGTTTTTTGGGTTGTGATTAGGGTTAGGGTTAGGGATGAAAACCTATTGGAGATCAAAATATTCTTCAATAACTTTTTTTCTGAAGGTCATAGAGACTTGGAAGTTGGTTCCATCTCCACTAATGTGGCTAGGCCCGATCCATTGGGACCATCCCCGAGCCTCTACGACCTTCGGAAATCGTAAAACCACCAAATCTAAAAAAAAAAGTAGAAGATATTTGTGAATAACTTTTTTTCTGAAAGTCATAGAGACTTGGGAATTTCATGACTAATCAAGGGTAGCCTGCCACACAACCACACCGAATTTCAGCACGTTTCGAGCAAGCAGCACAGAGTTATTCACCCTTTGGTGAATATGGGTTAGGGTTGCAATTAGGGTTAGGGTTAGGGTTGTGATTAGGGTTAGGGTTAGGGTTGTGACTAGGGTTAGGGTTAGGGTTGTGATTAGGGTTAGGGTTGTGACTAGGGTTAGGAATGAAAACCCATTGGAGGTCAAGATATTCTTCAATAACTTTTTTTCCGAAGGTCATAGAGACTTGGAAGTTGGTTCCATCTCCACTAATGTGGCTATGCCCGATCCATTGGTACCACCCACGAGCTTCTACGACCTTTGGAAGGGGTAGGGTTAGGGTTGTGATTAGGGTTAGGGTTAGGGATGAAAACCTATTGGAGATCAAAATATTCTTCAATAACTTTTATTCTGAAGGTCATAGAGACTTGGAAGTTGGTTCCATCTCCACTAATGTGGCTAGGCCCGATCCATTGGGACCATCCCCGAGCTTCTACGACCTTCGGAAATCGTAAAACCACCAAATCTAAAAAAAAAAGTAGAAGATATTTGTGAATAACTTTTTTTCTGAAAGTCATAGAGACTTGGGAATTTCATGACTAATCAAGGGTAGCCTGCCACACAACCACACCGAATTTCAGCACGTTTCGAGCAAGCAGCGCAGAGTTATTCACCCTTTGGTGAATATGGGTTAGGGTTGCAATTAGGGTTAGGGTTAGGGTTGTGATTAGGGTTAGGGTTAGGGTTGTGACTAGGGTTAGGGTTAGGGTTGTGATTAGGGTTAGGGTTAGGGTTGTGACTAGGGTTAGGAATGAAAACCCATTGGAGGTCAAGATATTCTTCAATAACTTTTTTTCCGAAGGTCATAGAGACTTGGAAGTTGGTTCCATCTCCACTAATGTGGCTATGCCCGATCCATTGGTACCACCCACGAGCTTCTACGACCTTTGGAAGGGGTAGGGTTAGGGTTGTGATTAGTGTTTGTTTTTTTGGGTTGTGATTAGGGTTAGGGTTAGGGATGAAAACCTATTGGAGATCAAAATATTCTTCAATAACTTTTTTTCCGAAGGTCATAGAGACTTGGAAGTTGGTTCCATCTCCACTAATGTGGCTATGCCCGATCCATTGGTACCACCCACGAGCTTCTACGACCTTTGGAAGGGGTAGGGTTAGGGTTGTGATTAGTGTTTGTTTTTTGGGTTGTGATTAGGGTTAGGGTTAGGGATGAAAACCTATTGGAGATCAAAATATTCTTCAATAACTTTTTTTCTGAAGGTCATAGAGACTTGGAAGTTGGTTCCATCTCCACTAATGTGGCTAGGCCCGATCCATTGGGACCATCCCCGAGCTTCTACGACCTTCGGAAATCGTAAAACCACCAAATCTAAAAAAAAAAGTAGAAGATATTTGTGAATAACTTTTTTTCTGAAAGTCATAGAGACTTGGGAATTTCATGACTAATCAAGGGTAGCCTGCCACACAACCACACCGAATTTCAGCACGTTTCGAGCAAGCAGCACAGAGTTATTCACCCTTTGGTGAATATGGGTTAGGGTTGCAATTAGGGTTAGGGTTAGGGTTGTGATTAGGGTTAGGGTTAGGGTTGTGACTAGGGTTAGGGTTAGGGTTGTGATTAGGGTTAGGGTTAGGGTTAGGGTTGTGACTAGGGTTAGGAATGAAAACCCATTGGAGGTCAAGATATTCTTCAATAACTTTTTTTCCGAAGGTCATAGAGACTTGGAAGTTGGTTCCATCTCCACTAATGTGGCTATGCCCGATCCATTGGTACCACCCACGAGCTTCTACGACCTTTGGAAGGGGTAGGGTTAGGGTTGTGATTAGTGTTTGTTTTTTTGGGTTGTGATTAGGGATGAAAACCTATTGGAGATCAAAATATTCTTCAATAACTTTTTTTCTGAAGGTCATAGAGACTTGGAAGTTGGTTCCATCTCCACTAATGTGGCTAGGCCCGATCCATTGGGACCATCCCCGAGCTTCTACGACCTTCGGAAATCGTAAAACCACCAAATCTAAAAAAAAAAGTAGAAGATATTTGTGAATAACTTTTTTTCTGAAAGTCATAGAGACTTGGGAATTTCATGACTAATCAAGGGTAGCCTGCCACACAACCACACCGAATTTCAGCACGTTTCGAGCAAGCAGCGCAGAGTTATTCACCCTTTGGTGAATATGGGTTAGGGTTGCAATTAGGGTTAGGGTTAGGGTTGTGATTAGGGTTAGGGTTAGGGTTGTGACTAGGGTTAGGGTTAGGGTTGTGATTAGGGTTAGGGTTAGGGTTGTGACTAGGGTTAGGAATGAAAACCCATTGGAGGTCAAGATATTCTTCAATAACTTTTTTTCCGAAGGTCATAGAGACTTGGAAGTTGGTTCCATCTCCACTAATGTGGCTATGCCCGATCCATTGGTACCACCCACGAGCTTCTACGACCTTTGGAAGGGGTAGGGTTAGGGTTGTGATTAGTGTTTGTTTTTTTGGGTTGTGATTAGGGTTAGGGTTAGGGATGAAAACCTATTGGAGATCAAAATATTCTTCAATAACTTTTTTTCTGAAGGTCATAGAGACTTGGAAGTTGGTTCCATCTCCACTAATGTGGCTAGGCCCGATCCATTGGGACCATCCCCGAGCTTCTACGACCTTCGGAAATCGTAAAACCACCAAATCTAAAAAAAAAAGTAGAAGATATTTGTGAATAACTTTTTTTCTGAAAGTCATAGAGACTTGGGAATTTCATGACTAATCAAGGGTAGCCTGCCACACAACCACACCGAATTTCAGCACGTTTCGAGCAAGCAGCGCAGAGTTATTCACCCTTTGGTGAATATGGGTTAGGGTTGCAATTAGGGTTAGGGTTAGGGTTGTGATTAGGGTTAGGGTTAGGGTTGTGACTAGGGTTAGGGTTAGGGTTGTGATTAGGGTTAGGGTTAGGGTTGTGACTAGGGTTAGGAATGAAAACCCATTGGAGGTCAAGATATTCTTCAATAACTTTTTTTCCGAAGGTCATAGAGACTTGGAAGTTGGTTCCATCTCCACTAATGTGGCTATGCCCGATCCATTGGTACCACCCACGAGCTTCTACGACCTTTGGAAGGGGTAGGGTTAGGGTTGTGATTAGTGTTTGTTTTTTTGGGTTGTGATTAGGGTTAGGGTTAGGGATGAAAACCTATTGGAGATCAAAATATTCTTCAATAACTTTTTTTCTGAAGGTCATAGAGACTTGGAAGTTGGTTCCATCTCCACTAATGTGGCTAGGCCCGATCCATTGGGACCATCCCCGAGCTTCTACGACCTTCGGAAATCGTAAAACCACCAAATCTAAAAAAAAAAGTAGAAGATATTTGTGAATAACTTTTTTTCTGAAAGTCATAGAGACTTGGGAATTTCATGACTAATCAAGGGTAGCCTGCCACACAACCACACCGAATTTCAGCACGTTTCGAGCAAGCAGCGCAGAGTTATTCACCCTTTGGTGAATATGGGTTAGGGTTGCAATTAGGGTTAGGGTTAGGGTTGTGATTAGGGTTAGGGTTAGGGTTGTGACTAGGGTTAGGGTTAGGGTTGTGATTAGGGTTAGGGTTAGGGTTGTGACTAGGGTTAGGAATGAAAACCCATTGGAGGTCAAGATATTCTTCAATAACTTTTTTTCCGAAGGTCATAGAGACTTGGAAGTTGGTTCCTTCTCCACTAATGTGGCTATGCCCGATCCATTGGTACCACCCACGAGCTTCTACGACCTTTGGAAGGGGTAGGGTTAGGGTTGTGATTAGTGTTTGTTTTTTTGGGTTGTGATTAGGGTTAGGGTTAGGGATGAAAACCTATTGGAGATCAAAATATTCTTCAATAACTTTTTTTCTGAAGGTCATAGAGACTTGGAAGTTGGTTCCATCTCCACTAATGTGGCTAGGCCCGATCCATTGGGACCATCCCCGAGCTTCTACGGCCTTCGGAAATCGTAAAACCACCAAATCTAAAAAAAAAAGTAGAAGATATTTGTGAATAACTTTTTTTCTGAAAGTCATAGAGACTTGGGAATTTCATGACTAATCAAGGGTAGCCTGCCACACAACCACACCGAATTTCAGCACGTTTCGAGCAAGCAGCGCAGAGTTATTCACCCTTTGGTGAATATGGGTTAGGGTTGCAATTAGGGTTAGGGTTAGGGTTGTGATTAGGGTTAGGGTTAGGGTTGTGACTAGGGTTAGGGTTAGGGTTGTGATTAGGGTTAGGGTTAGGGTTGTGACTAGGGTTAGGAATGAAAACCCATTGGAGGTCAAGATATTCTTCAATAACTTTTTTTCCGAAGGTCATAGAGACTTGGAAGTTGGTTCCATCTCCACTAATGTGGCTATGCCCGATCCATTGGTACCACCCACGAGCTTCTACGACCTTTGGAAGGGGTAGGGTTAGGGTTGTGATTAGTGTTTGTTTTTTGGGTTGTGATTAGGGTTAGGGTTAGGGATGAAAACCTATTGGAGATCAAAATATTCTTCAATAACTTTTTTTCTGAAGGTCATAGAGACTTGGAAGTTGGTTCCATCTCCACTAATGTGGGGATGAAATTAGGTTAGTTAACTAGCTAGTTAGTTATCTAACTTAGCTAGCTCTCATAGCCTAAAGCCAGCTAACTTTGCTTGAGCCCTGGACTCTTCAAATAAATGCTCTTAATGTTGTGAATGAAAGCTTCTTAGCAACAACTTTATCTAACTAATATCTTTCTCAGAACCTTTTACCTTCTACTCACCTCACACAGCAGATCTTTGAGTGTCAAGCTGTTTCGTTTCACGTCAACCACATGCAGAGAGACGGTTCCGCAACTTCCTGTATCCGTGTCAAAATAAAAGCCATCGTTTCAAATTAAAAGCCCTCTAGTGCTTCATACACGGTCCAGACATATAGGCTTTGACGTCTTGCTTGGTAAATAATTACCGAGGTCCGGACCTTGGTGGCCTCATAGCTGGCTATGGCCATGGTCTCAGAATGGGAAGCGGACCAGTTTTTCCCATTATGACCAAATTACACAGTTCCACCTGGGACACATTTTGGAAATTGTTCCAAAATTCCGAAATCCTATCATTCACCAAAAAGTTGTCAAAATAGACAAAACTAATGAGCTAAGTACCTTCATTTTCCTCAGAGGATCCCTGTCTATTTTGATTAGGTGACCTTTTCTGTGTAACACCCTCTTTATGTAATGGGCTGATAGCGCTGGCATTTGCTGACCACATCCATTCTCCTCAAAGAAAGAAGCATTTTGAGTTGTGCCATGCTAGAATTGAATTTTTAGCCATGAGAGACAAATACAGTAGAAAAGATAAATCATTTACACATTGCTCTACCCATCCTACAATTGAATATGACAAAGTGAGGGAATAATTGTAGCTTCTGAGGAACATTGCAGAAATCACTCTGCTATCCCAAGTATAGAAAATACATTTTTCATTAGTTTCACTTGGCTCTCTGGCCTAGCATACTAAAGTACTTCTTAAGTTTGTAAAATTATACATAAGCACCCCTGGCACTACCAATGCAACTCACACAACCTATTTCACTAGTATCCTTCAGTTGGAGTATGTAGGCTATTGTTTTATTTAACTGGTACCTGTTCAAGCCTCAACCTTAACTTTTGACCGTATATATACTGTATCAGCTCACGCAGGTAAAAAGTATTTGGTATATACGATTGACCATAAATGAAAATATAGGCCTCTTACCTTCCTCCTTTTTTACAATTACTGCTAATGAATGACTGTGGTTTAGTGTTAAAGTATTAAAGTACCTCTTCATCAGTGATGGTAGGACTGCAGATTCCAGGTGTGTACATTTGGAAATGGTTTTTGCTGACATGTTGATAATAGCTTTGTCTAATTGTCCAATATGATGATACATTGCAATCAAAGACACTTGAAGCATTGATTCAACAGGTTGAAAAACATTTTTCAATGGAATTGTTTAAATAAAAGTGTGAATTGGAGACGAAGTACAAAGTTCAACTCATTAAATGTTTTTGTGAACAGAACCAGTAAATCCCTCAAGGTGTCTGAGTATCTTTATTTTTCTGCCAAAATAGAACAAAGCAAAGCCTTCAACAAAAAACGAGAACAGCTCTTGGACCCGTAGAGCTCACTGGTGTCTAACGCAACAGTCATTATAGTAAAAATAAACTTTTCTTCCAAAGGGATTGTTTGCATCCAAATGGGGTATTAAATTATTTGTGTGCTCCAGTGCCTCGGGTTCAAGGTAGTGTGAAATAGCCAATGATTCTCTTTGCAGAAAATTTGACAATATTTAGCTCTCTTGCATGGTGGATGTGAAATCACAAACACAAAATATTTGATTTATCGTTATTTTTCACTAAGCACCTCACAAAGTATGATGAAGCAGTAGGTGATGTGTATGGTTAGTATCAAGTGTTATAAATATGAACAACACCAGCACATTTTGGTTAAATCATTATCAATATTTTGCATTTACATAGTTGTATATATTATATGACCTGAAAGTAGAAGTATGGAAATCCAAATTTAAATACAATTTATTAATTGTTATCTTCAAATGGCATATAACATAAGTACAGTGGAGCCAAAAAGTGTTTTAAAATGTGGATAAATCAATGTGCGTTTCTCCTGACAAGGTCTTTCAAATGTGTCAACAAAAGAAAGTTGGGAAATCACTTGACATTTTATTTATGCATTTTTTATTATACTTATTTATATGTGTATGCAAGCCTTCACATCTTTGCTGCTGCCTGCAAAAAATTATCTTCAAAACACTCAGTTAGTCTCTTGTGTTCTCTGCCATTTACTTTTGCATTCAAGTGGTTTCCCACTTTTCCCTTTGTTAGTACCATATGTGTTTAAGCCTTTTGGGAATCCAGTTTCTAACATTTATTGTTAGAAATTGCTTTTGCAAACTGTAATTCACTTTAAGCATCTGCTTTATCGGCGAGACTGTATTTCCAAAACAAAGGCACTGCGAGGAAACATGAAAACATTGTTGTTTCTCACAATATAATTTGAATATAGCAGTTTCTATTCATTTGGGAGGCCTTCTTTTATCCAAGATTTAAGAGTACCAAGACACTTGACAGAAAATCCATCAACAAAAACACATTTCATTCAACATATTTTATCCAACTTTCTTATAGATTTCTTAAATTCATCAAAAGATGGAGGGGCGGGGGCAGTTAGGTCAAAGTCAGTGGGTTAAAGGTTTAGTAGATGGGGTTAAAGATCACTCTCTCCATAGAGCGCAGTGGAGAAGGCAGTGTAGTCCAGGGCCCCTGGTGGCACGCCATGGCCGGTGTAAGGCGGCATCCTCATGATGCAGTACTCTGCTTGTTCAGGGGGAAGCTCTCTCCTTAGCTCCTCCACTAGTATGTAGGGCTGCGTAGTGGAAGGAAAATGTATTTCAGGCATGTTTTGCATAAAGTGTAATGCTAATACCACTGTTTTCCTACTAAGGTCATGATCAAAATTGTGGCTCATAAATCAGCTTGGCATGGTCAATTCTTGGAAATAATGACTTGAATAGAATAGATTAGAGTCAGCTAAGAATATCATGCCGGCACGCACATACCTTGTCAGCTGCCAGGATCCGGAAGGATGCCACAACCTGCTCAGCAGTGTCTGTGTCAGCGGTCTCTCTGGTCATAAAGTCAATGAAAGACTGGAAGGACACGAGTCCAGTACCACTGGGATCCACAAGTATCATTATACGGGCAAACTCCACTTCTCCCTTGGAAAGTAGGACATAATAAAAAGAAATGTTTCTACAAAGCATGTGTAGAATACAGCTCCCCTCCATCCAACCACATTTGAAATAACATACCAAGTCATATCCCATAGAGATGAGGCAAGCTCTGAAGTCATCAGTTTCCATCGCTCCATTCTTTTTCTACAGTTGAAGGCCAAATTTCAAGTTCACAACACAGGAGATAAGAAGGAAAATACAGTCAAGGAAGATAGAGTCAAAACAGAGACAAGATAATATCAACAGCGTTAAACATGACAGCAATATTGTAAAACTAAATGCTGAATTTATGTACTATTCACAGTCTTTAAGTTTTTTTCTCTAAATTTATCAGTGACTGTTAGATGAACCACACTGTGATAAAATAAATATAACTGAGGAGGAAGGATTTAAACGGTAAGTGCATAATCTTTAAGCTTTTCTGATAAAGCATTAAAGATGCTGGAGATTTTGTGATAAATGAGGTATGAGAACATTAAATGAGGAAAGAAGAAATTGTATTATCGCTCAGATGCTTGCCTGAGCATAAATACAATACAGAATACACACAAACACAAAATATTCCTTATCGGAGATATCGCTAAATGGTATAAGTTTGCCAATATTGTGTTGCAAGTTTGATTTGCTGGATGAGTTATCCATGCATTATTCTGTTAGTCTGGCAGAGTGAGGAAGTCGACAGATGTAGCTTGAATAAATGAAAACGGCATACCTAAATAAGTGATCCATTTTTACACCTCAATCAAAACTGCAAGGATCTACTCCTAACTAAACATTTCCCAGTTCAGTAGTTGCACTTTTTAATGGATTACTTGTTGTGGCATAAGGAGAAATGTAAAATCTTTCATCCTCAACATTTCCACCAGAAATCAGTTCGTGTCAGATGTAGTGACAAAGGCTGAACGCTGCAAGAATTCTCCAGTAGATTTGGGGTCAACGTCGGCACAGTTATAAGATCATCTCTAAATACTCTGCAACCCAAACTATATGATTTGCTTTAAGGTCAGGTTGGTAATTTGTTTTTGAAAATGTTTTTACTTATTTGTTGAAATCCTCTTCACGTCGCAATAGCCATTAATAAATAAAGTCTTCTGAGTTACAAAAAGAAAATAAGCCGTTGTCTGTTGCCCTCATAGGACTGGGAAAAAAATTATTCCCTAGCGTACCTGCGCGCACCCTGCCCGTCTCACTGTGCATGACTGAAGACTTCAACCAGGGATACATGCACCGCTGAAGCAGAGACAGAAAAGTTGGCCTCTAGCAGTTGTCAGGCAGTGCGCGTTCATGTGTTTTCGAGGAATAGCTTTTGACAAGAGGGCTGATGGGAGGGCTCGGGATGTACAGTATAGGGAGCTTTAAAAAAATCTGCAGTGCTGTGAACTGGTGAAGAGCTTTACCCGGTCAAAGTGGCTGAAAGAGGATCTGAACTCGTTCATCTGCTGCTGGCTGATGCCCTTGGCGTCGCGGGTCAGGATCTGGGTCTCTATCTCATTGATGGTTCGGGCGATGGTTGTGAGGAGCAGCTCCCACCCGACGCGGATGTGCTAGTAATGAAGAGAAGGCATGTGCAAACAGAAAAGAAAAAGCTGTACGTGCGTCTACTGTTCATGTCCATGTGTGCATACATTTGTGAGACTGTATGCCACGGCCCTGTACCTCCATAGTGTAGTTGGTGTGCTTATTATCAAACACCAGGGACTCTTGGATTAGCTGGTGGTCTCCCTCCAACTTGTCGATGTTGGGCTTATAAGCGACGATTACGTGCTCGCACTGCTTCAGCTGAGTCATCTGGTCCTCCAGCGCTCCTCCGATCTCCATCGAGCAGCGTGCAATTTCCTGTTAGGATAACCACATGCAACAAGGTTAACTTCTTTTTTTGGTCGAATTTGTATCTGCAGGGAGTCGTTTACCTGGGGCGAATATTGAATTCTGTCAGGACATGCATCATTTGATAAAATGCATGTGCATAATAATGTTCAGTCATTTCATTCAGTTTTATTTCATTATTGTTATCATCATCATCAGGAAAGTCACTATCGCTGTACTTGCGTACAGTGCATTTGAATAGAATTATCTTCCATTCTAGGCCTTTATTTGATTAGATGGAGAGAACTGTCTAATTGCGTATGAAGCCTGTATGTCTAACCTCCATCCTGGTCTGTACCCAGGGTCCGATGAGATTAGCCTGGGCAGCAAACTGTCGTCTCAGCCTCTCGTGGGCATGCTGGTGTGCCATCTCCTCCTGGAGGGCACCATCCCTCTGAGGAACCAGCTTCTTCACCTAGAGAATACGCACAGACACAGCTTTACGTGGTATTGTGAAAAGTTACCTCCCTGTGAAGCTGTTAATATTGAATAGAATAATTCTAATATATTTGGATTAAATGCTTTAGATCTTCATTCAACTCAGGGATAAAATATTAGAGCTGCACTTTTTTACTTTATCAGTGGAACACAGACTCTGCTCTCCTTGCTCCTCTTTCATGACTGCTTTTATACGGCCAGACAGCCACTATCGAAATAACGACTTTATTCGTTGAGTCTGTGAGTGAGTTTTAAAGCAGTAGATACCTTTTCCCACTTGTTAAGAAGCTCCTCTGTTGTAATGGTGCTGTAGGGGTTCATAATGTTGGCCTTGATCCCATAGCTCTGGGAAATTTTCTGCACCTCATTGTGGATTCCCAGGATGGCTTGTCTCTCTGCATCAGCCTCAGGTAGAGTAGCTTTGAACTGCTCATGAGCTGCGATTAGACTCTGACAGGGAAAAAGGGAAGCACCCGAAACGTTACCTTAAATTTGTCAAGAGTGGTTATATGTGTTTTTTTTGTGGGTGGAATAAATCTACCAACATTACACACTATGTTACATTAAATACCTCATAGATATTTACAATAAAAAGCAGATGTATGGCCCTGTTCAGACCTGGTGTTAACATCCATACTGAGAGATCCGTCTGCTACAAGTCTATTCTCCTCTGGCATTATGCATCCTGAATGTGGACACATTTGGGTGCATTCAGACTTGCACTGAGCTGACCATTTTCAATCAGATCACTCCGGACAGTGGTCTGAACAGGGTCTATATCTAAATTCTGTAAAACACAACTACAATCTAATGAATATGTATCTTTACTGCTGTAACCCTACCTGGACTTCTTCAATAGTATGCACTATGAACATGTCCTGCAGATCTTCCATGGCTCCTTCCATCCAGTTGTTGAAAGGAGCAGACCTCTTGGCAAATTCCAGGAACAGCTGATCAATAGTCTCCAGGAGTTTATCAGTGCGCTGAAATCATTAACACATACAACTTTCATTTATTTTCTATTCTTAAATCCTAAATAACTGACAGACACTTGCCTGAAGTAAGTCACCATCTTCATATCTCCCACAACAAATATTCCGTCACGCCTTTAATGACTAATCCCAGGGTAAATGACACTGGCATGCACTTGTTAACCCCCAACTTTAGATGAGTCCCTGCTGACAGAGTCCCCCCCTCTCCCCCAACAGAGGATGGTGGGGGATCAGGAGATGGGACAGAAAACAGACCCCTGTCCCTGTCATTCAGACTTAATCCTTGGCCCTTTTCCCACGCCCTCACACATTTGCAGGTCTGAAATGGTCAGCACGGATCAGAGGAAGTGGCTGGTGGGCTTCTAGCCAGTCTCTTCCCTGGACGGAGACCCTTACATCTATTTCTCCTTCATCCCCTCCACGCTGACATTTGCCCTCCTCTCTGGGTCAGGGGATCCAATTATCTCTCCTCATTAAACAGCTGTGTCTTCAATGTTCATATGTCCATGACAGTCAACTAAATATGCTTATACCTACATTTTGATTAAACTGGTCTCAGACGCAACGTCATTCTATTGTAGTCTCTATTATAGTCAATGTGGAACATTAGCACACTCTTGTGGGGACTTGGAAAGCTGTCCTAACACAAAAGAAATCAATCCTTCCTTCCAAGTTTAGGGACCTTAAAAGACTGAGCCTATGAGGAAGAATGAAAGCTTCTCATGTGCTTTTCAGTCAAACATTCAGATATATTGACCTTACAATTGTCAGCAGCCCTTACCTCCAGTGCCTCTCTCCGTTTCTGAGTCAAGGTTCCCAGCTTGTCCCACAAGTCACAGATGCTCTGGCAGCGCAGGTTCACAGCTGCCACATCATGGTAGTCCAGCTCACTGGAAAAACAAAGCACATGCTGGGTTTTTTTCAGCTGTGAAAGAGACATTCACAACATTATCATTTCATCAGTAATTGTAGTAAATGTCTGTGTTAACTTTTATTGTAAAAGAGGCACAACTGTAGGAGTCAAATCTAAAGCATGTGTAGCTCTAACAATGCCAATAAAACATATGCAGAATATGCATTAAAGTTTATATATTGACATTATAGGTAATAGTGGAGCATTTTATAAAGTCATCTAACCCTATTTCCACATTTAAGGGAACACTCCTTATAAGGATATGTCCCACTTCACCCGTACCTTTCTATGGTTTATGGGAGATGTACCTGCCATTACGGTCATCCACGCTATTGTATGTTCAAGTTTACTCGCTTGTTTAAAGTTGGTGCTACATGCTGACTTGTGATTTCAATTCTGTAGGGGCCCACGTATGTACAAATTTCCTCAGAGAATTTTGTGTTTGGCTCATTGTCAGAACAAACAAGATAACCTCCAAAGGTGTTCATGGTGCAGCTTTTCCATCAAATTAACCAAAGAGCTAGCAAGTCACAACCATTTACAGAGCCAGCTAACATTAGTATACCTGAAATTAGAAATATATAAAAAATGTGAACAGTCACTGTTAAAAGACAATCAGGCACATGGAGGTCTCCAACTTTAAACTGACTGTTTTCAGCCCATGAGTTACTGTAAGTGATACCATGGAACAAACTGAAATTCAAAGCCTTTGGCCTGGACGAACAAATCTCATCCAAGACATTTAAAACGATTTCTTCCCATTTGTGAGTTCAGCTCTGTTACATTTGAAACATCATTGAATTAAGATTCACATACACACAAAACTACAGAGTGCTGAGGCTCTGCAACTCTTAGAATGGATTAAAGGTTAAACTAGTATTTATAAAAAATATATATATATATATTTAGTCAGGCAATACAGACAGTGATACTTTCAGCATTTATTTGAAAAATTGAACAGATGTCAACATATTAAATTGCAGGAACCAGTAGAGCAGTCTTTACACCTGCTCTTGTTTGTAAGAGCAGTCCTCTTTAGTATTCCTGCCAGAGGTCTTCACTTGGATCTTCCCTTGTCTGAGGGCCTGAGGTTGGACTTTGAGCAGTGGGAAACTGGTATCTCTCATAGTGGACATCATTCCAGTGATTTCTTCCACTTTCATATTCTGACTGAAAGTGAGAGTGCGTGCCAGGAGGAAGCCGACCAGTCAAGAATAGGTAAAGCTGGCTTGGTCCAAGCGGTTCCACTTCTGGTACTGGAACTGGCTGCAAGTACTCCTCAGATGTGGAAGCAGCAGCAGAGATGGATGACAGCGCGTAGGGAGGCAGTGGTAAATAACCGCGGTCCTCCGTTTCCCGCTCCTCATTTCCGTTCTCGTAGATGGATTCATAATGACTCAACTCACCAGCCTGGTATTCAGATTTAGGATATACAGGAAGTGGTGGAGGAGGCACATTTAGATCTTCTGTTTCCCTCTCAAAGTTACCATCCTCAAAGTTCTCTTCGTATTGCTCAAGCTCACCTGCCTGAAATGGAGGGGGAGGAGGGGGACGAATGATGTCCAGTATGGGCTGAGATGTTCTGGACACGCTGAGGCCAGTTGTAGACTCTTCCAGAGGGTCCAAAACAGGAGCCTGACCAGGGGGATCTGTAGCAGGTCTAGTGCTTGCTGGATAGGAACTGTAATATTCTCCCCCCTCCATTGGGTCATAGAAGTATGAGACAGCAGGATCGTTCATATTGGTAGGCTGAGCAGGAGCAACTTGGGATAAACTACTATGGCGGCCAGGACGCGTCTCCACATTTGAGAAACTGCCTCCATAAGGATTATCCTGGCGCCAACCTAGAATGGAAAAATGTTTGTATTAAAACATTTTAAAAGGAAGTCTAAGAAGGTTTATTATTTAACTTGAGGCAGATAACATTTGTCAGGTTATAGCATTTACCTTTTTTAGTAGGAAAACAATGAACATTCCAGCAGAAGACTGAAAAGAGGAGCAGCAGACTGTAAAAGAAAAGCGCTTGGTCAAAAACTTCAGTAAAATTATAAACAAGACATAAAACAAACCAGAAACATAATCATTAAACTGTCTCATACCTTGCAGAACCCCAGGCAGCCATTCTCCTTCCCAGCTGAAATGTTATCTCCTCCTCTCAGCTCAGAGCACTGGTTAAATGTCAAACAGGAAGTGTTCTGTGGCCAATCCCGGACTGAGAAGGTAACGATGGACAGGTGCACATTGCTGACTGCTGATTGAAAATGTCAGTGAAGCTCACCCTTCACCTTTGTCACCAGCAGTGATGCTGTGCATCCATATGCTTCACGGAAGGTACCTTTTCTCAAGTTGTAAAGTTGATGTTCTGACTTGTGTTCATGTGCTTTGAAGTCGGAATGTGGAAAAAACATGAACGCTCTGAACAAAATGTGTTGTTTTCATGTGTCAAGAATAATATTCCAATATCTGCATAGTAATGATGAGCAAAGAAAGAAGGCCAGGAATGACATATAGATAATTTTAAATGTACACATCATTAAAAAAAAGTCTGTATAGTGTCTGTGTAGAGCTAAACCAAAATATTCGTTGACTTTGTAAAGTTTTGGCCCAACTTGGTGCCCGGTCACACATATGCCAATGAGTCAATGGTAAACCTCTGCCTACCGGTTCACTTCCAATCTCAAGTTGGCGTTCACATAGACTTTAGATTATTCTGACACCACATGAATTTACTTGTTTCATCAGTACTTTTTCCAAAGTGGTTCAAAAAATAATGAGTCACCTCAATGTGAACGAATAGAATAGTATTTCCTTCTATGCAAGAGCAGCGCTAATGGTATTAAAATAGTATTTACAAAATGTTTTCCCTCGCACCCCCATCATTGCCCACCCACCGCCGACTGCCCCGGGCCTCATGACACGACTGCAAACGTCTGCTCTAGTGAGTGCATACTTCAGCTCCTGTGCGATGGCGGCAATCTGCTCCACTCTGTCCTGGTGGGCTGCCAAGTCGCTCTCGAAGGCCTCGTGTTTTCGAAGCAATGCTCGGATTTCTATGAGGGTGGCTGTTTCATAGTCCTTCTGGGAGAGGATCAGTTCCTTACCTGAATATTAAAAATAGGCAAAGAGAGAACAAGGCAATAGGCAAGAGCACTGAAGAACCAGATTATTTAGAACATTAAAAACAAGTTAAACAGAAAAACAGAGAGACTTATAGTTACTGCAGTGAGAGACACAAACCATCCAGTTAAAAAGCATAGTGACAAACTGACCACTGGCCCAGTTCTCGTGATTGCTGGCTTTTTGGCGGAACTTTTCTGCCAGGTGATCCAGTCTCTCGAGCCGACGGATCTCAGTGAGGAGCCACTCCTCGTAACCTTTCTCTGCCTGCTCCAGGCCCTGCCACGCACTGGCTATGTCCTGGAAACAAAATGAATATTCACAGTTCAAATCTCCTTGTTTGAGAAGTTGAGAATTGATCCATCCTGGTAAATTAGAAAAAAAGGATGGAAGTGTAAAACAAACCACCCACTGCTGGTGCAATGCCAGGGCCTGTTTCTCTTAAATCCTGTGTAAGACTCCAGCATTTGCTATCAGGCTAATGTGACATAATGTGGTATAAGACACATTGATAGCTGTGCACTCAATCATAAACACTGAATTTGAGTCGTGACTTACGGATACCATCTTCCCCTCAGAGGGCATGAAGGCGGGGCGATTGCTTATGCGCAGCTTGGTCTGCAGGGTGTTGAAATTAATTTCCAGCTGGCACTTCTCCTGCACCTTTGGGGGCTTGTGTTGGCGTCTGTAGTCCCTGAAATCCTCCAGCTTCCGCTGCATCTCTGCCATGGTCTTCTCTGGGGTCCGGTTCTCCAGCCAGGGGGTGGTGCGGCGGATCCACTCCAGCAGCTGAGAAACATGGGACAGGGTGGGAAAAGTTGAGAAACAAAAGAGCTGCAGGTTAACATACAACAAACATAGAAATGATTCATGTTTTCTCATGGGTGAAGAAAGATGTAATATCAAAATAGGCAGAGGACCAACTTTAGAGTAGCATGTCCTGTAAATGCCTATTAAAGTAAATGGCTTCATTTCACAAAAGCCATTTTGAAACATTAACTCTGGAAAATTGGGTCAGGACATTTTCTACAGTTACATATTGAGAGTGCTGAAGGAGATTTTCAGAATAAGACGCTTTCACAACAAGAAAATGTCAGGAACATTCAGGTGAGGGTTATGGAAGTGCATGTCTGAAAGCATCACATGAGAGGATATTCTGTGACTACATGTCACACTATTTTACCTCACTGGCCAGTCTTTCATATTCCTCCATCATTTTTTCATTTTCCTGGTTGACGCCGAGCACCTTACAGATCCTGTTGGCAGCCGTCTCTGCCTGCAAGCACAGGACACCAGAACACAGTATCACATCAGCAAAGCAGCGTGGGCCATGCTCCCATTCTTCTTTCCAAACCAACCAACTATATAAACATCAAAATCAAAGGGACAGAGCTCTGCCCGTGAACACAGATGAATTGTACAGAAGAGATGGTTAATCTCAAAATGCAAATTGGTGAAGTCAGCTTCAACCTCTGTACCTGCTCAGCTCCAGCAAAGGCGTGGTAAAAGCAGGACACGTAGGTCATGATAGCTCTTTCATCGGGCTTTGGGGTGTTGATGATATCTATGGCAGTGACAGGGAGGGAAAGTCAAAGGTGTAGAAAAGAGAAAAGTGGGGGTCAACATTTTCACCCTTAACCAAAGAAGACACATTAAGAGAAAAACAAATATGTGAAATCTGGTGCAGCTTTATTGAATTTAAAGGGACTGTTGGGCCTTCTACCAGTTTGTTATGGTTTATGTTCCACACAGGTATATAATTATGGTATAGAAATATATCTATATATGAAAACAATCACATTTACAACTTGTGATTGGATCTATGTGAAAGAGCCAAGAGGTAAACTACACCTCCAATAGAGAAAACGTCTACGTACACACAGACATAATCATATCAATCACATTAGAAAGTTTAAAACTTTAATTTAAAAAAACAACATTTGGCTCCTTCTATTTTATAAAACATTACCTTCTGCGTCCAGCATTTTGGGAATGTCCAGGTGTTTCTCAGCTATGTCGAAAGCCAGGTTCAGGTTCCCCAAAGGATCATCCTAAATAAAGAAACACAATTCTGCATCACTGAGCAGCAATGTCGGACTTAAAATGCCACCACACTGACCCCTCTGCTATGATGGACGCATTATTCTCCCCTGGCCCCCTGCTGTACATGCACATTAATCTAACTGCACTTGTTTTTACATTTATATATTCAATACAGCTTCTGCACAAAACCTAGTAGAGAGAAAGTAACACGAGGAAGATTCATGAATGTGATGTTTATCTTAACTGATTTAATCAAATAGAAAATAAATCAATCAACCGGAACATTACTCTATGTGGCGCGGATTTTAAAGTGATGCTAATGAGAATTACATAACATTTCACCATATTTAGATTTACATTTAAATTTGACATTTAGATTTAAATTAAACATTTAGGTTTAACATTTAGATTTAATATTTAGATTTAGATATAACATTTAGATTTAACATTAAACATTTATACATAGATTTAACATTAGGGTTTAACGTTTGATATTTAAGTTTTAATCTGAAATTTTAAATAAACATGAAAACAAAACATTAAAAAAAAAATTAAAAAAATCCCGACAGTAAACATCATATATTTCTTGAGGTGACAAATTCATTTTTTGTGACATACAGAAAAAGAGTTATAACAGAGTGGGAGTGGTGCATTAAGCGAACAGCTGATGGTGAACAGTGAGAATGCACTGGGGTAAAGGGATCATGCTATCATGCTTCTGCTATTGTCTCATTTCTGTAACACTGTTCCATAAAGGTAGAGGGTGGGGGTGAGGATTGGCACAGTACATGACAGGGCCAGCTGCTCACAGATCCAGTGCAGGACAGACAGATAGATGGATAGGATAGTCATGGTAGTAATGGGATGGAGGGACGGATGGAAGGATGGATAGAAGGACATCCCACAAGGCCTGTGTGTGTGTGTGTGTGTGTGTGTGTGTGTGTGTGTGTGTGTGTGTGTGTGTGTGTGTGTGTGTGTGTGTGTGTGTGTGTGTGTGTGTGTGTGTGTGTGTGTGTGTGTGTGTGTGTGTGTGCGCTCCCCCGACCGGAGCTGGTTCAGCGGGCTGGAACACAGCGAGCTTAACAAACACACTCACCTGGAGCCAGACTCAACAGCTGCCTGGCACAGCTGCCTGTCTCCTGGTAACGCGAGTAAAACTGAAAAGCCCAGGTGCGACTGAGTGAGTGAATATGTTTGTGAGTGTCGAGAAGATGGAGAGAGTGAGGAAAAGCAATAGATAGACAACACCGGGTTTGTTTGTCCCTCATCACTCACATTTACTGACAGAATTGTATTCCTAATTATGAAAACAGACACCATCCTCACAGCGATACTTAATATTTGACCGTGAAATATCACAGTTACCACCTCATAAACGTCTCCCTGACTTTTCCCAGCCTCTAACTGGGGGAGCACCATGTGACACTGTGGACAATAGCAGAGGAAGAGCTAAGCCTGAGCTCTGCGGGGACTAGGCTCATGTTTCTGTGACTATTCTAGGTCAACTCCAAGTCAGGCCGGTGAGTTGTGTCCTGAAAATGAGCGCTTCTCTTTCCACAGCAAATGAAAATGTCACTCTCCCTAACCGGCCCTGCGATGGAAGAGCGAAGCCTCAAATATTCCGAAAGCAGCCATGGCCTTCCTGTCTGGCCTAGACGGCACAGCACCTTTCATCCAGGAGGGAAAGCATTGGTTATTTGTGCGCTGTTTTTTCCTGACAGACGTGGAGGGGGCTGTCAGCTGTGCAGAATGACTCAATGAGCCCCTCGACTGTCTACACACAAACACTGTGAGAGGGAGTCGTGGCCATCCATCAAATCCAAAACATTTAAATGAGCTGCGGATTTGTTGCCCTTCAAAAACACTCGAGCTCAAGTAGAATGTGCACCCTGATACACCCCGCATTGTGAAGGGGTTTTTAAATGGACAGGAAATGTCAAACTCCGCATTAATTGAAGGTAGACAAGCCTCGGCTCGCATATTTATCACTTTGTGTCACAAGGGGCCTCAAGTCACCACCATTAAACTAAATGTTGTGCTGGGCACAGTGGGGTTCACGAAATGGACCGAAAAACTGCAGCAACAGGTTGTTTTTTAATGCTAATTATGCTTAAGTTAAGTAAATAATGTATATTGAAGCAGTGACGCATGAGGTGACACTGAACGAATGCACTTGCAATAAAATGCTCTGCTCTGGAGATTGAATTCATGTCCATTAGCCCAATAACACACTGTTTATCTACAGCATATGTGACTGCTCAGGGGACCTCTCATAGACACCTTACCTTAAATTATTCACATGTGTAATATTCTGTATATAAGATGGAGCTGGTGGCACAGTAGTACAGCTGTTAGCACTGTCCCCTCACTTTGGAGTTTAACAAGGTTAATTAGTGACACTTAATTAACTATAGGTATGAGTGTAGATGGAAGGAAAACACTATAGATAAATAAAGGACAGAACCATATACAATACCAACAATCTCATAAAACTACTTCAAGTTCAAACTATAGTTTGGATTAACCCAGATATCACAATCAACACCTCCTGCTCTACGTATAGACTAGTTTCCCTCAGTGTTCCCGAACATAATCTAAAAAAAAATGTTTAAAAGGTGCCCCAAGAAATGTGATCATCCTGAGTTGAGTGTGTGTTTGTTTTCAGCAGTAGTTCATACTGTGACGGAAGTGTTAATTTCAGTGGAAACCACTCTGTTAGTGTTTGGGGCTGGAACACAGCATCCTGGTTACAGGTGAAACCACACGACACCTTGTTGAGCTTAGAGTAGTCGAGGAGGTCAGGTCTGTGTCTATGAATCAGGGCGCAGAAGGCCAGGCCATCCTTCCAGCTGCACCGGCCGACGAGCGGAGAGAACCAACACGTTTAGTTAGAACTCGACTCAGAGAGGAAGCTATTCCAGGTGGAGGTGCAACAGCACAAAGCTGTTGTCATACTTATAAGATTATAAGATGCTATAAGATTGACTTAGTTATTGTACAAACTATAAATATGCAGATCCCAGATAAAATCACTTGCATGTCCAAGTGAAATTAAAACAATATTTTGGAATAGGTGCCGGCATTTATCATCTCTGTTCTTAAAATATATCAACACGGTAGAGAATAAGAGGACAACCTAGAGTAACGACTAATCGCAGCTATCACTAAAATCAAACAGCTCAGTTAAGAGTATGTGTGAAACTCTGACCTGACATGGAAGTTTTGGACATTGACATTCCTGTAGGGGGCAGTCTTTCTTTGACACCACAGGAGAAGACCTTCCTTGGCAGATGTTTCTGAGGAGAAAGTGAATTCACAGGTTACTTATTTCACTATGTAGCAGAGGTTTGAGATTTAATAGACTCTGATAAAAGATAGAAAATATTCTGAGGACCCCTCATTTATGTCCCTTGGAATAATTGGACATTCTTTACACAACAGGAATATCCCAGATATTAAATATATATAAATATTTTCACCATGTCATCACAGAATACTCATATTTAATGATCATTTTAACACACAGTGTGCCAAGGACCCCCGGGTGTCTTTGAACCCCCATTAGAGAATCGCTATAGTATGCTGCATTTCTGTGCACAGCTAGTTTTTCCTTGGCTGCAGTGAACGTCTACACTCAGTTGACCCGATGTTATCGAAAATGATCTAATTTCTTTGGGTTTCACCATCTCACCTTCCACAGAAATGTCCTGGATGGCGAAGCGGAGGATGATAGTCCAGATCATTCCGAGAGTCATCTTTACATTACCGTCCACAATCTCTGAAAGGCAAACAACCCGTAAAATTTGGTTTGCACAAGACTGATGAAAAAAATCTGATTATCACCCTGATCCATATATGTTCAAATATACAGGAAAGCTGCGGTAACCTTCAGCTCCAATGGAGACCAGTTTCACTCCTTTGCTTGTGATGAACTCCAGAGCTTTGTTGACATTAGCAATCTTATGAAACCGCATCTTCCCTCTGTCTGGCTTGGGTAACCTCTCTCCTGCAAACAGTATTATGTAATGGTCAGCTATTTATGTAACTGGATGTGATCATTACTTTAGACAAAGAAATTGAAAAGAATCGAGAAGACATGAACTGATGACATTTTTTCTTGAGTGGGCTGACCTGAGATAACTTCCAGCAGCAGCATCAGTTTCAGTCCATTCCTGAAGTCTTCCTCGATATTTTCAATTTGAGTTCCAGCTTTCCTCAGGTGGGAGTTACACCAGGCCGTGAAGGTCTAACAAGGAAAAGGGACAAAAACGTGGGTGACCGTGAAAACTGCAGCTATTTCCACACTTCCTGCTACTGATGCATCACACTGAAGGCTTGATATTCCCCTCTGCAGAGGACCAGAACAAACTGAAGCAGTTCACAGCTTAACACGTCGTCACTTCAAGACTGCATTTCAAATCAATCTTAACCTGTTTGACCAGTGCTACATTTTCCGATTAACCCTCAGTGACCCTTCAGTGTCTGGTTTCTTGCTTTTTCCTGCTGTGGCTCCATAACAGCGATCAGGTGAAACGTGGGCTCCTGAAAAACTGTAAATCACTATCAGACGGGCTCATTGTCTTTCTCCTCCTATTTTTACAAAGTCTCTCTCAACAGCCACAGCAGCAGAGTTTACAGGCGCTCAGCACGTTTAGGGATGAAAGCTGGGAGCCGACCACAGAGCACATTCCGACCGATACAAGGTGTTAAATTTAGACGGCTCTGCTGTGCCTCACGATAAGAGGGCGGGAGGGGAAAAAACCGTCGAAACGTCTTACCGTGTCAACATAAGTGAAAATGTCACGTGGATGCAGAACAAGTTCCCCCCCTCACGTCCCTTTCTCTCACTGTGATTGGCTACAGCTGCATGGAGATAACTTTATCACATGTATGCTGTTCTTCCTGGTCACACTCATTACTGTGCTGACGTATGAGGACGGGCAGGCGTGGTGAAAGAATGGGAGCATAGTTGAAATTTCATATTTAAAATCAGGTTCAGGATCAACCACAAGGACGAATATGTTGTTGTCTGCCATGGTAGAACAATCATTCAAAGAAGCTGGCTTTCGTTTTATAAGAGCTTGAATCAATGAGGAGATCAGTAAAATAAAACAACATACAAAAACAATATTTTTCTCTTTTATTTAGAAAAACCTTTTCTTTTACTTGGACTGAAATGTTCCAGATAAATCATTGGAAGTAAGACATTGTGCAGGAGTTTCTTTCTTTTCTCTGACTTATTTCATCCATCTACTGGAGGTTTTTAATGACATTTTGGTCTTTTACTTTTCACCCTCACTCAAAGAAATAGAGTCAGGGGTCAAAGTGTGAACCTGACACTGGGTAAGAGATTCATTAGCTGTTAGCAGTGAAGTCACTCATTAATTTTTAGCAGTTCTCTTTTCTTAATTAGTGTATTTTCACATATATAGCATTATTGGCAAAGTGACATTAATATATATCGAAGCACTTTCCATCCCTTTGTTCTTAAACATCCTTTCACCCAGAGGGATTGGACTGGGTGCCCTTCCAGCCGCTCAGGTTTCTCCTCTGGGTGCTGGTTCAAAAACAGATTTACCAGCTTCAGACTAAATCACATTCCACACTGAGTGGGTCCCCAGGCTCGATGTGACATTGAACTGCTGCCCTCCTTGATGAATGAAAAAAAAAAAAGGAGAGAAAAGAACGTGGCCTGCTGCTCCTCCAAATTTGACTCGGCCACAATTGCAAAACCCGTCTGCCCACTTTCCGAGCCCCTCCTCCCGCCACCGCCGCCTCCCTCCTCCCTCTGCAGCACAACTGACCAGTGACGATTACAGCTAAAAATATTCATGAATCACATCCAGTGCGGACCAACCCCGTCACTGCCTTTGGGGCCTCGCTGGGTCAGAGGATGACCGCTCGTGTTCAGAAGGATGGAAAAATAGAAAACTGAATGTTGAAACACGTTGAAATATTCATCTTCCCTTTTTTTTACATCTTTAGAACCTAGATGAGCACATCCACTTTTTATCCATAACACGTTTGCACTTTCACTTTCTCTGATGTAACTTGGTTTAAGGTTTAGCTTCACACGACGGAGCACTGATGACTTTTAACCATCTCCTTAATAAACCTTTCTGAGTCAGATAATAGATTTTTTTTAGAGTCCACATAGGCACAGTCCCATTAATACCCAGTGAAGAAAAGCTAATACAGCTGCTGGTGGGATTTGAAATAAGCGGACTGCACCACAACATGAGGTGGACAAAAAATTTAAGGCGATTGAAAAGAAATTATTTTTGAAAAAGCAACTAAAAGTGGCCCCTGATGAAGGAATCAAAACCCATCCTGCATGGCAACACTTATATACTGTGAACATATAGGCTGGAGTATTTAACAAGCTGCTGGGACACAAATTCATCACCTTCCTTTGTTGTTTCATCAGCTCTGATCACTGTGAACAGCTGCTGGCATGACCACCTCTCTCCAGTGAGCACTTGTCAACTCCAAATTACAATCAGTAAAAAAGATAAACACTGGAAACATGGTGCATATGGACCAGGGACCTGATTATCATACTGTTGCCAAAAATACACAGTTCTGTCATGTCTGCAGGGGCCACACATGGAGGTCATGGGGTCTGGAGCTGTTCGGACTCCACTTGTGCAGAAAAGCAGCAAATCTAATGCCTGGGTCAACTTGTAAAGCCCTAATAAAAGTGTGTGAGGCCGGGGATGTGTATCTGAGAGGAGCTGGTGCTGGTACAATATTTCTGCGTGGTTTCTATAAACAAAAGAATCCCGCACCAAGGACACTGGATTAACTCAGTATAATGCCTTTTGGTCCCGGGGTTTAAAATTAGACGCAGCGTCCATTCTAATCCCGAGAGCGTCATCATGTGTCGGGAGCATCTGTTGACAGCTCGCATTCCGCGCGTATCAGCGGGGGAGAGAGGCGGCGCTGCGCGGAGCCGCTGGAAGCTGGAGCGGCTATTGTTAGCTGGTACCCGCCGCATCCCTCCGCCAGGGCCCCCCTCCCCACCGCCGGAGCCCCGGGGCCGGGTCAGGGCTCAGGCATGCAGGCAGAACCAGGCCGGAAGTGGAGCGTCAAAATCAAACAGCACCATCCAGCAGTGGCGGATCTGGAGGTTTTCTAAATCAGGGGGGGGGGGGGGGCACAGAGGGGCCAATTGTATGTGCAACATGCATGCACAGTTCCTGAATCAGTGAAGTGCACATTTATGTCATTATGATTATTGTTATAACTCTATTGCTTTGAGCAAAGCAAAGCGACGTTGAATGTATTTTGATCCTTTTTCAACAGCATTGTCTACTAAGAGCTTATGAATTAGAAAATCTATGCAAATTATATTATTATTATTGTTATATTTATTGCTAGTATGTGACTTAATAATAACTTACTGAGAGGTCTGAGGCACTTAAGGGACGATCAGATATCGGCCCATGACCCCACCCCTGGTTCTGGCCTTCTTTCTTTATGGTTTCTTTATGGAGCCACAATTTAAACAATAAATAAAATCTATATTAACACATATCCACGACTAATGTGTCAGAGAGCCATCTCATTTGTACAGTCTTCATTTTTATTGTTGTTTTACCTTCTTGTGGAGAACTCTGTTCAGAAAAGTGTCGTTTAAATAAAGCTATAGTTCTTATTATTATTATTATTATTATTATTACTACACAGCAAGTTGGGTTGGTTCGTAATATTTGGGTTCGTAGTGGTTATTCACATTGTCTATCTGTCTTAACCTTCATGCACAGAGTTAGTTACATGAAAACTCAAATAGATTTACTTAATTAAAAAGACAAACATGACTCTCTATGGCATAGTAAGTTGTTAAATGCTCCTGAATTTTATTTTATTTTGAAAGTCTCAACCGGTAGTCCAACTTCATCTTGTTGCATTAACAGTCTCAACAGATCCGTGTAAAACTACGTTTTAGATTCCTACACATTATATATACATACATCTTTAAAATACATGAAATAAACATTTTAAACGTTTACTACAATGCTGGTTCACAGCAGCTCTGCACCAATCACAAAGCAGCTCGAGTTCCTCTGATCCAGGTTTAATGTATTTGATTCAAACTTACTTTCCTCTGCTGCTGCTCCCAGGCCGGATCCAGCAGCATGTCCCGGTCCCACTCATCCTCCTGCATCATGTACACATCCTCGAAGCCATTGTCGTAGTGGACCGTGGTCTCCACCTGGGTCATCATCATCATGGTGCCGTTCACTTCTCTGTTTCCCCAACAAACTCAAACCCTTGTTATTCCTGAGACTGTGATGTAGACGAGGAGATAAGTTTCCTGACTTCTTCTTCTCTCACGCTTGCCCTTGTCCTCCCGTCCTGACACACGTCTGGCCCTGGTGCCACAGATGAACCAGCGGCCGTGCCATTAGTACTGGGTGGTCACATGACGCCTTCATACCTAAAACCCCCCCCACTCAAACACCCACCCACCCACAAACTGCGGCAGGAGACCTCAGGTCAATAGAACAGTCTTTATTGTAGAAAAAAAAATCAGACTTTCATTTAAAACAAAACAAAACAAAAACATGGGACATATAAATAAAATGCTTCTTCCTTGAAAAACCATTATATTCTCACACTCTAAAAAGCGTTGGTCGCTGACACTGTTACAAACCAACTAGAATCAGTCGCGCTATAAAGTAAAACAAGTATTTAAACTTGTTATGGCACAATGTGGTGTATCCAGTCCACTCCACCGCTTCCTAATGTTCTTGTTCTGTTGTTTTTAGGCTCGTGCAAAACACTGGGACAATCGCGGATGAACAAACATCACAACTTAAATTTAGCAAAATATAACACTTGGCTTTAACGCAGCATATTGGATGAATGGAACTGTAACCTGGTGTGAGCTGTGCGCATGCATACACACGGTATGTTCAAGTACAACCAATCTAACAATAAGTGTGGACATTCAGACGAGTTAAAAACACTGACGTTTTGAGGCAGACCAACAATGACTGTAATATGAGATGATGCATGGCATAGGTTTTCCTTCCCCGACCAGTTTATGTGCCGAGTCCTTTCATTCCTTTCACAGAGCACTTTCTTTACCTTTTATTGCTAAGTTATTAAAAGGAGAGTTTGCTAAAATTTTAATCAGTGAACCTGCTACATGTCAGTTCTTTGTTAAATTATATGCATGGAACAACCCTGGGAATTAACTAGTTTGTGGAAATTATTTGTCTGCTATGAAGGAGGAGCATGTCATTTTACAGAGAAATAATTTACAGCCACCATTTCTCATTGTTTGCCAAGGAGGTCATGGTCCATTGATATGTTTGTATCTCAGCAGGATTGTACAAAAAATACTGAAATGATTACCATGAAACTTGGTGGAACATGGGCCAAGAAAGAATCCATTTAATTTTAGCACGGATCCGGAACAAAGGAACAGAACCAGTGCTTTTCTAGTTCTTTCACATCAGGTCTTTCTGATATTTTCACAAATTTCCCAGAGAATAATTCATGGATCTTGATGGACACAAAAAAAGAAGTGACATATTTTGGGTACTGATATCATGTAGCTGTAGTTTTTCCTTACTCTTGTTGAGGTTTAAGACCTCTGAGACAAATTGAGATTTGTGAATATGGGCTATACAAATAAAATTATATTTAAATGTAGGATTGTTGGGCCTTGATGGAGGTACGTGCAATTTTATTTGTTTTTAAAACTCATTTCATTCTCTCAAAAACCACAGCTCCATGTGCTCTGTTAATGAAATGAGTATACTGCATCAGACTAGCCTGTATGTAAGAAATGAAAACTGTCCCTTTAAGGTTCAAAATGGCAGGGCGGAGGCTGGTCCTGACAGATGCCACCTCACCACAGAGCTATGGTTCATACAGAGTGCAAAGAAAGAACCTGGGAGTGAAAAAGAACACGCGTGTTTCTCAAAACCACCCGACAACCTTAAGAACATGTCTGTCAGAGCTATGCTAACACTGTCCAGGGGCTCCACGTTAACCCAAACAAACTGTGGGGGCTCGGAGCGTAACAGCTGGGAAAAACAGGAGTGTTTTGAAGAGAGGGAGTGAGCCCCATTTATTCACATGTGTCATCTGTGATCTGCAACAGTGTCCTGTGGGCACAAGGAAGGGGAGACGGGGGGCAGAGCTGTGACGAGGAGATTTGTTTTTTCATCATTCGGTTTCATTTAGGCCACAAGGTCGCCGCCACTCCTGGCCTCGCTCGTGGATCCATTTGTTTGATACTAAAGACGGAATAAAGAAAACAATCAGAACTTGAGACCCAGAACATATGTACACCCATCTTTTAAACCCAAGACTACATCTGTCTTGCTTTCAAATTAAAGCTCACCCCACTTGTTGCCCACCAACACTGGGCACGCTGCATGTCGGGTGCTGTAGTCACCCTCCCCGCTAGCAAACAAATTGTACCAGAACACTGCAGTACCCTGGAACACACAGACAACAGGCAGGAGAGGTTAGCAGCAGTGAACAACCTCCAGGAACAGAGTATCAGTCTCAATATCCTAAACTGACTAAAATTAAGCATTTTGACATTTTAAATAATAATTAGAAATAAACTGAGTACATATTTGTTTGTCTGTGATTACTTAAATGTATGGAAAATTGAGAAATGTTCTATAACACAGACAAATTGGCTTTTTACATGGATGAGAGAATTCTGTTGTGTGACAACATGGCACAGCATTAATAAATTCATTTTTATTTGTGTTCATATTAACCTATAAAACAAATGAAAACAGCTGGGAATTCCATATATTGAACTAACATTTAGTGAGACAGTAATAGTGGATGTTATGAAGTGAAGTATGAGAACTTATTTACCTTTCGGGGCCAAACTGCTGCACCAACATCTGGAAAAACTGTGGCTCCACCTGCTGAGACATCACTCATCTACAACAGAGAGAGTTCAGGGGTCATGTCACTACAGGGGGAACATTTATGTTAACATTCAAAACAAAATGTATGTTTGTCTTCAATCTAGGTTGACTGGTTATGATCCCATTTGATATTTTGCTTCATCCCTTTCCCACTTCCATCAAATACAGCTTCCTCCTTACTGCCTGATAGTGTAGCAGGTCCCACTTTAACTTGTATGTTACTTTGGTGAGTATGGGACTACTCAGATTCTATCGCCGTATTTTTTTCTCCTGTTTTCCTATTCATGTCCTCGCTGTTTAAAATGTATATACATGTAAATAAAGAGTGAGTGTCACATGTAGAATACTGAGTAAAGAGTAAATTTGGCCAGAAAATACTTTGTATTCAACAAGTTCACTCACGTAGAAAAGCCATGTTGCGATGCGGTTCCCAGTGCCGAGCTCTTTGAAAGCATCTGGCTCATCTTTCTGTGGAGAAGAGTAAACATCAGGTTTAACGTCCTGCCATGTTACCACTACCTAGAAATGAACTTGTCAATTACAAAGGGTCTTACCCTTCCAAAGTCAAAGTGAGGTTCGTATTGACCTCCAACACCATAATTCGCAACCTGTAGAGATCGATAAAATATGATTTAGGTCTCACAAATGTACCAAACAGTTTTCCCAACAATAATGACATTTACAAAACAAGGTTTCCCAAAGACTGTTTATTTTTTTACATGCAAATATAAACTATGTAGGTTCAATAGAAACAAGGTCTGGATTTTTACCTGCAACTCTTCTGCAGTGTCCATTTCCAGCCCTGTGAGATCTTCAATTCTCTGGTTGATCTTTTCAATCAAGGGGTCTTCATAGCCAGTGAGCCATGCACTGGAATACAGGATGGAAAGCAGACCGGTTGAGAAATAAGGGCAACATGCACAACCGTTCGTCAGTGAGGGACACATTTGTCCACTAGATGGTGGTAAAGATTTCTTCTAAAACAGGCGACAGAGATCTCATGCTGCAAACTTGCCATGACAAGCTCAAACAGAAAGTGAAGCTGTGCGTTACTATCAGATGACAGGAAAATGAAGTGGAGAGGAAAATGTAAAAGAAAAGAAAAACCCAAGATTCAGATACTCCAATCAGCTCAGGGTACATGGTTGTCCTGAATTCAGACTGAGTCTTGTGGACATTTTGCACACGTGTCTGGTTGAGGACTGACACAATATTTTCATGGATTTAACCCTGACACTACCTGCCTTTCATACTCACTCCCACACCCCAGTCTGAGTGAAGGCTGCTCTGCTCTTAACTGAGCTTGCAACAAACTATTTCTGGTAAACGATTAAAACATGTCACAACTCATGTTCTGCAGACCACATTAAAGAGTTAATTGGCTCTTTTTTTTCAATTATCCACATATAAAAAACCCATCCAACCACACTGTGTATTAAGAACCATGTTATTACTATAAAGTCAGCATCACACGAGACAAATACAAAATTAAAAAATAAATTCCAAAACTCAAATTTAGTGAATTTCTTCAGGCATCTGACTCAAGTCCCACCCCTGCAAGGTGACATTTTATCAGACTTTCTAACTGGAAATGTGTTTGTGTGATTCTATTTTATCATTCAAAGTTTGTGTTTATAATGAGTAATAATCTTAGACGGAATGCTGGACCAAATGTGAGCCAACAAATTCTTTCCTTATGGGAGACGGGTCAGCCTCTTCTGAGTTCATCCATCTGTTGCATCTCACTAGATTTGCAGTGAATTTGGAAATACGTGCTGGCCAGCACGTACACACACAAAACATGAAAGGGACACCACACCCTTATGGCCACATCTCCACACTCACATTTATTACCAGGAGGAGTAAAACCAAAGAAACTTGGGGTTTTGGTGGGATGCCAAACCTTCTATTTTTAGGGTGGGGTGAACGTTTAACAATGACAAATATATCTGCAAAATAAATTTAAAGTACATTTGCAGTTTACATCTGTGTATTTGCACATCCAGACTCAAGTTTTGGAAGTTTCTTGCTGATATAGAAGTTAAAGAAGCACAGTAGAGCCACAGCAGCTGTCATGAGCTCGTATGAGAATGTGATACAGCCTCATTCCTGGAAAGTGCAATTGGGAATAGAGATTTCCTGGACATCACATACTGTACAACTTGAGGTAAAGAAAACAGCCTGTCAACTGCGCAGTTCTATGAAAATACCAAAATTATTTAGGCAAAGACAAGTTCAGTTACACCAAAAAACGAAAGAGGAATATTTAACTTGGTTTAAATGATTTTTTAGCACAGTTTGGTGTCTTGGTAGAGAAGTGCTAAACTTTTCACTTGAACCAAATTAAAACCGCATCTGTTAAGTTTTCATGGTGGAAACTTAACATTTTCATTGTTGTTCCGTGGTTAGCTTGGTGCACGGCTGAATTAGTGTGTCAGCCAGGGCGCAGAGATAAAGATGGAGTTAAATATGGAGGAGGGGAAGGTGGCCCTCCCTGTAGACCTGTGCCCCTTACCTCTTGGAGACTCTGTACTGGGCTGTAGTGAGTTTCCCAGTTTTGGGGTCATGCACCGTGGCTCGCCTTAACTACAGTAGTTCCGCGGCACAAGGACACAAAGGTTGAGGGGGAAAAAAAGATTACAAAAAGGAGGGGGGGAAAAAAGGACAGTTTGGTTCACACAGGAGGATGAGTGGAAAGCAAGAGAAGGAATGAGAGAGAAATAAGAGAGAGAGAGAGAAAAGGCAGATGTGGTCACTAGTTGTCAATGTTATTCTTCAGAAAGCCCAAGAGACGTGTTTCATGAGGCAATGCTAGAAACCAAATCTCATTTTCAGAAACTGGATTTAACGACTCTGATACACATCCTGGCTCAAAAAAAAGCAACTATGTTAATATTAACTGGCAGAAGAAGTAACACACTTTCCCCCTCCTCTAACTTCTTGTGTTACTTTTCTATAGCAGACTCCTGAGCAGAAACATATCCACACAAGTTCCACAAGAGCAGCAGCAGAATCCAAACAATATTCCTCCAAAGAACAGTTGTTCCAATGATACATGTATCTTGTTTTTCTTCAATTTTTGAAATAGCACCACAAGATAATGAATTTGGAAAAAGCAAGACCTATAAACCAAAATGTGTATGCTCTGATTATTCTCATTTGGATCCTGTGCTTCAGCTCAAGAGCCTTTGAGCTTTGGTAGGGGCGGAGAAACGGCGAAATCGATATGGACAGACAGGAATACACAGGAGAGATGGAATGACACGCTGAGGGAAAAAGGAGAAATCCTCACTTTCCCCTCTCAGCTCTCTCCTACGTCATCCTCTGTTCTTGGCGGCTCCTGGCTCTGCCTTACCTTTTGCTGATCCGGTATGGAGCTGTCTCCAGCACTCCTGTGATGGGGTTGGAGATGGTGGCCCTGCGCAGCTGTGAAGCCAGGGACACGATTTACCCACACACAAAGATGTGTGTGTCTGTGTGCTTGTCCAACATATGAACCAGCCTCACAGCTTTGACATCCCACCCCTCAACATTATCAACTCCACAGCAGAAATTAAAAAATCCTAACACTCACTAGATTTTAATGATAAACTGTTGTGACCATTGTGTTTATGTATGACAAGGGAGCATGGAAGAAATACTTACTCTTGGCTTTGCCAGTTGCTTGACCCTTTCCATTTCTTTGTCTGAAATGATATCAAGGTAGCGGACAATGTAGGGGCGGTCCCACTCATCTTGCTGTTTGACAGGTGACAGCACATAACTGGGGTTGTGTTTGTTGTCAAAGTAACGACAGAACAGTCGGCTCTGCCTCCGGGGGGTCTACCAAGAGACAGGGAAAGACGTTATTAAGGAGGTATAAACTAAAAGTTGGAAATTGTGTGTCTCTTTGACTTCCTCACCATTCTGATGCCCTCCCCACGACAAAGCATCTCATACTTCTTCCTCTCAGGAACCTGCTGATTGGTGATGTTCTTTCTGGGCTTCTTCTTCTTTTCACTTGTTCCTTTTATGCCTTGCTCCTTCTGCACTAGACGTTCACTCTCCTCAGCCTTTTTTTGCTTCTCCAACTGGAACTCAAAGTACTTCCGGTTGCCCTTGGCTCGCTGGTGCTCTGGGTCTACATAGGAAAAATCCAAAACCAACAGTATAGTAATACTGGTCATCACAAATAGCGATACAGGCTATCAGCTATACCTGGATGGTGTTTAGCACTGTCCAGATTCTACTTTATGAAAGTAATTCTGAAAAAAGCTGTAATAAAGCCATGTCCCATCTACATGGAGGCAGAGTTTATGACCTACACAGCAGCCTTTCAATTAATGGCGACTAAGATGTTTTGGTTTCACTTCTGCTGTGTTGTCAATGCATTGAAAATATCACTTCCCTTTGCAAAACATGTTGTAAAAATACTTTGTGTATAGAGACTCACCCAGTTCAAGCAGCCTCATGGTGAACACAAGGGCGCGATCTATATCCCCCTGCTGGTAGATTGCATAGCTGAGGTAGTCAAGCACCGTCACCTTGTCTAAAGTGGACTCTTCTCCCTCATCGAGCTGCTTCAGGGCCTGGGCCATCCAAAGCTCTGTGTGGTAGTAATCAACATCGGAGTAGGCGATTTTCCCCAACTCGTAACAGTCCTCTACTGTCATATGGCTCTTGTGTTTCACTCCTAGTGTGTAGAGGGTACAAGATGGAAGCATTAACATAAAAAACTAAATCACATTGCTTATAATGCAAATCACACAGAAACCAGGAATAACCTTCTGTTGCTTCACACTCACTTTGTTTGTGATTTGTATTAATAACTTCCTGAAAAAAGGTTGACCACAGATAGATGTGGTGTGCACTGATTTAAGGCCCTTACCAGGAAGGTCTCCTACAGAGATTGTGTTAGCGTCCAATCTGTATGTGTCTTGTAATCGGAGGAGAGCTTTAGCAGCCCCAGTTTGGTCCTCATCTGTCGGGAAGTACTGTCTCTGGATGGTGAGGTTGGAAATGAATCCTAGGAGAGATAGACAGAAAAGGACAGAAGAGATATAGGATGATTCTGTGTGGAATAAATAAAACTCAGCCTTGTGAAAAATATATACTCTTTCCAAATGCGACTGTTATCTTGAAAGATATAGTTCCATTAAGCCACATGTGGAGAAAATGAATGAGTCATGTTCTCTTTTACCTCAGAAACTTCTACTGAAATACTGTATGTCTGGAACAAATATGCTGCACAACATAAATAAAGATCTTCCCTGGATTTGTGTTAAAATTATTTTTCTTTAACTTTTTGATTTGCTTTAATTTAATTATTATCGGATCTGGCACAAAACACCAAACTACGAGGTAGTATCGGCATACAAGATTGTTGTTGAGTTGTAATGTGAACCAGGTTTTCTTTATCCGTACCATCAGTGGTGTCACTGAGGACAAGGCTCTCCAGGTCACCCCACTCTGTGTTGAGTCTCTTCATCAATTTGAAGGCGTTCACAGGATGCCCCAGGAAGCCCTCGGGGTCCAGTATGGCTGTGGCTGTCAACGAATCCAGCTTATCAGCCCACCTATCACAAAGAAAGTAATAAAGTAAGATGCATTGCTCACAATTGAATCCACAAGCAATCGTACATTTTAACAATAAGTGTTATGGACTGTTTATATGGACCATTTGGTACAATTGTGTAGATAGACGCATATATGTGTTTCATCCTTTTCCACAAACTCACCGTTTCACCTGTTCAAGCTTGTTCTCCTCTGCTTTGATGTAGTCCTTTAGAGAGGTGACGAGGTCTTTCTCTGTGTATAACAGATCTGTCATCTGGCCTGAGGAGTCAGAGACATAATCAGTACTGCAATGACGAATTACACATGGATTCACATCTTATCATTTTGTGTTGTAAGATGGCATTTTCTATGTTTAGTTAAATATGCACGTTCAGTGGAGAGACTATTTATTTAGAACATCAGTGCCATATGTTGCTTGATTTTTTTACCTATGGAGGTGAAGAAGTCATTGTGGGCTGAGAACAACGGCAGGCAGCTCAGCAACAGTAAGCACCAACTTAACAGCTCCATCCTAAACAAAGGGTGAGAGAATTAAATTAGTTATTTTTAAAAAGTACTTGAAAACTGAAGGTTAATCATTGAGTGTCATGTGAGACCAATGTTGGCAGCACTCTCAAAACTAAAGATTTGTTTGAAGCAACTTTGTTTTTGCAATCTACAAATTGAAAACATGGTTGTTAGCTCTATTTAAAAAAAAAAAGTAGCCTTTAAGATCAGGGACGGTTTTAAAATGTTGAGGGTCAATTCAGATCCTGACAATACACATATAAACATGTGTTATAAGAGGCATTTAAAAGAGCTAGTCAGTTGGATCTGGTCATGAGAAAATAGCTATAAAATAGCAAAGCAAAATGAATAATCAAAGCCTTGAACTAAAAAGACTTGGACCTCGTAAGTGCAGCCTCCTACCCGCCACACAAAGCCAAATATAAGTCTGTGGTTGATGTTAGTGTCTGGTTGGGCTTTGGAGTTGGCACAGCTGTGACTACCACTGTGATCTTTCAGCTCATATACACAGAAATCAGAGCACAACACAGACAGACAGGACATGACAAGGTATGTCCAGGAAATTCTGTGTACACACAGTATCTCAAGAGTGCTTGGACTGTAACTTTCCACTTCTGTATGAGATTTGTGAACTGACCATGCCAGTTTTTCTAGATCCATTAGTGAGTTCAAAATATGGAATGGACTCCATATTTTGTAAAAATAAAAAAAATATTTTGTGCTGATTATGACATGAAATATATGTATAATACAATAACGTATATATAAAATTTGCACATGCATACAAGGAAAAATACACCCACATATACTCTTTGCTTCACAAGTACACACATACACCTAGCAGCAAAGTATGTTCATAAAGTTCTTGCACGAACTGCCCATCTACGTAGATTTGCATGAAAAGTCTTCTACTGGAAGCAGACAACAAGCTCAGGCAGGTTCAGAATTTGAACGAAAGTTCAGTGAAAATAAAAGAATGACCTCACATGGGATTTTAATTTAGGTCAGCAGGAAAGAAAATAAATCTGAGAGAATTTATTAAATTAGGCATAGCGCAATTTACCATTATCCTTTACTGCTGCTGCTACACTATTTCCTGTATATGTGGTGCCGTAAGTATGCATCTGCCACTTAGATTTCCAGCAGGATAAAAGAAAACAGTAGAATGTAATTACTGTAATGACAGGGAGACAGCCACTGTGCTGTAGAAGTGTAACGTCAAGGACAAAGCTGTGAGAGCAGCTGTTGTAATTTAGATGCATAATTCAAACCAAACATGAGAGTGAGTGGTAGTGAAAGTGTCTCTGTGGATAAACGCTGTTCTGTGACATGTGAAAAACATTCCTGATGGAGCACAAACCATTTAACATTTAACCTGCGGAGACACTTGTTTAGACAGAACACGGAAAATTCTTCAGGATAATTTGGCTGCAGTATTTTTCAGGACCTCAAAAGTTATAAGTAAACTAGGTTTGCATGTTCATTATATGACTCTTCTTAATGTTCTTAATTCTCGCAAATATTACCTCCATAAAATAATAAATGTATGCTTTGTTTGAGACTGGCCAATAAAAATCAGCCTTTCATATATACTGGTGTTTATGTTTGATGAAATTAAAACTTATTGTACAGAATAAATGTATGAATCTATGTTTATATTCATATTTTACATTTTTAAATATATCTCATTTCTCAGTTCATGTTCTATATATTTGGTAAGTTTATGGTGCAACTGTAAAATACCAATTACATTTTAGGAATCATATCAGTTTTTATATTGATATCAAATGTTTCACTCTCTAATATCGGTGTCGACATCAGCCCCCCCCCAAAAAAATCCAGCTCATTCTGGCTTTGTGGTTTGTGCTGACTTTGGGATTTTACGTCACTGTTGTGTCCGGCTATTGTTTCCTGGACAAAGTTACTGACCTATATTAAAATGAACAAAGCTATGAAACACCTTGAGGAAACTCTGCAGTATTCCACAGTTATCATCCTAACGTGAGAACCTCACTGCTGCTGAATGAATGAATGAATCCTGTGCAAAAAAAAGTTCTGTGCTAGAAATTCAAGGGCTTTTAATTTTCCCAATCTGATGAGACCACAGCTGCTGAGCTTCTGATCAAATGACAGACGTCTCCTCTCTCCTCCTGCCCTGAGCTGTGTTGTCTTCTTCTTCTTCTCCTCCTCCTCCTCGTCCGGGCTCCACAGGGAGAGCAGCAGAGGAGTCAGGTTGCACCGGAGGTTTCGCAGGATGTGGACGGAGGAGGACTGCCACGTCCTCGCCCCTCCCCGCCGGAGACAGCTCATGAGAGGGCTGCACAGACTGCACCGTGGAGCCGGGGGACTGAAATACTTGAACCTGCAGTAACCTGTCGATAACCCCATGCTAACTGACTAACAGCAGGGGGGGGGCGACTAATACCTGGAGGCTGTTGGGTTACTTACTCCTAAACTAGTCTGGAGGGAGAAGTTGGATTTGTTATGGTGCAAATATTCCCACTAATATCAGCTCCTAGTCGCGATGTGCACCAGACTGTGTGACTACTGAAGTCAGATATATTGACTGCACAGAAATAAAATCAATGCATTCCTGTTTCAACACAGAGCTGGATGGAGGCAGCTGCACTGCATCGGTATTCCTCCACATTGACGCTACTTTCACGCACAAAATGCTAACTATTATTTTCATTACTATGTATTTTCTCGCCTTTCTTTCGCTGAATTCGCTCACTTCACCCCCTCGTTCATCTGCCCACTCCGATGACATCGTTTCCCCCACACGCCAGAACCATCACAAAGTGCATAGTTTCCAACAAAGTTAAGCTAGTTTTCTGCTAGCTTAGCGCCAAGCTAACTTAACTTTGAAAATAATGGAAATTAGCTTCGTCTAACGGTCCCGACTGAAAACACACTGCGAATACCCGCAGTTGACACGAGAACTGTCAGATAATTAAAGTTTTTACACGTGTCAGCTTTGGTTATTTTATCCCATTCAAGGAGTGAGGGGTTTTTTATTTATTTACCTTGACGAGAGCATCCAGGGGGAGTTAGCAAGAATGCGAGCGGCTCGGTCGTCGGGTTCCCCTCAGCTCCTGCAGCCGGACTCCGTGCACTGGGATCGGTGAGAGAGACGAGCACGGACCGGGCTCTTCCTATCAGTGGTGTTCCGGTGATGCACTGCTGGCCATCTGGTGGTAAGAGGTGGATCTCAGTTAGTGGATCTCAGCGAGTACGTGCAGATCCTCACATTCGCCCGGCCGCCTCTTACTATAAGGGGGCTGGCGTCTGTGGAAGCAACGGGGAGGTGTCTGCAGACGTCTTGACCCGTGGAGAGGCTGCACACACACGGATCCGTATTTATGGTTTTTCATGAAAAAAAAAAGAGAAATGAGAGTGTGTCGTCACTCGTTTGCCACGTGTTGAGAAAGTTATGCAAGAAGGAGAAAGATTAGATTTTCAACCACACTACAAACTGTTGATTTGTGAGGTTGTGAAGTGTTGACCATGACTTCAGCATTGCACATTTTGATTGTTCTTAATTTTAAGTTTTCTTTTTGCTTTCCTCCCGTTTCACATTCTTTCCTTTTTCTCCCCCATTCCAGAAAATTCCTTCCTCCCAAACCCAAAGCTGTGACTGGAGGGAGGGAATTCCTGCTGCATGCATCTGAGGTCAGGAGGGTGGAGCTAAAAGTGTGTGTGTGTGTGTGTGTGTGTGTGTGTGTGTGTGTTTGTGTGTGTGTGTGTGTGTGTGTTTGTGTGTATATAGCAAGGCTGTTAAAACTGACTGCATCATTTCCAGATGCACACATGTGTGCGTGATGTATGCAGTATGAATGGGACTGTGATGAATTCTGGGTATTTGCAGGCCCGTCCTGGAGCAAGTCAAGCATGAGAGTATGAGAGCACCATCACTGTGGTCCCTGGTCTGAATCCCAGTTCCTCTTGGGTCTGTCTGAGTGGAGTTTGCAGATTGAGGTTAGGATAGTAGGAGACTCTATAAATTGACAGTACTGTGAATGGTAGTGTGATTCTGTCCAGGGTGTACTCTACCTCGTGCCCATTGTCAGCTGGGATTGGCTCCGGTTTCCACCGTGGACCATCAAAAGGACAAGCAGTACAGATACTGGATGAATGATAATCATATAAATAGCAAATATTCAAAACCTTCTAGCTTAAAATTAAATACCTTTTGGTTTTGTTGGACAAATTTGAAGACATTACATTTCAGTCTGAGAAACTATGATGGGAAGAATAATTTGTAATGTAAAATGTAATAAATAGACTAATGCACCACGGTCAAGAGAGCTCGTCAGCAGGTTTTTTTTCTTTGGAGACTGCAGAAATGTGGAATAAATGCCAGCATCCTCACAAACTTCTACTGGTGAACCATCGAGAGCTTGCTGACAGGCTGCATCACAGTGCAGAGAGCGGTAGAGATGGCACAACCCATCACTGGATAGATGTCCTGGCAGTCTCTCAGCCGTCCAGGACATCTACCACCAGTGTTGTCTACGACGAAGGGACACACAACAACAACATTTTATATTGTAAGCTCTTTCTACCTTGTTTTTATTTTAATTTAAATTGTTGAATTGTTAATTGTTAAACTTGAAACTTAATGTACATTTTACATTACATCAACTATCACTAAACAAAACACCATACCAGGGATTATACAGATTCATACGCAGGTCACATACTTAAACATTTGTATGAATACTGTTGTAATTGACAAGAAACACTGTGTGGAGCTTGATGGTGAGGCAAGGTTAAAGTCACACTTGTGGGGGGAAATATATTCATATCCAGTCTTTCTTGCAGTTCAAAATCCAAATCTGTTTGTTTAGTCTCAGCTTATTTTATACATTCTCTCAACATGAACTGTGGGAAGTAAAATACATTTTCTTTCAATGTGCTCTGCAGAAAGAGCTTTTCATTCCCATTCTGCAGTCATCGGCGGATGTCGTCCAGGGAGGTGAGTCTTCTCCCAAACAGCTGCTCCTCAAAGGTCAGCAGCTGACGCAGGAAGTTCACGTTGGGTGCCGTGCAGGCCCTCCTCTCCTTCAGCCAGTGCAGGGCATGAAGCAAGGACCAGCGCCGGTGCTCCATGAGGAAGGCCAGCGTTAGTGCCGAGCTGCGACTCCTGCCCATGCTACAGTGGACCAGGACACGACCAGCCGGCTCACCCCTCAGTGCCGTGTTGATGAAGCTGGACGCCAGGGGCAGGGCCTCCACCAGGTCCTGCTGGGCATCGTCGCTCAGACACAGCCGCAGGTAGCACAGCGTGTTAGGGAAAGCGTCAGGGTAGTTGGCGGTGGCGTTGACCACGTGCGTGATGTGTAGATTTTTGATGATGCGGTAGTCGGAGGCCTGGGGGGCTGAGCCCTGGTAGAGAGCTCCTTCCAGGATCTCTGAGGGATAGATGGTGAGGGTGTGCCGCTCAGGTTCAAGCAGGACCATACGTGGTGTGCACAGGAATGGGTAGAGGATGTAGAAGGCTGAGAATCCCCCCAGCAAGATGACAGGATCCATTCCCAGATTACTGAGCTGGAAGAAACAGCGCTGGAGGTCTGGGGAGTCAGTCCTGGCCTTCAAACTACCCACTGAAATGTGGAAACAATTAAGAACAGTCTACAGTCATGTTCTTGGCACTGACAAATTTTGAATGTGGTGCTGGATAAAAAGTTAAAAGATCACCAGAGTCTTAAAAACTTGTTCAGAGTGGGCCATGAAATTCTTCAACGAATTTCATGTCAATCTAAGAACAAAATGTCGACCTGCTTGGTGATTACCAAAGTCAGTTTGGATTCATCCTCTGTGGATCATGAATGTCTGTAGAAAATGTCTTTGCCACATGCAGTGATCTGACTTAATCATTGACACAGACTCATGTTGTCCAGTTTATGTTCTTCTCTGCATGTGTGTTTGTGGGAGAACATGGAAGTGCGTTGCTGACCTGGGCTGCATCCTTCCTCTGCGTACAGCAGTATTATAGAATACTTCTGCAGATCTATACAGCTGATCAGACAGCCCAGCTGAGGGTGGATCACCGTCACAGCGGCCCGCGCTGTCACCACATGGCAATCCTTGTACCTAACGCACACAGTAAATCTTTAAATGCACATGTATCATAACTCTGCTTTCACTATTTTCACTGTACGTCTTTTCATTTTTGGTTTTCATATTTTCATGGAATTTGTTGACAGTAAGGGAAATATAGAGGATTGCCAAACCTACAATTCAAAATAGATAAAATGTCCAAAAACTGTTATATAAAACATATATATGAGCTCCTCTTATGACCAAAAAAAACTACATTTTCCAAAATTCGAACATAATTGGATAAACAAAGAAACTACTGCTCAAAGTAATACAACTCTGTACAAATTTCTATGCCTTTTTCCTTTGTGTTAAAACAAGTTTTCATTCAAAGCTGGTAACTTTAAGTTCATGTCCTGCTGGGGATGTTCAGTATCTGTGCAGTGCCCACCTCTCTGCACTGCGGCAGTCCAGGATGAGGATATAGTATGGATCGTGTAAGGCAGGCTGGCCCTCCTCTGCGCACAGCAGGTTGTACGCTTGCTGTGGGGTGATGTAGCCTCGCTCCACACAAGCTGTTTCTGGAAGAGCAGGAACCAGCACCTCCTCTGGCTCACACACCGATGAGGAAATGCAAAGTGGGTCTGAATGTGTGTAGTTGTGTGTGTGCTTAATTTTCTGTGTGCAAGTTAGAAGTCCGAAATACAACCTTTACCTTTGTTCTGGGTCGGTATGATGGAGGAATGGTCACTGCCTGTACTATTGGCTTCTCTGTCAAAGATGCTGCTCTCTGTTTGGAATGAGTTGACAGGCTCTCTGGAGGCCGCTCGACAACGGCTGTTCACTCTGACACAAACCGATGCACAAACAATCTCAGACGGTTGATGATGATTAAACAATTAGATTTCAGTAAAAAAAAAGATTTACCTGGACAGTACTACACCCATCTTGATAAAGTCATTTGGCAGATGCATCAACCTTTCCCATCAGGGGCCTTCAATAGAAGAACATGCTGCACTAAGAAACAGATACATGTTGTAAAAACAAACTCTGAGAAATAAATCAAGAAAACCCACCATGCAGAACTAGTTCCTGCTTCTTTCTCTGCCCCGCTGCAGCCTCTGCCTTAATTTAACTGGTGGTCTTGGAAACGCAGCAGTGGCTAAGTGCTCTAGAGGACCACATGGTAGCTGGCTGTGACAGGTAACAGAGGGGAGATGTGGATTGGACTCCTACTTTACTCAAATTATCTCCCAGTGTTTGCTGTGCACGCAAAAAGGTTTCAAGTTGATCATAAAACCAAACAGAGATCAGGACAGTTCTTATCAAAGAGGTTATATTGATTTGAATTGGAAGAGGAGGCATTCAATATAACAGAGATGTTGCCAAAAATCTTTTATTGGATGGTTTAGTTTTCACAAATTTGTGGCACAAAACGTTTTGAACAGACATTTTTGTCATTTATTGCTTATTCCATGTATAGTTATGTCTTTCTGTTGAACTCTAATCATTAACTGTTTGTTAAAGGGTTGAAAGTTGAAAGTTTATCTTAAATCTTCCAAGTGTTGGCAACAGTCACGGGGTAACGCACTAGTTTATCAGTTACTGTGTTACGATGTCAAGTTTCAGCTCCACAGTGAGAGACATGCACTGAACAGGTAGATGCCATGAAGAGAAGCCATTACTGCATTTTAAAATGTTAGATTGTGATTTTTACATCAAAATAAAAGTAAAATCCCAGTGTCATTTCTGATACACCCACATAAAAGCCATTTTTTGTAATGTTTTGTCCAGTGCACATAGAGACGATTTACTTTCATTAAGTGATCACATGCTGTTTATGTAAACACGACACACATGTTACGAGGCAGATGTATTTTAAGAAAAGAAAAATTATTATTAAGTACTTGTCTGGCAAAACTACTTATATACAGGAAATGTATTTAGATACTATTCACAACTAATATTGAAGAAAACATATGTAGCTTGATTTATTTTGCTAAGTTGTGTTTTGAACATTGCTAATTATACAAAGGGGTCCTAAACTTGAGAGAGAGAAAAGAGGACGATGAGTAATGACACACAGAGGTATAAGTAAAAGGCTTTTGAGGCCTGCTGGCTTGCTGCTATTGTGTTCTGGATCAGTCGGGGTGCTCACGCTGCTACTGTTTGTCTGAGCTGCAGAGAGCACAGGCCTCCATCCTCTTGGTCTGTTGAGTTTGTTTACTTAAGAAGACCCTCAGTCATGCAGCTATGTGGCTGCTGGACTCCATGATGGCCTGTGTAAACTACAGAGGGATCCAGACAGAAGGTGGGGGTGCAGCTGGAGACGGACTGTCAGGAATGTCACAAACAGGTGGTAGAGCTGAGAGGAAGCAGAGCCAGGATTTACTCACTCGGCTTCAACAATGAGGTAAGAAATCTATAATCAATATAAGACAGACAGATAGATAGATGGTCAAATTCCTCTCATGAGGCTGAAAGACTCTCACATTCACTTATCCTGTGTAATAAAATGTATCAGCAAACCTTGATAGATTCCACAGATGTCTGCTCTATTTCTGTGTATGTTCAAAGAAAAAGACTTTCACGAGTCTAATTGACCACCTATCGGTCGCCTCTGTGTTTATGGGTGAACAAAGTGACCAAGACCAAAGTCCATGCGGACACAGTGTGGAAACACATGAGGTGAATGCCCGCGGCACAGAGAGCAGGAGCCAGAGACACGTTCAGCAGAACGAGAGGGAGAAGCAAATTATTATTATAACAGTGAGATTATTTGTAGTTGGTGACAGGACGGCAGTGACAGACACTCAGAAGTAATGAGTGAAATATGAAGATGAAATATGACTTTATGAGAAAATGCTGATGGTGAGTTAAAATTCTCGTGATTTCTCTATGTTCTTGCCTTTTTTTTTTTAACTATTTACCATTTATTCAAATGTTTTTTTTTATTCAAACATTTTAAGAATGCAGTTTTATAAGCTTTACCTCCAATGATATATATGCACCGTTATATGACCTTTTTTGCTGATATTATTGATATGGTCTCAGATATATATCTGATTATTTTTATTGTATAACTTAATTTGAGGCTTACATTTTAACCTAAATCTCCAGGTTTTATGAGATTATTTTACACAGATAGGTGACTGATTTTTAAAAAGTATTATCTTCATTTCTTGAGCTTGAGCATTTAAATTTCTAACTGGTAAATTACAGAGGCTAAATGAAAGCGACAGCGAGTGAAGATGTTGTTTCAGCTGCTGGTTGAATTTCTGTTGTTCTTGACATCTTGATTTCCATATTGATCTTTGTAGTTGTCTTCATGTGAATGTCTCTTCTCTCCACATTGTCTCCGAACAACAGATCGTTGTGTCTCAACAGGAAAATCTGCACAGAATGAGAGCATGTCTTTCAGGTATAAGGTTTATATAATTTATATATAATCTGTGTTGCCCTGGGAACCACTGAAATGAGAAAACAGCTGTATTTATAAAACCAAATAGGAAATTTACTTTTCAAGAGGTTGTCAACCAAACAATTCAGCAACCAGTGAGCATTGTAGAACATGAAGCTGACCTTTTCTGTTATTCTGGTAGAAAAACTTAGAAACTTAAATTTCATTGTACGATTCGTCTCTGCTCCCCTGTGCAGTTCAGGGAGGTGGAGGCAAGGACGTTGTGCTTCAGCAGCGAGGAGTCTCTCAGCTAATCGTGCCCTGAAGCCCCTGGTTCCCGTCCTCTGCCTGGTGGTCGTAGTGATATATGGCCTGGCTGACAAACTCCGTAACTTTGTGGCCGGCATCTTCATCCCTCAGTACCATTACCCATACGCCGTGGCTCTGTGCTTTGGTCAGGTTGGTACCCTGCTGCTCCCTGGAGGCTCTCTATGGACAATTTATCCAAATCTTTTATCTAAATAAAACAATCATGAATGAAACGCTTTCAGTTCTACCAAGTGTGACAACACTGCACAGTGTGGCTCCCCTGCTGTCTCATTGACACAGAATCATTTTCATGATCTCTGACAACAGGCCGAATGGAATATCTTTATTATTATATTTTAAAATTTCCCTCACACACAGTCGGCAAAATATTAATTACTAATATTTTTAATACTGTGTGAGTGTAGAACAAAGACGGCTCATTAAGAAATCTTTAAAAAAATAAAAGAGCTGTTAATCATTACTGCAGGTAACTTCATGCCTGCACATTTTTGTGTGTGTGTGTATGTTTTGAAGGACAGGGAAGTGTGTGTGTGTGTGTGTGTGTGTGTCGAAGGCTGTAAAAAGGTGGATTTATGGACTGACATATTCTTGCAGTAATATCAGGGATCTCTATCAGGTAATAACAGGCATGTGATTGGTCTGTAATCTAACCTTTAACGACACTGATTATCCTCTCAGGGTCATGGGGGGCTGGAGCCTATCCCAGTTGACTTTGAGTGTCGACCCCCATTCAGGTCACCAGCTTTTAATTCCAACTAGTACATTATGCTTCAGAACCAAGTTGAGAAGAAGAAGCTAGAATATTTTGTATATTTAGATTAAGAGGCACAGAATCAACCGATTATTGGTTTGTATCATTCACATGTCAGGAATTTAAAATCTGTGCACTTTATGTTTAAATCACACCAGTTCCTGCTTCATATGACGTCCATTATCCAAACAAGTTGCAGCCATTAGTCAAGACCAGCAGAACTTTATCTTTGAGCATTTGTATACAGTGGTGTGTAAACTGCTTTATAATGACATTGTGAAATCCTCCCCAGGTTCTGATCTCTGTGTCAGTCTTAAATCTCCTTCATGTCCTGGATCTGGTGCCTCTGAAGTGTTACTCTAGGTCTCTGGGTGAGAGGGTGTTGGTGCCGGCTATCTGTACCAGCACCCACGCCGTGCTGGCTACGTGGGCCCAAGCCAGCAGTGTGTACTCCGGCCTCTTCCCCACTACGCTGCCCCTGCTGCCGCTGTTAACTGTCGGCTTTAGTTTTGCCCTGAAGCTGACGTCTCTGCCATCTCTCCACATCTCTGTTCTGATCTCCATCCTGACTGGGACATCTCTCGTCATCGCAGGTAAACAGTCAGATGATGTTTCCAGGTGAAATCGATGGATCTTAACCTCAACAAATTAACCTTTAATTGATCTCCTCTCTCTCTCTCTCTGCAGTTTCCAAAGGTGTCTCGGTTATTGAACCTCTGGAATACATGTATGCACCTCTGGCTTTAATCCTCCACAGTGTCTCTCTGACCTGGCTGGCTAAAGTGTCTGAAGCTGAGCGCCACCACTCCCCTGATGCCCAAGCGTCCATATTTGACATCTACTACGCCCAGCTGGTGAACCAGAGCTGGGTGCTGGGCCTCCTGTGGCTGCTGCACCCAGACAGACCCTGGCAGGTTCTGAGTCGGGGCAGCTGGCACACTTTGCTCTTCCATGGATACCTGCTCGCCATCCTCCTGCTGGGGATGGTATTGAACTTCCTCGTCAGTATATCGGCTCTATGGGTGTCGCCGCTTTCTGCTGCACTGCTCCACTCAGCACGGCAGGTGGTACAGCCATTCCTTCTCGTGTAGTTTTACTTTAAAGGACTGTACCAGTGAAACAAGTACCAACTGTGTTTTTTTTTATTCTATGGAGTAAAACAAGTTGCTGTTTAACGTTATACATTTATACCTCCATGTACTGCGGTCCTAAGGACATTCCACTTAACCAAGGACAATTCAGATTACATATAGGGAGGGGCAACATGTCTTGTTTGTGATTGGACAGAACCCAAATCTGAAGGACAGTTCAATGTCAGTGTTGATGTGTTGGACCTTCAGGGCCTGTGCATATTTTCAGCTAAGATAAAATGAGAATGAGGAATTCTAACCAGCATGAGCAAATATACAGGTATAATAAGCTACTGATTTACACTTGAGTCTAAACCTGTTAAGAGCAGTTAGCCTTTATCTTAATTCTGAGTTTGAGCACCTGCGTCTGTACGGGACACGACGTACCAAATCATCCCGAGACTAAACCACATGAACGAGTGACAGACTGTGAATGTAATGTTACAGTGGAAGCTCTCTGACAAAGAAACCTGTACAAACAACTTGGATCAGAAAATACATCATTTAGAGAACGTGGCACCAAAATATCACAACAACCCACTTGTTTTCTGATGTATATTTATGAAAAACTGACCATAATTGAGGATAATACATAAATAATGAAATAATTTCTTAATAGTTCTTTATCACAGACCTCTTGTTGATGTTGTTATTATACTCAACAGTAACTGAGAGATTGAAGGTCCTATCTTTCACTCAATACATTTTCAACCACAGCTTTGTGGAAGTTGTCCTCAAAAGACAGGTGTGAAGGGAAAACAGTATTTAAGCTGAAATCCTTGACTGAATGACTAATTAACCAGAGGAGGTTGATCTTAAGTGAATGTGACAGCTGAGATATGTCAGATGATAAGGGACCACGATGAGGGGAGAGTTAAATGGTGCTGGTCACAATTTCTGTCAACTACATTTAACAATGAGCTAATAATATTCAGCTTTTACAAATGTGCAGTAAATATGTATTATATTTAAAAACAGAGGTTCATATTTTACCATTTAAAATGTTATTTAATAACTGAAATGAATTTACTTGCAAAAATATTTATTCTGTTTCCAACTTAAGAAAGTAAGTGCAGTTAAAAACACCATCAGTTAATGTATTTCAACATTAGCAGCATGAATATTCACTGTAAAAAACATTTACATTATCATACATACATCTGTAGTTTACAGTCCAAAAAAACGATTTCAAAACATTTACAATAGATGAATGAATAAATGTCTTATTTGTCTCAGCTCGTCTTAAAGAACACGATGCATGAATGTAAACAAAACCACATTTGGTACAGTGAAAACTCTACATGGCAACTTTTACATTGATGAATGCTTCAGAGGTAACAAAGGTACTGTGACAGTATTAGATGCTGCCTCTTGCTGGTTGTCGATACTTTTTATTCTTATACTTCCTCAACCATTAGTTTCTTTGTTATGAGGAATCAGAGTTGGGTGGCAGGTGTAAGCCCAGGCTCTGCAGCAGGTTGGAGGCTGGTCCAGCCAGACCCTCCTGGCAGCTGAGGGACTCGAGCAGGTTTGATATCAGGTTTAAGTCCACGTCAAGAGGCTGGATCTCCTCCTCTGTCTCTTCCACTCCTGTGGCAAAGAGATGAGGCGAGCCGCTGTCCAAGTCTGCATTGGTGTAATCCTGCAGGACAAATACAGTTAAACAATATTTTAATAAAGAACATTAAAAACAACACATTATTTCACATATTTTTGGTGCATGTTTTTTGAAAATGAATATGTTGAAGCAGAGCGAGGAACGTGATATTCCAAGGTTGAAATCTTACTGTTTGATTGAAGCTTTTTCCAACATTAGTGCTCATCAGCTCCGTATCCATTTGGTCCATGTAGCTTCTCAGACTGTCCAACGTTTCTGTTCCATTTCTCTCATCGTGACCAGATGACCCTTCCTCTTTTTCTTCCTCCTCCTTTTCTTCTTCGTCTTCTTCATCATCATCATCATCATCATCTAGATCGTCTGAATCTAGTTCTTCGTCTTGACTCCCTATAAAATTGAATTGACAGATTTGGTTTAAGAGGTGAAGATGTGTTAGGTCCCTGCAAGTTTGTTTTACTGTTCATTACATCGACATACCGAGCAGTCTGTCCAGAGCGTTGGCCATCGCGTCAGGCTCAAAACTGAAAGGATGAGCTGAGGCACTCCTGAAATACAAAGAAGATTAACAACTGAGGAGGACAATGCAAATCTAAATGAATGAGCTGGATCCTAAACTATTTTAATCAATGAGCCTTTGATGATCTTGATTAGATATTATCAAGATCAATTAGGTCTAATGGAAAGAGAGCCAGTCTGTCTCACCAGGGCAGTTCAGCTCCCTCATGCGATGACATGGCACTGAGGAAGTTCTTCATCCCCTGACTGACAGCTACCAGGCTATAACTGGCCTCCTCCTCCTCCTCCTTGTCGCCCTCTGTCTCTTTTCTCTTCTCCTTTGTACCCGTGACGTGCTGTGTCTGTTTGGTGGAGCTTGAGTCATGGCTGCCAACATCAGCCCTCCCCCCACTTCTCTCCTGCAACATATGCTCCAAATCCTGAGCTGTGATATCAAGCCAGCTGTCACCTGGAGATAGACACAAAGAAAATTAATTATGGGAAACGGTTGAAAGAGATAAGGTTAGAGAAGGGATGATGCAAACCAAAAAGGACAGAAACTGAAAGGAATTGGCAGGAAGCAGAAAATCCCAGGTGGCAGCATCAGACAAATGTAATGTTTACTATTCAAGCAAAGTCGAATGAACCTTGAGATACGTACTTTATAAAATGTAAAATTCACATTTCCAGAGAGGCTCTAGACATATGTACGTAAATAAATCTCAAGTGAGGTCCAAAATCTCCAAAATCATTATGAGGGCAAGCTGCTTTTTCCAGATATCAAACCTTTTCCATGTACAATATTTAAAATACAAGAACAATATCTGTCATAATGTATGATACAGGAATAATTACATCATATATAACTTCATACATGTAAATGCTTTATTTCTGCGGTCGCCACTTCTCATTATTCAACACATCATTCAAATCTGAGCTCCACTTAAAGGCTTAATCTGCAAATATGTTTTTTTAACAAATGTATGTCAAGTCTCCGAATATGGAAAGTTTCACAGTAAAGGTACATTTTCACTTACTGTCCTCTTGGGGGAGCTGTGACTCTTGTTTCCTCAGCTCCTCCAAGTCAAAGGAATTGCAGCTTTGCAGAAGATGGAGAACCTCCTCACCTGGCGACAAAGCACTGGCAACACACACACACACACACACAATTGGATGTTACAGGCATAAACTATCACACAATGCTCACAGCTGCATCCACACAAACACACACGCTGTCCTCACCTCGATTTTGAAGCGACAGACTGTTTGAAGAAGTTTTCTGCAGATCGTGTCAGTTCTCTGAAATGGGTGGAACCTTCCAGTTCTCCCTGCATTTAAAAACAATAACATTAAAAACATCTACAACTTTCTACACTAGAACAATTCTGAGAGTGATTCATCTTCAACAATCTGTGAGTAAATGATGAACCTAGTTTTCCTAATATTAAAAAAGACCAACCTGGAAGTAGTCATTCCTTTTCAGACTATCCATGAAGCTTTTCCACTGAGGGTTACAACTGACGGGGGCATCTGGCTCTGATGATGGCAGCCTGCACTTCGAGCACAGGATCTCAAAGCCATGTGCCTGGAGACAGGGTCACACACAGATAGAGACTGGGAATCAATAATCAATAATGAGACTTAAAACTCTGCATTAAAAGCACCTTTGCATTAAATTTTCCTAAAAGACAGATCAGAATGAAGAGTAGTGGTGGCTCACCAGTTTCATGCCAAGCTCATGGGCTTTGTACTGGGGATGAGAGCGAAGAGGCAGTGTGAAGCCGCTCCTCCGGTCTGGGGTGAACTCTTGCTGCTGCAGCTGGGCATAAAGGCAACGGGTGAACGTCACCTGGAGATAAAGACAAAAGAACGAGGTTTCGGATTGCATTAAGGTTTTTAAGACATTTCACAAAAGCTGAAACATACACATCACAGAAACAATATTTTGAAATAAACAAGAGGTGGGCCTCTTGTCTTTGCATTCACCACAGTAGTCATGAATATTTAGTTTTGTTTACCGATGTCAAGACTCTTGTAGCCGGAGGAAAGGTCTTGAAGCTCCGACACGCCTGCAGATCTACTGGATCCCGCAGGTAGAAAGCTGACACTGCGGGGGCGACTAGGTCTGGACGCTGTTCCAGCACCTTGGCAATACCTGCTGGTATGAAGCAGTGGGCACGGTGGAGACTTTTCTTAACCTTCTCTGGGTACCTAAGTGGAAAGATTGATATGTAGTTTTATTTTTCCTACATTCACATTATTTCTTGATACCAGTAAGATACAAATGTTCCACTTATATACAATACACACAAGACCAAGATATTCTGACATTTTACTTCTTTCCTCTTAGGTCTTCAAATACAGAGCTAATGTGACCACTAAGGAAGGAAGGAAGCTGTGTCACAAACTGTTACTTTTATACTTTTCAATATTCTATTCCATATGATCTGTTCAATAGAATTCCCAGTAGAAAGCATATAAATGTGTCACTGACATTTCAACAGATTTCTTTACAAAAGTTGATTTTTATCATGAAAAGAAGTCCTCTAACCCCTCTAGTCGTTTTCTCAGGGCTGAACAAATCTTCGGACTGGCTCGACAGGCGTCCGTGTGCGTGGAGAGCAACGTCAGAGCTTGTTCCACACTGGGTACAACATCCTTCGAGATGCCCACTGGACTGGATTTGGTTGGGCAGGGAAGGATGTGCAATTCTCCCTTATAGAGGAAGACCTGCAAAAAGATATTGTGAAACGAGTAAGTTTTACACTTTCTAAAGGACAATATGAAGCATAAGGTAATATGTGCAATTTCTCTTGTACGGTCATATTAACAGATGTATCTATGTTTAAATAAAATATGTTTAAGACCATCTCATCTGATCATCTCACCCGGAGTTCACTGGTGTCTGGATTCAGCCACTTGGGAAGATAATCTGCTGCTTCAATCAGAAGAAACTCCCCATCATTGTCCTCAACCCTGCACAAACACACAAACATGAGATGAGAGAGAAGCACATGACAGTCAAACCTCTGAACATGATCTATGTGTAATAACTAAAATGCAGCAACGATATCATTTTTCATAAATATAAAAACTCATGGTACTTTCTATCCCACCTGGCTGCAAGCTCTGGGAAGTTCTCTGTGATCTGCTGCAGGAGGTAAACGATAAACCACTCATCCTCCACATTGTCCCCGAACTGAGTGCTGCCTCCGAAGTGAGCAGGCACATCACCTGTCAATAAAATAAACATACATTAATCTTATTAGAGGGAAACTTTACCAAGAACTGCACCAACAATATCTAAATCACTTCGATGTCTATGGCGTTGACAGGACTTTACCTTTCTCGGGATGATACTTGAGGTTGAATGGCTGCTGCTGCCAGATGTGCTGGATCAACAGAGGGGCGACCTTTGCCAGAATCTCCTCCAGGAGATGTGAGAGAAGTTCGGGTGTTTGCTGAGACCTTGAACCTTCTGTTTGGATCAGGAACACTTTGTACTGAACCGTGTCCTCGTGAATCCCTCTCCTCTGCAGGGCGTCCATTGTACAGAGAAACCTGAAGAAGGAAAACACAGCAGGGGACTGACACACCTTCATATACGTAGAGTCGCATCGTGCTATATTGTTGTATACCTCCAGACTTAATTAAATATTAATTAAATCGATAGTTAGGCATTTATATTGAGTTTATTATCAACATGATATATTGTACATTCGCCTGCGCTTACCTTTGTCTTGTTTTAAAATGTTACGTGAAATTTCAACGCGAAAAAAGGGGAAACTTTTCTATTAGCTTCGTACGTTGCTATCACGCCTGTTATCACTGTTTCAGTCCGACTGTGAATTCTGCTCGACTACCCCCATCTACTATGAAAACATTGGTTCCTAATCTTTATTTTAACCAAATGTCGCCGCTCTTCATTTAAAACAACCTCCACTACAACAAGTTAACGGAAGAAAATAAACGTAAATAATTACAACCGAACAGTTTATCAAATAATATGTATTTTCTCTGTAGTCCATCAGCGACGAGCGGAAACTTTTCAGGAACGTAATCGTATTGTCGCAGTGGTTTCTGGGAGTTGTAGTGCCAGTGCTTGTGACGGAAGGGCTGTTTATTTGTAGCAGGGGGTGGCCCCAAAACTCTATTTCCCATGAGTCCATGCGGGGGTGAAGCTGCGTATCCATGACAGCGGGGTTATTGTTGGTGGTGGTGGTGCTAACCGTTAGCAATGGAACTCCTGTGAGGTGACGGTAGCTAGCTACAGCTCCCACTTTGTTGTATTAAGATGTGACACTCATGGAGCGGAGGAGACGCTGATGAAGAGTAGCGACATTTATTAGGAGCCATGTTCGTGCATGGTTGACGTTTTACCTGTCAAACGTTAGCTCGCGTCTTTGTAGACGTAACTTCCTGCTAATATTAGCTGCAGGAGCGTTAGCATCAGTAGCCAGAGCCCCGTCCAGCTTCCCCGCAGCGACATGTCAACCCTCCCTCCGACGTGTTCCCTGGAAGCGGAGGCGACGATGAGAGACGAGGGCTCGAGAGTTTGAAGCCCGCGACGAAGGAGGGAGGATGATTTCACGATACAACAGAAGACCCGTGTCGCACAAACTTGAGATGTGAGTAGCGAATATGAACGAGTTGCGTTTCCTAACGAGCATTGGGTGAAGATGTAGAATCATCACAGTGCAGAGTCAAAAACAACAACCTTCACTCAGGAGCAGAAATGTGTCTGTGCACTTGACTGACATTCTGGCAAATTTCCCCAAAAGCCTTGAATTTTCATTCAAGGTTATAAGGTTGTTTTTTTAAGCCATCCATAGACAGTTATGATGATCATTACATTTTTGTTCATGACTTTAGTAAAAAAGGAAAAAAGACACGACCTTTGAGGCAAAATTTGCACATTATTTAGTTTATTGTTGCCTTATTAGTTATTTTATAATTGGTCAATGAATATGTCCACTTTCTTCCACGTGTCAATGTCATTTTTAATGTCTTATGAATGATATTATTCATAATTATTGTTGAAAATGTGATATAAATGTTCATAAATTCACGCACATAATTCTAGACCATTACTGGTTTTCGTTAATGTCTCTCATCCTGTTAACAGTATGACTGTGAAAAAGCTGTTAAATTGTGAATTATCTGGTATTAAACTGTCTAACTATCTATAGTTTATCTGGGTGAACCCTGCAGAAACCCACACAGTTAAATGATAATATTTAGCTCATGAGAATCTGCCTGTTTTACACAGACCTTCTACGGCATGCAGTACATGATTTTAAAAGAACATTTCTTTGTTTTCACACATTATTTTTATTCAAGAATATGATGTGCAAAACCATCATTATGGTCCTCTCCTTATTATGATCAACCTCTCACTTTTCTTAATGAACTTTTTTGATCCTTCTCTTGTGCAGTCGTGGTTTGTCACGAAGCAGCCTCGACCACCACCCTCTCCCAGAGGAAGCAGACGATAACCAAAGCCCACAGCGCTACCTCCATGACCTCCAGGAAGCAGTTTCCACTCACAACAGGTAACGAGTCCTGGTTGTTCTGCACGTTGTTGTGCAGAGACACAAACTCAAGATCAAACTATCTATAACTACAACGCACACAGTATCTAGCCTAAATGTTTTGTAATGTTACACCATGTTGTGTGGACAACTGATTCTCAAGGAACTCAATATGTGAAATAAGACACTCAGAAGCAGAGGATTAATTGATATCACATTTCCTTCTTCAGATGTGCAATTAAAAGAATAAATAATGAGGTGGGCTCAGTTACTTTGACATTTGACCTTTTTTTCCACAATGAAACCTTGCACATGATGATGTCAGCAGCCACCACCAGTGAGATTTCCTCAACCACACAACAAGAAGAAACCTCGTTTATTTCATGACATAGAGATTTAAGATGTTTAAATATGATTGTTAAAGTGGTTGTGTGAGTGATGGAAACAGGTTGTGATCGATATCCCTGTCATGAAAATTGGCAAAACTTCTTAAACTGTGCATAAACCTCACAGCTTTCTTGGTCTGTCTGTCTAGCTCAGGGACATCTGCTGCCTCAGGCCACTCTGACTGTCCCACCGTCCTCTCTGTAGACTCAAACCAGTCGTGGTCGGGATTCCACAGCTCCACAGGCACTGGTATATCCACAGAAAGGAGCTCTGTCTTCTCCTGGGGCTACGATGTAAGTCTGCTCCTGAAAAAACAATCTCCATGTGAAGTGATGATTTCAGTCTGGGTCTGTCTGTCACACAAAAAACATGAAGAGAAAAGATGAAGAGATTTAACAAATGTACCTACATGCATGGTGAAATGTCAGATTTGATTTACTTTACCAGTGAAAACCCTTCAACAACATACAACCAGTCTCTTAGTCATATGTCTCGCTATCATCTGCCACTTCTTTATACATGTGAGATCTGATTCCACTGGGTATAGGTTTGTTATTGTGCTGTGCTTTCTCGCTTCAGCTGGTCCTAAAAAACTTTTCAAGGACTCAATGATTTATTCAGTTTGTTGTCCTCAAGCTGCTAACTCACTCCAAACACACTTCTGTCTCTGTGTCTCTCTTTTGCTACTCATGAACAATCCAGGTTGACCACACATACACACACACATCTCATAGGGCTGTAGGAACTAATTGTTATGCACATCAAGGCTTCCTGTGGGATAAAAAAAAAAACAGAATTGCTACGTGTTGCCAGTAGCTGATGAAGAGGCGGTTAAGCAGCAGCTCTCAGTCTTAGTGCTGCTACACGAGAACAGAGGAATGACTGGCTTTTCTTCCTGTTTTTCTGTTCCTCTGTCCCGCAGGAGTTCGACAAGGCGGCGTCGCGACAAGTGCAGCAAATGTTTGAGGAGATTGACAAAGAGCTGTATGAGGGGAGGGGCAGTGGCGGTGGGATACTCCAGGGGCTGCAGGATGAATGCCAGCAGTGGGCCACACGTTTCCCACATCTTCGGTATATTATCCACCGCTTCCTACCAGCCCTAAAGGGCAATAGGGGGGTTCAACACTGAATGTGGAGACAAACCTGAACAAAAACATTACTTTCATGCATAAAAGTATAATTATTTTACTTATTTATTATAATAATTAATTTATTCATTGTATTTGTGTCACTAAGGATCCTCGGGACTCAGGTGGTGTATCCCAGTGATGAGGGCTTCCAGTGGTACGCCACCTCAGGGACAGGCATCTCCAGCAGCAGCAGCCCGTCAGCGGGCAAAGAGAGCAGTGTGAAGTCACAGGAGAAAGATAAGGGTGGTACAGAGTAAGTTGTATCTGCACTGACTGCCATAAAGTCAAGCTACAGTACATTTCCCTTAATTTTCAAAACTGTAGTACTGTCTTAAAATATAATTTGATTTGAGCACAGACCTCCATTTAAGAAGCTACAACTCCGAATTACACTTTGTGAGTACTTTATCACACTTATTATTTTTGATATTATTCATGATACTGATGTGAAGCAGGTACATCAAACAGCTTGAATAAATTAAATTCCCTGACACTTATGGATATTGCAAAACTCTGCCAACATAAACAAAAGTTTGTGTTTGAAACAGTTTCAGCAATTAATTTTTTTAAAGAAATTTGTAGGAATTATTTTGCTTCTCTATCTTGAGTGGCTGTTGGCTGGCTGTCCAGATGACTGGTGTTGGTGCATCAATTATGAAGGAGTCCTGGGCGACTCTGTGGTTTTCTGACCTAGATTCAGTGGCTTGTTCATCAACTTTGTGTGACCAAGTCGATGTTAGTCAGCGGTCGATGCGAGGGCTGACACTTTTAATGGTTGTAAAAAGGCAGCACCACTTTGTAATGGCTCAAAACTGAGTTTTGTAAGATATCGTTGGGCATTAAGCCTTCATTGATTTGACAGGATTTAAGTGTGAAAGCTGGAGAGAGTGCAGGCAAGACATGCAGCAAAAGCCTCTGTACTTGTGTTTCCACTCAACCAGGAGCCAATTGGCGCCCCAAAACTGAGCTGGCATAGTATACATGTGAATACTGTACTGAAGCTCTCAGTTGGATTCTAACTTCTTTATTATTTATTGATTACTGCATGTGTGGACTTGTGTCTTTGATTGTGTGTTTTTATTTTAACATATTAATGTGCTGAATGTGTTCTCTTGTCTTGGTGGAAAGGTTGAACGTGCAGGGCAGGAGAGCGGCGCTGACCTCGTCCTCCTCAGCAGAGCTGAATGTGGCTCCTGGCACCTCCAGTGGCTCCAGCAGTCAGCACAAGCCGAGGGTGATTGAAGTGGAGGGTCTGATGGAGGAATATCTGGCTTTTGATAGCAGGGACTTGTGAGTTACTCACTTTCATCGTGCAGCACAGCATTGGTCTTTTTCCAGAATCTGACTCTAAACCTCAGCTGCCGTCCATGTGTTGCCCAGTTAAGTTATAATGATTTATTATATCTGTCTTTTACAGGGAAGACGAGTGGGAGCAGGATTGTTCAGAATCGTGGGGGAGGCATCACTCTCTGCCCCCCGTCTCGCCGTACCGGTGTCGCCACCAAGCTGTTCTCGACCTGCTGTTTGATGACATGTGGCGGCAGCTGGTTGGCTGGATGAAAGAGCTTGTTCAACGCCACTGGGAATGCTGCACCTCAAGTAGATCAGAACTTTTCTCTACCATTTTACTTGCATCTGACATTAACAAGTGTTCGTCCTTATGCACAGTGTTTTATACACGATTGTGTGTGATTGACAGACGATGAAAAGATTTGCGGGAACTTGAGCCCTGTTCAGCAAGACTCCCAGAATCCCTTCATGCTGCTCTCCACGCTGCCCACCATGCTTCCCAAACTTGGTCAGAGCAGGGTGCCCCCGCTCCCAGCTGGACTGCAGTTCCAGGTTAGTGGTCTGAGAGAGGCTGAGAGGTACGGGGGTCTGTCTGAGGTAAAGGGCTGGGTTCGCCATAACAGTTTCTGCCACTGCCAGGAGTTCATTTAAAAAAAGTAACTCTAAAAATGTTTCTTCACTGTTACAAATGGAAAGAAAATAACCCAGGTACAACATAAAACTAAGTTGGTATAAAGTTTTAAATGCAGCATCAGTCCAGATGAGAACAAAAGTGACTTTAGGTCTAATCATGATTATAAACCTGTTTTGTGTACTCTTTATCCCTAATTGTGGGATCTCTGCAGACTTTAGAATTGCCCGTTAAATTTCACAGTCCACACCTGATTGTCTCCTCTTTTTCACTCCTGCCTGTTGCTCTTTCTGTCTTCTCAATGCTTCCAGCACATTAACTGGTCACTGTTTTCTTTCCTTCCCTCTTTAATCTCTGCCCTTCACCTCGCCAGTGTGGTCTGTGGACCTTGTTTCTATTGTCTATTTACCTTTTTGTTCACTAATTTTTGTTATTTCTCTCTTTCTTCCCCTTTATGCTCTTTACATTTTTTCTTTCCCTTCTTCTTTATCCATTTTCTTTGGTCATGCCTTTTTTCCCCCCTCAAAGAACACAAAGTCAAGGAGCTCAAAGCACAAGTCCAGACGGAAATCCAAAAAGCAGAAAAGACCTTCCGCTGTATGTAACCACCTCACTTAGAGCCAAAATGGTGGCGTGTTGTGTGCATGCCGTCCATGGCGGCTCATTGTCTTTACCTCGAGTAAATCTGCTTGTGCTCGTTGATTAACACAAAAGCATCCCCACCTAAACCATTGAATTAACTGCAACTTATTTTCAACATGAACTACTTTGATTTTCTTCAGATTGTCCTTTTTTGTCACAATGAGAATGTTGGAATGTTTTGTTTTTATTAGTTCTGGGTTTTGTTGCATTTTAAGTGTCGTGAATGTTATTTTGGTTGCTGGTGTAGCAGATATGGGGTCGTTCTAGCATCCCTGCATAATAAATAACCATTTCTTGGAAACTCCACTTTATTGCACATGTGGAAAAAACTAAGCACATGGCCACTAGCCTTTATAAGATAAAGTATTATTATTATTTATTAAATATAACCTGTCTTTCCTCCTCCACATCTCCTGTAATTTCCATCTTTTTGCATTCCCCCTTCCGTCTGTCTCTCTGTGTTCTCCCCCTCATCTCACTCCACTCCTCAGGCTGGACGGGTTCCAGTTGGAGCAGTGGCGACCCAGCACAACTTGAACGACCTCATCGTGATCCACAGCATCCCCCTGCAGCAGAGGAACCTGGGTGCGCTGGATAGAAACCAGTACGGACACATTTTACTCTTTGAGCACCCTTGCCAAATACAAACAACAAAAGTGAAAACAAAGACACAGCCACCACATATTTGTATATCCCTTAAATTTGACTTCAATCTGTGAATGGGAAGGAAAACATGCATAGCTGTGTTGCAGTTACTCGTTTCCATTTGCATGTTAACACATTGCATTTTGGACAAAGGGTCCATCGTGCCATGTTTTCATCCCTGATCTGAACACCTTGTTTGGCAGAGCAAGTGGCCAGTTGGCAGCTGGAGGAAACGCACCATTCATCAGTGTTCCACTGTCTCCTTGTACAGGGAGACAGAGGAGCAGGCATCCCACAGACCGGGCTCCAGCGTGATCCCCTCCAACAAACCTCGCCCTCGCCGAAACCTGGAGCAGAGCTCTTCCTCACTGTCCCGCCCGGCACAGTCAGCTCGGCGCCGAAATCCTCTCCCCAGAACTCTGGTGCCGCTGGTCCCCAGCCTGAGTCAGTCCTGCACAGCGGGATCCATGGATGAGGTCATCCGTGGGACACGTCTGTGAGTTTTAGCATCACAGGAACCCTGCCAACCCCACCCAAACTCCTGTCTCTCTTTTGGTCTCTGAAGACGTGCAGAGGCAGACAGATCACTTTGAAAATAGACTCCCTTTCAACTTGTGCCTCATGGCTCTGTGTGGTATATTAGTGGGGGTGGGAGGTGACAGAAGTTTCCTGTGTGATACCAACCCAACAGATGAACTTGTCATGAACTGCAGGTGAAAAAATAATGATGTAAAATCTGTAAAATTCAGCAGTCACTGTATCTTAACTTCTAATGGAATGGTAAGATCCAGTTAGACAGTTAGGAAATATGTTTTCTATGTGTTAAAAGAGAAAATCAAAGACTTAGCTGTCAAAACATTTGTGCTTTTATGTTGTATTGAAGTTTCCAGGCAATTATAGGAAAACCCTCGACTTGTATCTAATATCACATCTGTTCTTTATTGAAAAGTAACTTTGGTTTTCATGCACACCCACCCTGGTTAATTTTCACTAACCACACACGGTCTTGTTTTCAGAAATAATTATACATGTAAGCGACATAGATAACACATAGAAAAATCTATTCATGATATTTAATTAACTTTATTGAGTCTTCATCCACAGACCCACAGCCAGTGACCGCTTGACGTCTCCACTGTTGCCTCTGAGCAGGAACACACTCCTTCCCCCCATCAGCACTGGAGACCCAGATTCAACTCACTCAGGGCTGCAGTCCAAACCTGCACAGGTAATATACAGTTTAAACATGACTGTACTGACAATAGATAACCCAATACAACTTTCTAAATGAATTATCCTTTATTATGAAGACATAAATAATTAGAAGTTTACTGTCTTATAAACGATTGTTCCTGTAGATTTTACAAAATGTATTTGTAATATTTCTTGGGATGCAGTTAAACGTCTGTGACCAACTTTATAAAATCTGTGTATTTTTCCATCGGCCCAGCGTCAGAAAGGCGCATCCAGCCGCGCACACAGTGCTTTAAATGATGAAGCTTGCAGTTCAATGCCAAGGGATCGTCACCACCTATTGGACGTCTTCTCTCGCCCCAACACAACTCACACATACAGGGTAAGATCCTCTTTATCATCCTCAAGACAGGAACAAATGATAAACATTACATACAGCATCACAAGGAAGGCAGTCATGAGTAAACATTGTGTTATATGAAGAATCAAGAATTATTTCCACAAACCATCAGGTTTCTTTATCAGTTGGACATGTTTTTAGATTGTGATTCATTTTATCAATTGTAAAATCAGTTTGTTTGACCCTCTGCATTTTTTACAGTCTGACACTCCGTACCGTCGCTCCTTCACAGTGTTGGACAACATTGGGCAGGGGCGGCCAGGCAGAGCTTCAGTGGCCACGGGTATAAATTCTACTTGAATATTTTCATAAAAAATGCTGCTGGAACAGGGATGTGATTCACTGCAGCAGGTCTTTTTTGTCAGACGTTCTCCCACAGCCCTGTCAGTATGTATGACCTGGGTCAGACAGAGTTTGTGGTACGTCCCTTATGCATTGCTTTAATTTTTTCATTCCAACAGACTCTCTTGGAATTGGCGTGACCGGCGTCAGTCTTGGCATCAGCAGCTCATCTTTCTTGGACTCGTTTTCCCACCATCCCTTGGGGCACTCGCCCATCAAAGACGAAGAGGAGCCAGACCCACAAGCCCCTGTCCCAGGTCAGTAGATAAAAAGCTGCTGATGATTTTCTTCCAGGAGCCTTGGATAAACTATGTATGTTAGAGTTTACAGCTGCTTTTTTTCATGTCAGATTTATCTACTGGAAAATATTTAAAGCTCAGGATGTTAATTATCTCGAGATTTTCTTTCTTTTCTCCTTTTCTCGATAGCACCACTGGTGCCTTTGTCAGTTCCCCCTCGGTCGTACACCCGGGGAGGCATCTCATCCAGAGCCAGCAGACCCGGCTTGTAGTTTGCCTTCGACCTCAAGAACCTTCAGCCATTCATCTTTATACAGCACAACAGAGACACACTTTACAGCATCTGTGCCCACTAAACATGTTTTTGTCTCACTAAAGTAGCATGTTTTTTTCACAGTATGCTGCTTTGGTGAGGTTTTTGTCAGAGGCCTATTTTTGTATTTCACAAATCAGCTTATGTGGCAGCCAAACACAAAGGACTCAACTGTAACTCCATCTTCACTCCATGTGTAGACATTCATACGATGTTTGTATGATGTGATTGTGTATATACATCTAATTATATGTGAATGTACTGTATATTATCCTCTGCAGTGTGTTGTTGTACTGGTACGTGACTATGCAGGGAATAACACATCCATCAGAACAGGGACAGGATAAAAAAAGCACTTTTTCCCTCTCTGATGCAACATCAGAGTTTGGTACTGTGTCTTTTATAAGGACATCATTTTCATTCAACTTGGGTTACAAAAAAAAAAAAAGATCTTATTGCATATCGCTGCACACAGGAAAGAACAGAAAAGAAGAAGCCGCCTTGAAAGTTTTCGGTTTGCCTTTCTCTCCATTACAGCTCAGCTCTAATCAGAGATCAGAAGGAATGTGGTGGATATAAAAGCAGAGAGAACTTCCCAGCTTCATCTCAAGATAATGTAGGAATACAAGTTACAGCAAATGGTTTGTAAATAACTAAAGAGAATGTAATCGTGTCTGTACAAAACACTATGTGATGTAAATGTAACTTTATTTACTGATTAAAGCCAAGTGTGGGTGTATTGTCAGACAACATCAGGGCTACTGCACAAATGGTAGTTTTCCTTTTCATTATTATTATGATTATAATATATTTGACAGCCATGCTACAAAGGTGACAAAGCTTCAGTATATTCTCTTTGTTTATCCATTTTGTATAAAAGAATAAAAGCTCTATACAAGTTATATAAATATGAACTTTATTTGTGTTTATGAAGACTGACAACAAAATGCACACATGACGAGACATAAAAGAAAGATTTACATTTTGATAAACGCTGCACAGGACATGTTTATGAGGAGGAGGGAGCAGTTAGGAAGCTGATCGTTAATGTTCTCGAATTTCTCCAAAAAGGTGTTTTTGAAAACTGCTCTGAGAATGAATCTGATAAAACCAGCGCTTGTGTGATTTTCACTTTTTCCCTCTCCCTCCTCTTTGAGATTTCCCACTTTTTTTCGAGTACTTTGCCTCCAGGTCAGACAGGAAACTGTTGAAGTTCTGTTCTCTGGACTTCTGTTTTTGCTGGAAAATAAGACATAAGGAGAAGATTACTAAGAGAAAATGTTTTTAAAAAGATAGTTACATACATGTGTGTATGCAGTTGCTACCTTGAGCATCATCACAAGACTATCTTCCTCGTCTCCGAGCCCCAACTCTTTCTGCACTTCTTCTGCTTCTTGTCGCTCTCTGTCAGCCTGGAAGGACAAATGCAGTCGCATCACTGAGACTGTACAACATACTAGAGCCTAGTGCGTATATTCTGAATATATTACTCTGTAAATCAACGAAAAGGGGTTCATGGATTTAGTGGAACATTTTGGCCGACAGTTACATTAGAAGATGTAATAAATATTCGAGCTGTGTGGATATTGTGGATATTGTGGCTTTCACACCAACACATTTCTCACCCTCTTCCTACGCGCCCTCTTCTTCTTGCCACTCTCCTGAGTAAACGCTGGGAACGCTGCGACTTCTTCCTTCTGGATGGCCGCCTGGATGATGCTGCAGAGCCTGGGCTCGTCTTCCTGGGAGCAGCACAGAGCCGAGGCTGTGATGACGTCCATGTCTCCCTCGTGCTGCACGTACAGCTTGATCAAATCCTGCCGCTCCTCGTCCGAGCCCTTATATTTCTTCTCAAATTCAAGGATGTCCTGCACTGTGATCTGGGGGAGGGGGGCAGAGGCAGAGCTGGTCGTCAAGGCAAATTAAAAACTCTATAAAACGATGTTAATGAGCTGTTTCATGACTCTGCAACACAATGTTTACATGAACCCACAATTATCCCCGAGTACAATTCACTTGACAGCGACACATTAACCTTGGACCTCATGTAATCTATGTCGAGCAACATATAATTCCTGGAATACGAGTGACTCACTCGAGGTGTCACATCATCACACACGAGACAAAGTGATGTGTGACTCACTGAGAGAACAAAGAAAACCCTGCTGGGCTCCAGTACCTTAGGGAAGAGCACTCTCCAGTAGTCCTCCCAGCAGCGGTCTTGACTCAGGACGTCAGAGTCTTCATCCACCACCCCCTGCTCATCATAAGCCGCCCTCTGCTCCTTATCGCTCAGCACAGCATACAGCTTCCCCAGCACCTGAAGGAGGAGGAGGAGAGAATCAGGTGAGGGTCAGTGTCACACACATCTGCAGCCAGTGTTGATAAACTGAGGGCATCTGTCACAGAAACATGTTTACAGGGCAATAAACACATTAATCATATATGTTTCAACAGTGATGAGACATGTAGCGTCGGATCAGAGGGAAATCTTAAAAACGTTCTTATACAATTGTTTAATTGAAATTACTATCAAAGGCCAGAAATGTCATCATCACGAAAACAGACCGAGAAAAAGAAAAGAATAAAAGATGGCTGCAATTTAGTATTTATTCTTCTTTGCAACTCATTAAATGATCCCATAACAAAAGATTTACCCAGTGACCCCTTGGAGGGACCAGACTCGTAGGTTATATGTAATACTAGTGAGTACCATAAGCAGCTATCTGAAGCTAGCAGCTACTAGCTAGTTGCAGTTACTAGCTTTGGTACCGAGAATACTTGTTTACTTATTCAGGGTTTGTGATGCACACCTGTACACACCTGTACTTGTGATGGAGTATTTTAAACCCTGGGTATACTGAGTACACACTCCCTACTACACAGTACGTGTGTATCTGGTGTGACGGCTCACCTGGAACTTCTCAGTGGCCTGCGGGTCATCAGGAGCTCGGTCCGGATGAACCAGCAGCGACACTTTGTAGTAGCTCCTCCGGATCTCGGCCTCGCTCGCCTGCTTGTCGGAGCCCAGCACCTCGTACAGGCTGGAGGTCTTGAAAAGCTCCAGGCACCGCTCGAGTAAACCCATCCTGGAACCACACCGAGCACGTGAACCGGAGATTCTCCCGGTGAACGGTTTATTCTCGAGCTGCTGCACGTGAGTGAACTTCTTCTTCTTCTTCTTCTTCTTCTTCTTCTTCTTCTTTCGCGGTGAACTGCTCCTGTTTGGTTTCTGTCTTTGTTTATTTGGCGCGTTGGCCTGTCAGACACTTCCGTACGTGCAGAGACGCGCTTACGTCACAAAGAAAACATGCTTCCTATTGGTGCCCGTCAAATTCGTCAGACTGTAATAGGGCGTTTTTCTGCGGACCTCTAATATATAATATAATCAAACATCTTATTAGTAGTTTATTTATTTTTATTTAATCTAGTTTTTCATGTATCCTTTATTATCATTATGACTATTTTTATGATTATTTTTATTTACATCACGTTTCCTTCATGTACTAGTGACATGTTGATTGTTCTCTTTAAAAGTGTTTCATTCATTTAATAAGTTACGGTGTTGAATATCATTTAATAAAGGTTACAGACTTTTAATAATACATCCATGATTCTCCTCTGCTGCAGCTCAAAGACCCCATGATTAATTTCATTCGATGTGATTGTCATTTATTTTTATTCACAAATGTCTTTATACCAACTAATTATCAGTATTTTCACATTTTATATATTTTATAATCTCTGAAATTCAAAATAAAAAAGTTATGCTTGATCAATTACAACAGCTTTATTTGAAAACACGTATCTGCCTTATATTCATATGTTTACTTATTTGCTGAATTTTATTTCTATTTTCATTATTTGAATATAAATAATGTGGTCGCTGTACTTATTGTATATAGTTTACCTAAATATGGATTACACTACAGTCTTCACAAAATGTAAAAAAATAGAAATAAATAAAAATCAGCATACCTCCAGATTCACGTCAACTCTGAATATTTATCAATAATTGTCAATAAACTATAATGTCAGCTGAATTTCTTTCACGTTTTACTGGCACAGTGAGAGAACATGATCAGAATCATACAGACACAACACTGTCATGACGTCTGCAGTAATATCTAATCTGTCATATGTTGCGTGGTCACTGTAAGTTTTTACCTTGTAGCTAAAAAAAACTATTTGTCTTTGAGACTGATAATAATCAGATAATTCAGGGCTACTACAAGTCACAGTCATTCTACAGTCATTCTAGAAACGATATCGAAATATTTAAAACTTAATCTTTCCAATACAGCTCCAGCCAACTTACCAAAAATGTTGAGACCTCCTCCAAGTAAATTGTCACTAATTAGAACTGCACAAGTTGTTGCAAGAAGAAAGTCAAATCCGACAGTTCAGTTTAAATCCATGCATCTCAGTCAGGGACATTCAGATACCGTAGTATTTATTGGTGCGTTTGAAGCAGCACAAGAATACATCAAAGACATTGAGGCAAGTCACTAAGTACTTTTTCACTGCTTCATGCGAAAGCAGAACACAACGATACACACTGACTTTGAACTAAGCATCTGTAGATTGCACCCATCTGTGTTTATAAGCCTGTACATTATGCAGCACTGGAGATATACACTGCAACCCCCCCACCCACCCCTCTCAGATGTTATCCAATTATAGTCCCATCTGTTTCTGTTGCATATTTGGCACGGCCTCTGTTGTTGTTTTTGTATTGACTTCCTGTCATCACAAACCTCATCTGTCCTTTGTACTCCGACACAGAATAAGCACTTGGACGACTGGCACATCATCATCATCATCATCATCATCAACAATGAAAAACAAATTGACAAAAAGCACGAGAGTCATGTTGTAAATGTTATGAACTTTTTGCTGGTGTGCAGATCCTTCTCGTATGCGCTCCATCCACTCACATGGAGATTGGGGTTTCAATACGACCACTGTTCCTCCAGGGAAGATTTCCTTGTTATGGTAACAGTCTCTCCACAACAGTCAAATGGCTTCGGTATCATGGTCAGCATGTCCATGGCATTCCCCCCCAACACTGGGACAGTCCAAAAACTTCCTCCAGGGGGCGGCAGCTCAGCAATCCTTCCTAGTCTTCACCATCTTGCTGGCGTACTTGATAGGGATCCCCCAGCGTCTCATTAGATAGACATCAAACACATAGGCCATCCCTGGCTCCAGGCCCCCGATCACAGCTGTAGTTACGGCCCGCCGAGGATTCAGCTCCTGGAAATACTTACAGAGAACCCTCTCGGTGTCAGAGCGGGACTCTGGCCCCAGACAGGGTGCAGTTAAAGCTGATGCTCCCCAGGCTTCAGCGTCACTGCTTCCCAGCTTTCGACGGTACACACAGTACAGGCTTCTTTCCTCAGTGCCCATCCAGGCCAGTGTGACACTGCTGCAACCACGCAACCGGTTGAAGGATTTGATCTGCAGGGTGGAGGGGAGGGACGGGACCCCTCTGCGGTGGTACCCCGAGGAGGTTTGCATTTTCACTGAAGCCGTCAGACCTCCTGGTAGAGCTAGATCAGTAGTAGCAGGACTGCTCGTGGTTCCTTCTCTCTCTAAGTGAATGAGATATGAGGGACTTCCCTGCAGCCAAATGTGCACTAACTCTCCCCCCACACCCTGGGAGGTCAAAACCTGACCTTTACTGGACACGGTGACCTTGATCTTCTCACCCCCACTGCAGCTCTGCAACGTCAGGAGACCACTCTGCTGCCAACCCCGAGGACGGAAGCTGAAGAACTGCTCTGAGTTAGAGCCTCGGTTGGGGAAGGTAACCCACCTCAGCTCCCCCTCTCTCAGCGCGGTGATCGTTGGCCGAGCCTCCTCGTGTGTCCGAGCGAACGTCCCCTTGTACGCCATGCTGGTGCCGTTCAGCCTGTCCATCACAAAGACATCAAAGTAGTACTGGGTTTCAGGCAGGAGCTCGGAGACGGTGCACACGCTCTCTGTGCCCTGACACACACACTGGAGATCAGTGAACCCGTCAGCGAGGGAAGAAGTTGGACTCTGGGGTTCGGGATACGTGTCCCACTGCTGCCACCACCACTCTTTCAGAATTGGCCACGCTGTCATTCTCCTCCTCTTCTCCTTCTTGTCTTGTTTCTGGTCTTTCTCCTGCCTCGTGCTCTCCCGGGCTGCACACAGGCTGGGGTAGTTCTGCTCAGAGTTGACGAGGACACAGTAATCATAACTTTTCTGTGTTTGGGGGAGGCTGGTTATGGAGGCACTGGGCGCCCAGCTGAGGGTGACGCTGGTCATGCCTACACCCAGCGTGTGGACTCGAGGGTCGGCCGGGAGCAGAGGGAAGGTGCCTGAGGGCCCCAGGCCTTCGTGGAGGGAAACTGTGGCTCTGGTGTTGTGCAGTTTGGAGCGCAGCCTCAGGATGTAGATGGAGGCTTGGGGATAGGAAGTTCCTCTGTAGGTATCCACTGCACTGCCAGTGAAGCTGTGGAGCTTCTCCTCAGTGCCAGGACCTCGCCACCACACCTCGGGCGTGCTCTTTTTGCTGCTCCCTGTGAGGAAAGAAAAAAAGTTACAAAACTTGGATGTTTGACCTTCACAGTGCTGAGTGATGTAAGTTCAAAGTTTAGTTCTAGAAGGATGATTTTATTCGGGAAGAGTGATTGCACGTTGATTTGAAGAATTTTGTAAGGAGTTCATTAATATTTTACTTTAGTGGAAATTTCAGAAAATTGGACACAAATTATTATTCATAACAGAATACTTTCATATTTCTTATAATATATCTAAAGAGGATCTTTAATAATATAACAAAGGAACAAATCCTCCTACACCAAACTCTTAAACTTTTTTTATGACTTTTTTGCTGAGAGTTACTGTAGAGTAGTAGTACTGTGCTAAATGTGAAGACGCAGCCAGGAAACGATTTGTTTGTCTTTGAATAAACTGTATAACGTAGTGGGGCCTTTACCATGAGGGTAAACAGTGGACGCCCCTGGTATTCACTCTGCTCATTTGGTCATGTCGCAGTTTGCAACTTGTTAAATACCTACACTACAACATGTGTGTCATCCTTACATTAACGAAAATACACGTTTCATGTAAAAGCATCACACATGCTGTGTGCTGAGTTTGGCCTAACCCTGTTCTCCACAATTTGTTATTGCCAATTAGTTATATGAGTAAATGTGAAAAGATAAAACATGTTAATGAACGTTGTGGTGCTGTTTTTTTACTTTGGCCCGAGCCATACAAGTGGTTCCCCCCAGCTTTCAGTCTATATATGTAGGTCAACAACACTGATTGCCCACTGACCCAAGCTTTGCATTCATTCACACACAAAAGAGTTGTTGACTTTGTCACTTTTGCAAGAGAACAGAATAAACATTCTTCCCTTGTGCCTGAATAGACTTTGAGAATCCTGACGTGCACAAGAGATCATATTACTTGTGTTTTGAATGGTGGGATGAACAAGTTAGAATTAACGCAAAGTGAGCAGCAATCTCCTCGAGTTTAACTACGATGGTTTAAGCTTCATCAGTAGAAGGCCACATTATTCGAGTGCAACATGATGACTTCATCACAGCAATGATTGACGGATGTAAAGAAGCATCATGCATGCACACACTGGTTGCATGACACACATGGAACAAATTGGAAAGTACAAACTACCAAGTGCACCAAACCTTAAAATGTCAATTGCCACTTTAAAACTGGTTTCTAGTATTTTCATTCAAACCCAAAGTGTTTTCAGTTGAAGTGCACACTCTTCACCTGAATGACGCAATGGCAAACAAACACGCGCTGACCCGTCACCACTCGTCTCCACTGTTCTCTCCTCCAGATGAGGAATCGCTCCTCAAATGAGACCAAACGTTACAGAATCAAAGTGAATAATTCAGGCTGGTGATGGGGACCCACGAGCTCAGGGTCTGAATGATTCATGTCTCATTTTATAACTTCATGTTATTTCACTATGTAGAGGAGCTTGTTTAGTTAACCTGGAAATGACCTGGTTAAAAACTCTGAGATATATTTTCTTACCCAGAAATCTGGACCTTTTACTTCAGATATGATTTACTCTATTTCCCCGGAGAGTCGTCAGACATTTGAGTTTTATGTGAATGGGTTTTATGAGATTTTAAAATCCAAATCTTCATGGAACATTTATGACAATGTGTCAACCAGACACGATAAGATTCACCGTCTGTGTCCTTGTCAAAGATAGTGGGTGGTATTTAAAAATATGTAACTTCTCTCCCTGCATTGAATTTGAATAAATTGGTAAAAGGTGAAGATGATAAGAAAGACGCAGGTTATAAAGAAATGTGATAAAGACATTTACGCAGACCTCAGTTTGATCATTAGGGTTAGTTACTCAGTTTATACATGAGTGATTTCCATCATGTGTCAGAACATAAAGATGGACGACACATCTCTACTTGCTCCCATCACCCAGAAATGAAGCCAAAATATCTGGTGTCTTGCATTGAAGATGTTTTTCACTGCCTGACTCTGCTCAGAGTTGCGGTATCGGGGTCATACCAATACACCTGCTCGACCAACCACGAGTCAGTCTCAGCTGTCAATCATGACCCCCCCCCCCCCCATTTGTCTAGAATCAAATAACTGATTAAAATCAAACTTTCTGGAAACAATCAAACATCTTAGATCTAAAATGACAGAAACCATTTTGGAAAAAACATATTTAACAGGAACTTTTACTGTTTAGTTTGGCTCATGTCCAATCTGCTAACACGGAGGAGTGAGGATTTATGGCCTGTACTGCAGCCAGCAGAGACGCGTTAGCTTCGCTTTTGGGGAGCCACCATGTTGTCCATCTTATGACAGACTGGTGGAATAGTAAAGTTTTTAATAAAACGTGAGCGTTACAAAGTTAAGCCAGATTAGCGTGTTTTCCCTCCTTTCCTTCCATGTCTGTGATTTAGTGATGATTACATCTAATTGATTGTCTCAGCTCAGTCAGATGAAGATCGTCAGTGTGAAGTGTGTATCTGAAGGTGTCGTCCACTCACACTGCAGGCTCTTGAGCGGCTTGTCCTTCAGGGTGCGGGCAGCCAGGCTCCACTCGACGGGGCTGTCGCAGGGGCTGACGGTCACCGCCATCCCTAGAGCCTTCTTCTTCAGCGTGAAGTACAGCCTGCGGAGAAACACCACGAGATAACGGCAAGAAGTCATTTGATTCATCACAGGGAATGTCAAAAAGATAACATCCTGTCTCTATTCAGCTGCGAAGTGATGGATGAGAAGATATCTTCCAGTGCACACTGTGCAACATCCTTTCTTTTTGTGGGACGATTCTGCAGATAGGGTCGGCCGGTGGTAATTTTCCTCCCCAAAGCTTGACAATTTCAACGTTTGCAGCTGTTTCAAACATTTGCCAAACGCCGTCTTTCCATTTGCCTGCATGCTGATTAGTTGTGTGATAGCAGATCATGACCTGGGAGTCAGATGATAAGGCTGCATTGACGGTTTATATCTTCCTGTTTATCTGCCTATCTGGGATCGTGCTTGGCATATCAACCATTAACTATAGATTGGACTCAAATAATCACTGTTCTTTAATGTCAATATTGAGCTGTTTGCAACCACAGAGGTGCCAGAATAGGAGATAGAAGTTTTTTTTCCCACAGTTAATTACCCTTCATGAAAATGAACATAGTGCATGGTTATTTGTTAATAAATATTTGTTCTCCTTCCACACAAACACCATTATTCATGATTGTGTGCAGATGGCGTTTGTTTCCAAACAGATGTGCGACACTATCATTCTCAAGGGCGCTTTTGTGGCTTATTTAATAGAGTGATTAATTTCTGATTCAGTGTCTTCCCTCCATTATTTGCCGTGTGGTTCTGCATGACTGCACTGGTAGACAGACTGCAGCACACAGGGAGATGCATTTCGCAATTTTCAGCTCCCAGTTTCGGAGAGCAGGCGCTGGCACTGGGGTGGAGGGTTCAGGCCAAATGGGCTTCACTTCCTCTCGCTCGCTCTACAGTGGTGCTGGAGTCAGCCAGTGTCTCTGAAAAGGTGGTTGTTGGGGGGGATGAATGGTGACTTGTTATTGAGGTGGGAGCAAGAGCAGATCTCAGGATTTATTCAGAGGTCTTTAATGAACAAATGTGGAAACATCTTAGCTTTTTTCTGCCCTTTATTGTGAAGTTAGAAAACGTATTTTCTTTCGCACAAAAATTCAGATTCAAATGATTTTCTTTCTCACACATGAAGCTTTGCTGATTTTCCTGGTTGTACATCACTGTGAGTTATTCAGGGGCAGTGTTTGTACAAAGCAAAATATTTAAAGACCTTGTTATTGGGCCAGTTGTGACAGACATGTTCTACCTTTATTTAAACGAGAGTGGATCCCAACATATTCTCCCACAAGTCTGAAGTATGAGCTCAAGGCTCATGTCATCCCTCATGTGTTTATTTAGATGGAATTGAATTTGGATGTCATCATAAACTGTTAATCAAATACAAGTGGATATTGTTATGATATTGTTCTCATGCAAGATACAGTTTGACTCTGTCTTCTCTTGGTTTTAGTATTTTTATTTAAATATGTAGTAACTACCACCCAAATTGTTAGAAGTTGGACATATATCCATTATTCTTATTCATTATTTTGCTGTTTCTGCAAGTTTGTCAAATTATTGTTTTAATCAATCACAGCCAGTGGTGGAAAGTAACATAACATACTAAATTCATGTATCCAGTATAAAAAGTCGTTTATGAAGTAATTCATATAGATCCACCTTTACCAGCATCAATATTAAAGCGATTAACACACATTATTTCATCAAAATTATTTCTTATTGTGAAATGAATTTACTCTCTGTACATGTATTGTTTTGTATTTGTTGATGCTATTCGCCCTTTAAGTGCGAATGATGTATTACTGATTGCGTCTGTAAATACCTGCGAGTTCGTCCTTTAGGGAGAGTTATGGAGGTGAGCTTTCCCTCTGGTAACCATGTCGTGGGGCGAAGTGGTACCTCGTTCTCAGGGGCCAGAGCTGCGTGCACCTGGGGCCACGATGAGCCACAGAGCAGTGCCAAAGCTGCACTGAGACACCAGGACACGGGCATTAGTGCCATCACGGCTTCTTCTTGATTTCTGTCTCTTTCACTCTTTGACTTTCCTTTGTCACCAGGTGTTGGACGTCTCTCGGGCTCTGAACGAAAAGGTCAAGAACATCAATCAGACACACACACACACACATGAAGGCAGACACAGTTATGCGCTCAAACACTTAGTAAAATTCCTACATTCACACAGACACTGAGGAGCTGCAGCGGCTGATGATTCACTGATATGAGGAAACATCCTTTCCTATTCAGACAGAATTATTCATGCCATGCTATATTACTCTGAAAAGTGGTGCGATGGGTGATGTTCTTACAGTGAGTTTCAAGCTGTGCTGCACACACACGTCTCAAAGTGTGAAGCGAGTTGCTAATATCACTCTGAAGTCGACGTCTTTACATCTACATGCCTATTTTTAGCCAGGGAGTTCAAATGGGCCTGTTCTCCAAATATCCATCATGGTGGGTATTAGTGTTACTTTATGAGAAGAGAGTGACGCCACGCTGATGTGGAGAGAGGTTCACAAACAACACCTGGAGCTTCTCGGATGCAGTCACATCCAATCAGCGTGTGCATAAATGCAACGCCTGACAAGAGGAACTTGTATCAGATTTCTGTGCCTCTCTCTTCTGTCCTCTGTTTTATTTCTTTCAAACTTTATCAGAGTTTCCTGTCTTTTTTCCAAGAGCATATTCATTTAAGGGTGTGAGATCATGTGTGTGTGTGTGTGTATGTGGTGGTGATTTAATAATAGTCGATAAAATGATTACAGGCCTCAGTGTTCCTCTTTCTCCCCAGAGAAAACACATTTGTTCAAAGTCACACTGTGTTCACAAACACACTCCCCGCTTTTCCTCTAACAAGGTGTATTATGTCAGTGCTGTGCCCTATAGATCAGATGACAATCACAGTGGAACCACGGAGGCGGCTACAGAAGCCACATCTGAGCCTTTTTGGGCCCCGGGACGCTCCGAGATCCAAACTCACAAACAGTCGCACAGCTATAAAGTCGCACAGAGGTGCCTGCTCGTTATCCCTGCACAGAAAAGAGAGGGGAGTGAACGACCCATAAAGCTTTAACTGAGACACATGCAGTGGGAGAGAGACAGATTGAAATGGGAGGGAGGGCGGGAGGGAGGCTGAGCGAGGGAGGGAGGTCTGTGGAAATGGAGAGCAGGAAGAGGAGGATAACAGATCCTGGAGTAATTAGAGGGGAAAGAGGCAGAGCACGGAAAAGAGGAGAAAGTGCAACTGGGAAAGAGACGGAGAGAAAAGAAAATATTGCTGTGCAAGAAGGTGGTTTCTGAGCTCCAGCCAGACGCATGGTTCTGATTGGTGTTTACTTTAGCCTCCGTGTCGAATGGGTTAATGTGTCACAAATTACCAGACGGCAGCCTCCCCCTCAAACTTGATAAAGATGAAGAATTAAAAAAAAAAAGCTTGGCGGGCTTGTTTCTCCAAACGCGACTGCTGATGAAATATGCATACGGCTCTTCAGCAAATTATGGCCAATTGAATTTTTATAAGGCAAAAAGGCAGGGTCTCACAGAGAGGGAGCGTAGTCAAGCTAACTACCACCCTCAATAAATAAATACACACTCCCCCTTCAAACACAGGAGCTCATGACTTTCATGGTCCCGCTCACTTCAATACTCAGCTCTTTTTTTTTTTGCTTCTCGATGAGTTTCTCATGTCTGTGGTGTTTCCCAGACGGTCGACTGTCTGCATTCATACTGGAGGCTGATCTGAGTCGTAATTACAAATACAACCCTCTCTCTCTTTCTGCTTTTCACTTCCTCAGGCCCTCCCTTTATCTAGAAGTTGTTGCAGGCTCAGTTTCAGAGGGATAGGTTAAATGTGATCTTTGCTATCGTCCATCTCTGTGCACTGGCAGGACCATCTGCCTTCTGTTATCTGTGGGCAGGGACAGATTAAATGGCATGGGGTGGTCCATGCAGGATCCGTAGCCCCCTTACCCAAAAAAAGCTACCAGGGGCAAAAGAACTGGTCAGTGGTTCATGGTGGGGGTTGACGAGATGATGGGGGAGTAATATTCAATGACCGTGGAACTTGATAGGATTTTACGGCTTATTTTCCACGTCGTTGAGTGTATATTCGAATATATTAACCCCTCTCCTGTCGTCCATACGTTCATTGTCCCTTTGTGGCTGCATCTTTCAACTGTTTTACATATTCTTCCCTGTCTATACCTTTACTCTGAGATCAATGCCCGACTCCTCAGTTCTACTTTTCCTTTCAAATGACAAGAGAATTAACGGATGTCAGAGAGAAATAACCAAGTTCAGTACAGACGCAGATAAAAAACGTACCTGAAACATGCAAAAGATGTCAAGATGAAATCTCCCTGCAACAAATGAAAAGTGCCCTGCATCAGTCTCAGCTTTTAAACCCCCCCAGGGAACACACACACACACACACACACACACACACACACACACACACACACACACACACGCACACACACACACACACTCACAGTCTCACTCAAAAGCAACTGATCCACAGAAACAAGTTGCTGACTTACACATCAAGTTGAAATTTGAGATGCTGATGCACTCTCTCTCTCTCTCTCTCTCTCTCTCTCTCTCTGTTCCACATACACACACACACACACACACACACACAAACACACACATGCTGTGCAAGGACAACAGGCATGCATGCATCCCCCCTTACCTTCTCTTAGTGCACGCTCTCCCTCTCCGGCGCAGGGAGTGAGGGATGGGATCAAATGAGAGAGGGAGTGAGGATGGAGAAGGAGGAGGAGGAGGAGGAGGAGGAAGAGAGGGGGATGAGAGCCGGTTGCGAAGAGAGGAGGGGCGACAGCAGGTTGTTGTCGGGTGTTCCACTGACTCCGTCTCCCATGGGCTGCTGCTGCTTCCACGAGGTGTCTCTTCAGGGTTCAGGTGTCCCTTCAGGGCTGTCCCAGCTCCTGTGTGTGCCCCTGCTGTGGTTCAAAGCTGCCTCAGGCTCAACCCTCCTCCTCCTCACTCTTTCTCTCCGTCTCTCACTCCTTCACACCTGGAGGCTTGTCCTGTTAAACACTGTACGAATGTCATCCGGTCAAGTGAAGACCCGTATCCCCTCCTCCTCTCTTCTTGTGCGGCCTCTTCTCTCCTCCTGCTCCCACTGTTTACCTGATCCGGCAGCACAGAGCAGAGCTCACTTGCAATTCAAATGGCCTCATGTGTGATCGTGTGTGTGTGTCTGTGTGTCTGTATGTGCAATCGGAGAGTGAGGGAGCAAGTGGGTGAGAGTGAGGGGGCTGATGGTGAGGCGGCTGAATGGGGATGGTGATGAGGAGAGAGAGAGAGAAGGAGAGAGAGAGAGAGAGCATGTGTTGTTGAGGACAGCTTTATGAGGAGGGTGATGTAAAAGTTAAACACACATGAACCGTTCTCCAGCTGCTGCTCTGATAACATCTGCATCAGTTTGACCGTCTTTGTTTCTTTATCGCTTGTTCAGTCACTTCCCTCTCAATGAACATGTTTAAATGGAGGAATGACCTCTCAGCCACATAATGGATTTATGCAAATGTTTGATGTGCTTTCAAACAAATTAACAACTGCGCCATTTTTAAATAAAAAGAGAAAAACAGGACTTTTAAAAAAATGATTCAGACAGACGGAAATATTTGTGCAATATTTATGTGCAGCAAACCATTAGACTGACCTTTGACCTTCACTCATCATCACATTATTTTAAATGTTTTATAAAGAAGATATAAAATTAAAAACAAGGAAAAAATGCACATTATTATTCAATCATATGTCATTTCTGTTACCAAATATCCTTTATTATATCCTTTATACTTTGTGTTATGATCACAGCTAATGTATGTTTCAGATATTTTAAATCACATCTATTTTACTGTCTTCATCAAATGTACATAACTGATGTGTATGCGATTTTATTTAATTCAAAGGTTTTGGGTGTGTTATTCAATCCATAATGTCAGGTTCACTTCTTCGTTGGGGCTCAGGTCTTCACAAAAAACAAATGAAGAACCTAATAGATGCAATTGAAAGTGGATACATGTCTTTAAATGGTGATTTACTTCTCAGTTACTGGACAGATCACACTGCAGTGAAAGTGCATACACGTGCATTTCATTTGTCGGTATTTCATCATATACATAATTTTAACCAGCAAACATATTTACTTTCTGAACTCATACTTACCCTTTTGCAACGCAGTGTTACTTTCATCCCACCTAAGGCAGTGGTTCAACTCCATTCCCTCAGATTGCAAATATCTGAATATGTGATTGGAAATCCGTGAAACATATGTTTATATTTAAAAAGGCATACTTTGACTTTTTTGGAAATATGCTTATTCACTCGCCTCCCAAGGTTTACATAAAAGATCAGTGGAAGATCCATTCCCCCCTTTTTTACTTTAACTTTAAATCTCCACGGCCTCCGCAAATGTCTTCATCTGAGTCTTTTAATACTTGAGCTCAGTTTTGTCTCAAGTTAGAGGAACTTGTTGTATTTACGACCGATATTCTCAATTCTAAAAAGTTAAAAGTTGATTTTATTCCCAGACTGGCAGAGTTAATCTGAGTACAGATGGAATTGCTCTAATGATACATGACAAATAAGAACAAAATATACAGCAGAGCACTCACTGTTCAGTTATTCTGACTTGTGTGTGTTGCTCAATTAAGAACTTGATCCAGAGCGAATCCTCCGCCTCATGGTGCTGAAATTAGAAATATGCACTCTTGCATGTTACAGTGCATCAGGGCACAATGCAATAAACCGGCAAAGTTATCAGACAGAGACTTCTTACACAGTCTGTGAACAGGAGAGCCACGGTGAAACCTTTACGTCCTCCACCTATGGGTCAAGTGTAGGTCTCTGAGGACTGGGGGGTCGCATTCACATCGGTGGCTCTCCAACCCCACCCAGCACTCTCATCTCCACACAATGGCGGGGCCTCATGTTCCGTGCTCCCCTCTCTCCTCGTCTCTTTAATCAATATCATCAGGAAAAGAGACGGAGGCCCGCCACATTGTGCGCTATACCTCCCTCCCTGCTCCACTCAGTCATTGGGGCCTTTACTCACTCATTCACCAGGTACTTCAGCATATGGGGCTATTGAGGTCGCTGTGAATGGGACCCACTCCACCCAGAGGGAATATTGTCTGACCACGGGGTAAAAATCCGAGACTCCCCCTCCCTCCTCTCTGGCTGCGACATCACTTCAAAGAAGAATAAAAAATCTGCTGCATGAGGGACATTAATAAATGCATCACTTTTGTGGCCACAACTTGATTTTTTTTTTTTTAAAGTGAGGACCCTGTGCTTTGGCTGGACTCTCTTTCAAAGCCACCATTCCTCCTCTGTATATACCTCTCTCTCCACTGGCTGGCCCACTTTGCAGTCCCTAAGAAGTTCTGAAAGTCGCCAATCTGGCAGAGCACGATACGGCGGCTGCTTTTGAAGATTGGATGGTGATTAACCTTAGAGAGATTACTGCACACACACAACTTAGTGTATGAGCGGCATCCTGGCAACTTTTCTGTTTTTTCAGGGGGTGAGGGGGAGAAATTGATTTGAAAATCACGTCGTAGTCTGTTGTTTTAAGAGCGAGGACATCTGTCGTACATCTGTCAGACCTGGATTTGGGTGACATATGCTCACATGTTCTCTCTCTCACACACACACACACACTATTTATAGTTGTGAGGACATTAATTGACATAATGCATTCCCTAACTTTAACCATCACAACTAAATGCTAAACCCTAACCTTAACCTAACTCGAACCTAAACCTAATTCTAAATCTAATTCTAACCCTAAAACCAAGTCTCAAAAAGCCCATTGAAATTGTGAGGACCAGCCAAAATAGTAGTTAACCATGCACACTCACACACACACAATCTCTATCCACCATTAGGCCTGGCTTGAATATGTCTTTTGATCCCTGCAGCCCACCCACCCTCCTGCTGTTTAATAATTTATCGATATACAGTCACTGGACAAACTCCATCCGTGGTGAAAGCGACAGAAAGTGAGAGTAAAAATTTCATTTGGCATAACTGCATGAAAAGAAGCTGCAAAACTGGCCTTTTCATCTATTATTGATGTGTGCTTACAAGCCATGCATTATGCAAGGGGCCCGTCTTTATGACAACCATGTATTAAATATCATGTTCTGGGGTCGGGGGGTCTTTGTCTGAGCGCTATAAGTGCCACAGTTTGTTGGCTTTTCTTATAGGAAAGAAATAGCCTGTGAGGAGCAAAATGGAGAAGGAGCTCGGTCGTAAGAGAAAGCGACAGAGAGAGATTGACAGAGAGAGATGAGATGAAATGGGGGGGACATGATGGAGGGAGGGAGGGTATTCTATAGCTGACAACGGGTTAACAGGAATCTTTATTTTTAACAGAATGTCATCACCAGCCGCCCATCTGCTCCGGAGCTGTCAGAGTCCCTCGGGAGTGTGTGTAAATGTGTGAGCGAGGGAGAAAGAGGGAGAGACACGAGCAAGCCATCACAGATCAGATCACTGATCAGAGCCCCGGAGGAAGAGGAGGAGTAGGAGGACAAGGTTAGAGAGGTGGGTGGCACAAAGATACCTCCCTCCTCTAATATCCAAATGGGGTGTGACAGCAGGGGTGAGGACAGTAGGCATGGAGGTGAACGAGTGTGTGTGTGAGAGTGTGTGTGTGTGACAGGAAGGTGTGGCAGTATTAGGGGGATCAGTCTTCAGCGGCCCTCTCTGTATTTGGATGGGGGGATGGAAGGAGGTGGAGAGACATTGGTCCAGAGGTTGTGAGAGGGAATCTATTAACTCAGAGGAGGTGGGAAAATGTAGAGATGAAGAAACACAAAGAAAGAACGGTGAGGAAGAGTAAGAGGAGGAGGAGGAGGAGGTGTGAAGGCAATACCTCCAGGAGTGGCTTCAACACCCCAAAGATTAAGGGCAGAAGGGTTCGATTGAGGGGAGATGTACTTTGGGGGGACGGTACGTTGTTTTTGTTGGTTTTATGTTCAGTTTTTGTGTTCAATCAAAACCTGTGCTCGGACTCAAATAGCCCCTGCCTGCACAAACATTTGCTCTGCTTTTGCTCAATCGAGATATTTTGTCGGCGCAGCTTTGGCTCTTCTTCTCGCATTGAACCATCACACTGGAACATCAAAGTTCGAGAACAAGCAGAGCAAATCTAAGCACAAGCGGGGCTTATTTGAGTGTGAGCGCAGGGTTGTGAGTGAAAGCGTTACAAGATCTCAACGTGAAGTCAGTAAGTCCTGCCCTCAAACTGAGAGACAACTCTCCTGAATAAAGATAGGGAAAATAAAACCCATCGGGTGGAGGCTCTGGGGCGAGTGTGAGAGACAGAACAGTTATCCATTCCTCAGGTCACTCATCATTTCAGTCCAGTACCGTCAGCTTTCTTTCTCTGCTCATATCTGTTTTCCATTTCCCCCCCGACTCCAGTTGAGACTGTGCTGCAGCGCTGGTCCACTCCTCTAAATAAGTTTTAGGTTTTGAGTGAAAATCAGATGGAATGAAAACATCTTGTTTTGATATTTCTGATGTCGGTCTTTCTCTTTGCACAACATGTTGAGGAAGCGAGTCCCCGGTCCTCTGGCATCTGCACTGAATCTGCATATCATGTTGAGTCCTGAAACTAACTCCCCCCTCTTCTTCCATCGTCTCCTTTCTCTCGTTCCTCCCTCCTCATCCTTCAGGCGTGGTAGATTTGAAGGCTAATTAGTTCAAAGAAACCAGTCACATACTAAAAGAATCCACCCCAGGACACACACACCCACTATCCTATTGATCTATGAACACAAACATGCACAATTTCACACACATAAAAAAGAGGGAAACAAACAACAGGAGTTAGAGCATCATACATTATACATCGTGCGCACACACAAAAAGTCAGCCAGCTTATATTATAAATGTTTTTCTGACCTTGACTGAGGTCAATCGTCTCACGTATTCTGCATCATGCTCTGAGCTGCTATTTACAGAGTCGGCTGTAGAGGAGATGTTTTGCAGCATCAAAACTTCTCTCTCTTTTTTCTTTCTTGCGTTTCCTCCTCTCCTCAGTTACTCCTGCCTTCTCTGCCGTCCCTTCCCCCCCTCATTCTCTCCGTTCTCAGTCTTTCCCTCATTTCTGATCCATTTTTTATGCATTACTCCATTACTCTCTACTCCCATTTATAGTGCATTACCTCCTCCCATCTCTCACAAACACACTTTGTACTTCTCCCTCCTTCCTTCCCTCCTTCAGTCCCTCCCTCTCTCCTCCAGTGCATTATGACACTTTCCTCTATTTCTCCCCTTCACCCCCTTTATTATCTCTTTGTCTCTTCTCCGGTCACGTCATCTCACACTAAGCGCGTCTTTCCCATCTTATCTTTATCTCCCTCTCGTTTGTCATCCTCCACGCATCACGCTGTCTGTCTGCACTGCTGTCACTCTCCTTTAATTGGTTATTCAAAGCATGCCCTTCAAATTGGGACCAGCTATTGCCTGCTGCTACTTTACAACACAAATGTCAGCTGATGTAATTAACAATACTGGAGGTCAATGTGTCCAGACGTTTATTTGAGCTCACACATGAATGTGCACACAAGCAGCAGACTGTGAGACCGGATGACGTGATAAATGACTGTATTACAAATGCAGAGTGAAACAGACGAGTGACCCGGGTGTGCAGATACGTCCTGTAGCTTTTTAATCAGGTAACGGTGATGATGTTACTGCACGACAGAGATGTGGGATTTTCTCAGGTCAGAAGTTGTTCTCTTTCATCGTAGGACATAGTTTGCGGGAACCCATTCTCATTGCTGTGGGTAAAACACACAAAATTGCAATACTTGTGATATAAGTGAGACAAAGAAAGAAAGAAACTGTTTAAATAATTATGTCTTACAGGTTCAGATTGCTAAGAAATCTCACTAACATTAAAAGGACACTATATAGAGGGAATTTATAGCCTCAAAGACTTGGATGTGATAAATAAACTAAATCCCTACTGAATAGTTAATGCTTCAATTTAAATTTAAAGTGAATTTACTGAAATATTTTACATTGAAAACTATCTATCTAAAGTTATGTAGTCTGGTTTCTCTACTTTCTTTCTTTGTAATTTAAACAGTCAATCACAACTACAAGCCATATTTAAATCAATTTCAGGTTGATCAAATTCAGAAAGCTCAATTTGGATCTAAAAGTTAAAGTCATGTAAAATCTGTAATCTCATGTTCAGACCAGGATATATGATCTACATTTCTTATCCTGAATATTAGACACTTAAATTTAAGAGAAGCCATCTAGATCAAACATCCAGTATATTGAGACTGAGCTCTGAATTCTACTGTCAGAAAGAAACTGTCAGAAAATAACCCTGAAGTTATTCTACTTCATCTTTTCTTACCATTGTCTTTTTAATACGCCTCTTTAAAATCTACCTGAACTGCAATAACTGCAGCTAAATCATCATAGAAGAACATATTATATAATCAGAACATAAATGATATCGATCTCTTGCTCTTCTTGAACTGCGTAAAATATAATCTACTTCTTTTACTGAGATTACTTTTAATTGTTCAACTTTAGCTCTATCAAACTCTATCTTTTACCATACGGAATTACTGCAGTTCAATAAAAATACAATACTATATGTGGTTGTAGTATAAAGAGTGATAATAAATCTGAGCAATACAGGAAACATTGCTCCAAATATTGAACGATGGATCTGATGTATGCTCATGACAATCAGCACAGACAAACAAATCACAAGCACTCACAGATAAATCAAGAATGATCCTTATGTCTATTGCCCCACAATTAACAAGTTAATCCGTAACTAAATAGTGTCCTTGTGTATGAATTAATCATTTATTCAAAGTATATTCTTCTTGTTTATTATCCCACAACAAGATGATTTATCTGCGAGTGCCCATATTTTGTTGGTTGTTGAAAAGTTGTAACTAACACATGAAATTGTAGAACCAGGCCTCAGAGCGATCCACCAGACAGGTCGTCCACTCCCGCAGGGTCACCTTCCTGTTCTTGTTCTGGTCACATGACCTGTGAACACGACACAGAACAACATACGGTGACCTCACAACATGGCACCAGCAGAGCGACTGCACAAACAGATGCATTCACATGTTCTCTCATGAACCCATGCAGGCGTTGCATGATCCTGCAACCTTGCAAGCACACAATGACAGAGACGCTATTAAGATATATTCATGTGCAGAGACAACTGCATTGGGGTTCTTCTTCAACAGCCATCGTCTTTCATTTTACCCTGCAGCATTATCTCTGAAGGGTACTCCTTCAATTTGTGTTAATCCATGGGCAGCGGGACACAGTGGGTAATAAACATTATCATTGCTGGGAATGGTTTGACATTGACACCACCAGCCCGACTCCCACAAAACCTGTCATTGCAAACTGACTGAGAAACGGGAGGCTGGGTGGGAGTATAGGGATGGTCGAGAAAGGGGGGAGAGATGAAAGAATGAGAGAAGAGCGGAAACGAAAGAGGGATTGACAGAGAAGGAGGATATAGTCTAATTGTGGGGAAGATGAAAGTAAAGTAGGAAAGAAGTGTGGAGGAGGAGTATGAAGATGGAGGGATGGTGTGGGTCATGAGATTGGAGGGGAGGACAACACGGGGAGTGGGAACTGGCGTGGCGGAGGAATGGATGGATGATGGCATGCAGAGAGAACAGCATGGTGGGAGGTGCAACTGGGTCACAGATCGGAGGCGAAAGGCATCGCAGTGTGACATTTTTTAACCCTTAGTGTTTAAGTCATTAGACTCTCCTTACCTTAGGCTACTGACCTAAAGCTAAGGATTTTTCCTCTAAAGTTTTTATCTCCTGCTAATATGTGCTACATGCTTATACGTGCAACACCAAAATCTGGAGTCATTCTTTCACGTACGAGAAAGCTGTGATGGTATGTGCATCCTGACAATATTCAAGTAAATCATCCTATAATTTCCTCCTGGTGTCAAACAGGTTACATATTAGCGTGTGTCCTCGCTGTAGCATTATAGCTGCTGGTGGGACTGACTGAAAGAATTGCGTGGCACAGTGCTCCAGCGGCATCCTCTTGTAACGCAGCTTCCTCAAGTCCCTGTGGCTCAACTTGCCGTCATTGTTCTTGTCCAGAAGAACAAATCGTTTCTACAGAGAAAGAGGGAAAAAGAAAGTATCAGTGTTGACGCCAGTTCAATATTTGCACTTTAAGTTTTTAATTTCTATTATCACAATGAATGAAAAGAACATCCACTGTTAGCCATGCTAGCGGCAGTCCTAGCAGACGAAATATATTAGTCACTTTGACGACTGGATGGATTTCTACCACAGACTGAACACTAAGAAGATGAAGATGAAACCAAATTACTCTGTAGACATCATTAGGCGTTTGCACCATAGCTGTCTGGGATGGAGTCGAGGCAGCGAGATCCGTCAGCCAGCATGTCGGCCATCTTTACAGTTTACATCTGATTCATGGTCTGAAGAACTTTGGTGGAGTTTTCTTTTAGCGCCACCATGAGGTTAAAATATTCCAATACATGTTTGGACAATTACTGGATGGATTCTAAAACATTTCCTGTCTGCAGCAGGGGGTGAACTCACATAACTGTGAGGATTCCATAACTTTTCATTTAATTAAGATTTTGTTTTGTGACAAAATGCCTGCCAAGCTTTTCCACAACTTGTCTTCAATGCTAGTGAACATTAGCATGGTAATACATTAAACTAAGGTGGTGAACATAGTAAACATAACTTCTTAATATCAACATGTGAGTTTCATTATCGAGAATATGTTACAAATATCTTAGTGTTGTGTTTTCCAAACAATCTGGATCTGCAGATCATTTCATCCAAATAATGCCAAGTTTTAATTTATTTTATGCCAGGTGGGGAAGGTGGCTGGTGAGAAGATAATAAGTTAGACCTCCATTTACCATCTTATTGAATAATTTAGTGATTATTGACCAAATCCTATTTATAAATGAGGTTGTCTAGAGCTGCTGCGGGTCTCATTATGTGGAGGACTCCACCACAAGAAACACAAGATCCTGCCACTTACAGTAAGTTGTTAACATCGATTTCTGTCCAGACAGGCACAGTTTATATGTTAGCGCGGTGTCTGGTGTCAAAAACAACTTTATGTTCAGTACTAAGTTACATTAGGAATAAAGGTGATCCCTTGGTATGTTTTCCTCTGGAGCATCACACTTTGTTATGGGCATTGATTTTATACCATCATCTGTAGCTGAGGTCATGTTGGATCATAAATCCTGTTTCTATTGTACAGTCATCCTCTCCACCTGGATGGACGCTCACTCCAGCTACCTGTGCGAGTTGTGTCCTCTGGGCGTGGCTCAGGCAGCTCTGAGGCGGGGCAGCAGGGACATAGGACTCTCCCATACGACTCAGAAGCAGAAACCAGTCCAGCAGACGATATGGAAACTGGCCCAACTCCTCCTCAGTGCATTTATCCTTTGGGGCTGATGAAGAGGGATAACAGAGCAACAGTTTGGACGCCTGCAGTGCACATGTGGACACTTGTGTGTAACATCTGATGCTGTGTTTTTACCCAGACAGGGGCCTGTGTGAGCCAGTCCAGTGCGGCGTCTCTTCCTGCAGGCTTGTTTATGCAGCACACACTCATTCTTGTAGGTTTTTCCCAGAACACTGCACACTGGTGCCCTCTGCCTGGTGTCCCCAGGCAGTGCCCAACATGCAAAAACATATGCGTATGAATCATGCAGTGTGCACAGCTGGATTAAGTAAACTGCTGTAGTTTATGATTTCCTCATGGAATCTGCATCTTTATACAAGTTACAAATCAAAGTTTATCTGCTGGTCGAAAACAAGAGAACGATCACAAATAAACGTGTCGGTTTAAATTCCATGAGGTGTTTACCGTGGACAGGACTGAGGACAAACACACTTGGGGACCAAGACTCCGTTTTCTTCAACTACTTGGCACCAAGATCCAACTGGACTGTGGCATTTCAGCAACTCACAAAGCTTTTCTGTAGTACAAAGAAACTTTGTTGCTTTTTCTGTGTCCTAGGTTTACGTCTGTGTTTTCAGGCCACTTGTTCAGCTTCAAGTACTGATCAGCGGTTCGCTGGATGAATCGGTCTTGTCCAAAATGACAGGCTGTACACATGTATGACTCAAAAAAGAAATAATTGTATACAGAGAGATTTATAACAGCCACAGTCAGAAAAATGCTCCACTGTCTCCTGCATTCAAGTCTTACCTGGCTCTACTCTGCCGATATATGGTCTCAGGCTCTCCTCAGCTTGTCTCTGTCTGCGCTGGGCTTTGCCTCCCTGATACACACAAACACACACAAATACATTTAGTCTACTGTTGGAATATGCTGACCAAAAAAACATTATTCTGGTCTTTCTTAAAAAAAACAAAAATACAGAAACAAAAAATACATTGGTTGTCAGTTGGGGACTGATGTCTATCTGTCAAACAGTGGACCTCCTCCTCCTGTACTTAGAGTCTTTGAGTGTTGGACTTCAAAATTCTCATAAAAAAATGAATGTTAAAACTTCCAGTCATCCAGCATGTTGAGCTATTCATGAAAAGACTCTTTTCTTTTTAGTGCTGTCTAAAGGAAAAGTTTGAGGCACTTTCGGTTCTCTCTGCTTCACTGTGTCCATCTAAATAAAGAAAAAAATGACAAAGAAATGTTTTTATGTTTCCACGTGATTCCACTGGCATGCACTAAACTGACTATAAAAATATGTCTTTTATGGTGAACTTAATTTCTGAAACCCCCACATGATAATAATTTCTGTTTACATCAATGTGAAGAGACTTACCTCGACTCTAAATCATTAAAACATGCAGATGTGCTGTAAATGAATTATTCCACAGTGAAAATGGTTTGTTTTGAAAAGCACATCAATCTACACTCATTCACCCCAAACTTCTATATTCAGAAACTTTGTAGTCTGCGCCAGGACCACATCTGCCCCTGAGCCCTCCCAGATCAGATGGGAAACAGGTGCACAGCTGATCCAAAATACTGCAGCCACACTTTTAAAATCCCCCTTTAACCCGACGATCACAAAGCACACCTCATCACTGCAGCAGAAAACATGAGGAGAAATAGTGTGCACTGCATATTGAACAAAATATCCACATTAGACATTTGTTCAAGGTTGCAAATATCAAATTCTCAGGTCGTGAAACAATCACACTGATGCTTCATTGATGTTTTTTTGTAGTTTTAATGCAAATTCAGCTTTTTTGTTCACACATTTACATCGAAATATAAACAAGGACATGTTCAATTTAACCTGAATCCACAAAGTTTCTCACCATGGCTGCAAAAGTTTGAAGACTGAGGAGCAGAAATAAGGCAGATGTCAAACTCGGGGTCATGGTTGACACATCCAGCAGGCGACAAGAGGAAATTGACAGATTTTCCTGTAGGAAAAAATACTGGACTTTTTCATTCTTATCTTTGAAGCACATCTATGGTTGCTTTCTCTGCATAGAGCAAATTCTTGTTTACTTTCAGCATCATCATTTCTTGATGTCAATTACACTTGAGCTAAAATATGAGAAATAAACAACCCTAAAGGACTCAATCAATTTAAAGATATCAAACTCCGTCAATGAGGCATATTTTTTTTCCTCATTTTCTTTCCTCTTTCTTCTGCGGCGTCATTTACCATCTGTAACTCTATTTCCAGGCGTTCCCATAATGTAGCAGGAAACAATGCACCTCATTGAGTCTCAGGAAAACAATCATTTTCCATTAGAGAGGAAACAGAGGGTTGAATTACATGGAGACGGCATTCAGCTTTCAGTTGAGGAAGTTATTACAGTCAAACAAGTCATTTTCTATCCCCCTGACTGCTCAGAAAAAAAGGCATCTTACCAGGGCCTCTGTCACTTCTCTCTGCTGTTGTTAATCCCTTGTTCTGCAGATCCCAGTTTGGCTCCTTCTTTTTACGGCCCTGCTCAAAAGTCTGTACGTTCTCTTTTCATTTGATCCATCTAGTTTTGCATTCTTGCATTATCTAACCCCTCCTCTCTGCTTTTCCCTGTCTGTCAGACGTTCTTACCTTCACATCAGCTCCCTGGGAGCACAGGTATCTGAGCTCGGTGCAAGTTCAAGACATTGTGCTGCTGAAAGTTGGTGAGATGGAAGATGAGGCGGAGGCACAGAGCTGTGCCAACTGAGAGAGAGAGAGAGAGAGAGAGAGAGAGAGAGAGAGAGAGAGAGAGAGAGGGAGAGAGAGAGAGCGTAAAAGAGGGAGAGAGAGGCTGATTTTGAATTTTGAAGTTGGCATAGGTCCATAGATTTACAAGCCAGAGAGAACATGTGGTCACACATATCTGTCTTTGTCTTTCTCACTTTGAAAGTCCCCTTTGTATTTCACACGGACACGGACACACACACACACACACACACACACGTTAAGAGAATTCATGTGTGTTAAGGTTGGACAACTTAGAAAATAACTGTCAAAGGCAATAATAAAGAAAATGCTGCACTCTGGTGGTTACGGTGGTGAGTAACAGTTTGTATGGGCATTGCAAACACGCTGAAACCACTGAATGCATTTTAAGTCATACATGTAATCTGCCGGTTGTATGTTTGTTAATTATCTTTTTGGTAAAGTCTGGACAAGTAGCTGCCTCGGGGCTCCGAACCCTCAGGGCTACATCACATGGCCTTTGGAAATTTGATTAAATGTAAATATACAAAAGAGAGCATCGTGTCAACCTGAAACAAAAGCAGCCTGGAGGCAACCCGTGCCTCGACTACCTTTCTCATAAACTGTCTAAAACATTAAGGTTGTAGCATGAAAACAAACAAGGGCTCAGTGGAATGAGAGGTGGCTTTAAAAGGGGCAGTTTTATAAAGCGAGTTTGGTCCAGATGCCTGGCAGCACTCTCCAAGAACTTATATAGATGGTGTCATGCTGGGAAGATTTTTTAATTTTTTTAATAACCTCCAAGCTCTTATTAATAATGTAAATTCAACAACATGTAGTCTTTAGCAGAGGTTGTAACGTTTAGTTTTCTTTTGTGTGACTTTGAGGTGTCATAAAAACTCAAAAGATGTTTAGTTTGTCCAGTCTGGACTACAGTAAAAAAAAACATGGCGGCCTCCGTAGAGAGGACGTGCTCCCGATGTAAATATAAAGTATTTAATTACAAAGGGCCCAATCTAGAGTTAAGACGACAACAATTTGCACTATACAGATGACAAACACTCGTGAAAACATCACTTGGATTATTTTATATTAGATTTCTTCCTTTTCACCTAAATCTTACACACTGAGCCTTTAACTGAATGGTGGATTTGAAGAACTGTTCCTATTAATACATGGGTACTTGTTTGTATGTTTATATTCAAGCCTACATGAGATAAGACCAAGAAACACGATATGAAACCAGTCATTTAGACGAAGAAAGAAAGAAAGAAAGAAAGAAAGAAAGAGTTTGAACTTTCTGATGGTTCAGATTCGACCTTTGAGACTCAGCTGACGTGTGTGCGCTCCGCCCCCTGGAGGCGAGAGGAGGTGTGTGTCTGATGAGGAGCTGCAGAGGGGAAACAGTGTGTGTTACTGAGTGTGTGTTCACGGTGTGTGTTCACGGTGTGTTCACGGTGTGTGTGTTACTGTGTGTGTTACTGTGTGTGTCCTCTGACTCTTCACGGGAGGATTTCACATCTTCGTCTCGCTCGGCTCAATGTAAACTCCTCGATAGTTTGTTAAATCTCCTCGTGTGTTTCCGGACAGGCTCGGTGTTGACATGGAGGCGGGAGCTCGGCGGTGACACAGGAGCTCCGGTTAGCGACATTTCTCTCCAACGTCAAACTGGAAAATACGTCACGAAAAGACGTGAAAGTCTCTCACACCGGGGTTCTCTCCCGGTCGGTTGTTTCCCGTTAGCTCGGCTCCGTCGGTGGCTCTGTGGATTAGTGAGTGAAGAAAAGTGAATGACAACATGCTGCCATCGTCAAACCGCTGGACTCATCACAGAGACTTTCTGCAAACAGCGTGACACAGGTGAGAGATCCCACTGAACCTGAAGCAGAACACAGGAACGTGTCTTTATTCAAGTGTTAGCACGTGTACTCATCTCTTATTGACAGGCTACATGTGGCTGGAACCATATCAACAACTATGGCTTATATACAGAGAGAGTTTATATCTATAGAAATGTGCCAAAAGTTCATTATATATGTGTTATTGCTTTTTGCATTGTGTTAAACATAGAGAGGAGATGCAATCACACAGTTCTACCTCATAGTTGTTAAGCATTTGTCTCTAAAACAACAAGTCTGCTTGAAAGACAATATGCCAACTCACATATTCTACCATTCCTCCATTTCAATAGTCATCGCTGCTCCCTTCATCTCTAGCAGACATTTTCTTATGTATAAATACTTTGTTACAAACTGTTTCTTCTAATGAGTGTTAATATTGTTATTTTGTTGTTGTGTTCAGTCACACGCAGCGTTTATTGAATTTCTGTCTGTCCTGGGAGAGGGATCCCTCACGTGTGGCTCTCTCTCAGGTTTCTGGTTTTTTTCCCCCCTTTAATAGTTTTTGTTGAGGGTTGAGAGCAGAGGATGCCGCACCTTGTTAAGATCTATGAGACAAATTGTGATTTAAAGTTTCATTGATTGATTGAAGTTTAAAACCCCAACCTTCACCCTGAAGGCAACAATTAAGCTTTAAACTTAAAATAAATAATAATGACACATTTATTGTGATCATATGACCTGAAAATCCTTATCTCAATCTCAGTTTGGCCCTATCACATCCTCCAACCTTACATGTGTGTGTTTGCAGTGTATACTGAGAGGGTAATTCAGTTTACTGAAGATAATTAAGCCCTACAAGAGCTTTAGATGATGTTGTGAGTGGTTTTCCTCTGTGCTGCCCATCGAAGCAGAAGGAGCCCTGTTTTCTAACGTCACAACACCAACCCCCCACAGCCATGATAGTAACCCTCCCTGAAACAGCCACTGTACCATGAATGATGAAGGTCAGGCCTTTATGTAACAACGCATATGCAAGGTTACTAATTATATAACAGGAATGGTGCCCGCTGATCTCATGATGTAGATGGATTGGAACGATCCAGTTCAGTGTCTCTGGATGGTTTTGAAGGGAACTCGACCTTGTTTGCGATGCACCACTGACATGTGTGTTCCTCACTGGATTAAAGTGGAGCTACAGATGACTCAAGCACCTTCACTCGTGTCATGAAGTTGTATGCAGCAGACAGGGAGTTCAAATTTAACCTGGGTTTATATACCATGCTGTGCTGCCTCAGCCTCACATATTCATATTTTTATACCACAACTGAAGCTGCTGTCAGTCAATGCTCTTAAGTGTGTGTGTGTGTGTGTGTGTGTGTGCCCGTGTGTACCATTTAAGGCTATGATCCATTTCAGCCCAGACAGTGCAAAGCGCCCCGGCATCAACACGCCACCGCACGTTAGGATAAGGCATGACTGATTGCCCTCAGTGTAAGTGAGATGGACACTCTTCTGGTGTCCCAGTGTTTGGGTGGGGTTGCGTTTACACACACACACACATGCAAATCTATGTGTGTGTTCCTCCGGCACCTGTTGGCTAGGGTCCTGCAGCGCCACCTTGGCTGAGGGTGTGTTTACAATCTGACCCCCCTCCCAACAACAGCTGAGTGTCTCCACTGTGCACTTGCCTGCTAAAGACCCCCCAAACTGCAGTCGTACGCAATGTGAGTTTTTTTTATTTATTTAACAGACGGTCTGTGACCTCACCGTCAGAGTAATCTAACTATGCGTGAAGATGAAGGGCTGCCTCAAGGCCATCTGATAAGTGTCCTTGTGTTTGCAGCACCAGCACAAAGAAGTGTTGAGTCATTTGTAAGACTATGCCAGAGAGAGGGAGTCACTGTGGAGCTAGGTGGGTGACGTGTGACTTTCAGACAGGCACACTATGTGAGTATGCAAATGTCCGAGTCAGTTGCTCAGGTAATTTTCCTCAACTTTTCGTGGATGTAAACGAGGCGTCATACACGTAGAAGACGCTGACAAATATGGCGACTTCAAAGCTTTAGGCAATCAGGGCTGACTTCGGTGTTGATGTCCTGTAAACTAAGACATGTGATTACTGCAGCGGAATTTATATGACCTGTCCTGCCATCTGCACGCCCACCCAGGCGACAGAGGAGAATCTCCTGCTGCAGTTTATACTGTGAGACACAAGCTGTTTGCAGCCATCCTTTCTTCTGTAGGCAGTGTTGTCATTCTTTCAGGTTCTTGTGACTAAAGGGTTAAATTACCCGAGTGCCCAGAGATGAGGTCATTCAGGACAATACACTGTGGTTATCTTTTTTCCTGCATGGCTCCACGTGTGTTGTGATCTTGTGCTTGGAGCCTGGTGACTTGATTTGACTTTGACTTTGCTCTGATCCTCTGTGCCCTCCTCTCTCTGTATGAGGTCCATCATTAGAGTTATACTTAGCCTCGCTTATCAGTTCTGTCATTCCATGGGTAAGACCACAGATGTTTAGAGGTTTTTAATAGCTCAGTGTGTGGTAGAGCGTAGACACAGGATCTCAGACGGGGGCAGATATTGACAGGTATTGGGGCAAACATGTCCTTCACATATCAGGAAAATGCCCTTGGGATCAAAATGAATACAGAGGATTCTGGGGCCTGTGGGGATGACTGCGCAGTTTTTGACAAGTTGATTGATAATAGAGCATTTGAGTGTGGAAAAATACATCAGAAAACTAGAATGGGACTGAGTAGAGAGCATACCACCGCATCGCATCCATCCTTCCACCAATCCTGCTGAAAAACAAACAAACCAAGAAATGAAAGGACAGGGGAGAAACACAACATCAGTGGGGGAGGAAAGATGAAGACTGAAGAAACGTCAAAGCAGTGTGTAAACATGTTGACCTTTTCATACTTCGGAACTAACAGGGTAAAAACAACTAATATGATCAAAAAGGCAAAACAAGTGGACGGTTGATGGGGAAAAAAAAAAAAGGAAATTTCTTCTCTGAAACGAGGACGGTGATGTGCCGCAGAAAGCTCTTTGACTTTAAACATTAAACTTTCTGTTTTAAAAGATTTATCAGGAGTGGCACAGATGCCATCCCCCAGTCTGTGGTGCAATATGAGGACAATCGTGACTCCTCTATTTTAGAGGGGAGAGGTTTTGTCATTGTAACCACTATATATTATGTTTACAGTACACAGGCGTCATTATGAAGGCAATGCAGGGTTCTAGCGGCAGATGTGTTGCATTATTGGCCCCATGATGCCGTTTACTGTCAGGATAGAATGAGCAGTTGCCGTCTCACCACAGACACTCTGACTTTCCATTCTGGGAAAAGCACAGATGGCTCATTTCTAGCCAAAACAGTGTGCACAACACCAGGAAATTAAATTTATGAATCTTATTATTTATCTTTTCCCAGTGAGAAAGGTCTACTGTTGATTGCTGTCTTGGTTTTAATCAGCTTTGATATATAGGAAGTTTGTGTTATATAATGTACAACCCACAAAGTACATCATGGTGTATGTGTCATCTGCTCAGTTGAAGAATAACAATGTTTCTATTTAAAAGTTTCTACACCCACATAGGTGCCATCTCCTTCCTTGATTAGCTCTCATTCCTGAACTGTGTACACGGACTGTGTTTGATTGACATCTTCCATCTCTCAGCGCCGCCCAAGTGGCAACATCCCGGGCTGAGCGCTGAAGCCAATGCGGAAGTGCAAAAAGCTGCAGTTCACTGGGTGGCCACTTGAGGCTGGCTCCAAGAGAAAAAAAAGCCCGACTTTAGAGCAGAATTAAACGTGTTTACAGCCTGTTTGCATCATGGTCTCAGTGTCATTACTCCCGTGTTCAGTATTTGCCTCATCAGGTGTCTCTACTTCCCAGCATGTCAGCTGTCATTGTGGCTCATATCTATTTATGTGACAGATATACAGTTCATAGGATATGCCTCAGTTTTATCTCTGCGTCTTAAGCTGCAGGTAATGTTACTGCGTCGACCTTGCACTTAAACCAGGTCACAGGGTCGCGCTCCTTAAAACCTTTAAGGCTCATTCAATAATCCTTCGAGGCTTTGAGTCATGTGATATTATAGAGTCTTTATGTCCTTGGGATCAGACAGTGGACGACACGTGCTGGAGACTTATGGTGGACCACAAGTGTCATGAAAATGGAAATAAATCATTGAATTGATCAAGTTTGCATTTAAAATAAGTATTAATAAATTAGTTAACAAATTATTGTATTACTAAAGAAGTAACTAAACTGCTAAGTAATTCATTATTTTACTTTTTATGGGCATTAAAATCTATTCTTTGTCCATTTATTTATTTCGCCTGTTTATTCATAGTTAAACAAAATAATGTGTTAAGAAATATAAAGCCTTTTCATACTGATTTCAAGTCAAAGCTCTGACGCTCAAAGCGCTGATGGTTAAGCTGCTGTGAGACCAGAGACATTTGAATTATTACTTAAACACATTTTAAAACAAATGCTTTCCTCAGTGTCTGTGAGGTCACCTGCACAGACAGGAGGGTGATATTCAAATACTGTGTTTGCATGGCAGGCTAGATTGCAGCATCGTCTAACGTCCCCACATAATGGCTTTCATTGTGTGGTGATGGCTCTCTGTGCTCAAAGCAATTAGGACAGTAAGTGTATTTCCAGCAACAACCGCCCCTCAGTTTATCAGAAGGCTGCTGAGGTCAGTGGAGATGTGATTGTGTCAGCTTTTTCATCAACTGACTTAACGGCTCTGAACTGTGGGAAAAATTGGACACAGATCACCTGATGTGATGTAAGGACGCCTTGTTCGTCTTGGCCTGATTTGAGACAGGTTTCTATTTTTCTGATAGATGACACAAATGCGTACAATAATGTTGGTTCTCAAAAAACTGCATGTTTCAATCCACACGCAAATACCAAGCAGTCTGAACACAAATATTGATGTTTGACGTTCAATCGTTTCGAAAAGCTTCCTAGATGTCATGTGTGTGCATGGCTCACCATGATACGCACGGATCAAGTTACATTTGAGGTTTGAGAATCCTTTCAGCGTCTCACACATCCACAAATGCATGCAGTTTTTAAGTGGGGGAAAACTGGGGCATCTGGTATTTTGGTGAATTCAAGTGTAAATTTAAAGTGGGGAAGATGAAAGCAGACGTCGGCTGAACCTCACTACCGAGGGGGGAGCGTGGGGGTGTTTGGGAAACACATTTTGATGGGGGAACAGACTTCAACACATCACCAGCGTCTGCTTTGTGTGAAGCTGGAGCCAAGAGTCTGAAAACTCCACACGCATATGTAAACTAATAAGATTATCTGTGCGCTCACATTAAACAATCTGTAAATAAATGTCACAGGTACTGTAAAACATTTGGATAAAGGAAGCAGGAAGCTTTTCAACAGATCTGTGAAGTTGAAGTTCAAAATCTGTAGAAAGTATATTACTCTGAAAAAAGAAAGTTGTTTGACTTCAATTCAATTAATTCAATTAATTAAGGTGAAATACTTTATTCATTTGTGTTTCCAACTGAGGTATTGTGTTTGGAGTTGGAACACAGATTTGAGAAATAAGACTCACGCAATTGTTGTACACATTTGTACGTCTTAATTTCCTTTTTCAGATAATGTTATACACATTTGTGACCATGTTGAATCAAATGCATCCACAGTTTGCAAGCCATTGGGAAAAATCTGCTGCCCAAGGAAATAGTAGACATTGGGGTAAGAGTTTGTTATGAGAGACAGAATGATAGAGGCAGAGGAAAGGAGGGACGCACAGGAAAAAGAGGGGAGTTAGGCAGAGAGGATGTTGACCTAATAGCGGTGTATTGTCCATTCACAGAGGATAAATCCATCTGGCACATGATAGAAATCTTTCTATAACTGGGTCATTTCATATTAAGGTCATGAACTGTAATCCACATTTCTCACCTCTGTCGACAGGCCTATCATTGAAGCGCGGCGATGAGTCAGAGTTAGCGGGTTACATCTGAACAGTGGAGAAGCTGGAGATGTTTCTAATGTCATCTGAGAGATAGAAGGTGAAACAGCAGAGAAAGCAGAGAGCAGAGAAAGTGATGCCATTGTTTAGTCATCATAGAAAAAGTTGGCTGAAAGCAGACATTTGACCCTGAGTCCGAGTTACTGCTTAAATGTTTTAGTGGTTGTATTTGAGTCATGTGAGAAAACCCGCTCATAAAAGATGAATCCTTCGCTGATAGGGTCAATATAACATCAGTGCAAAATCCATGCAAGTGCTCTCTTCATGATAAATGTGTCAAATTTGAGTTCAATGTAAGATTATGCTTCATAAAACAATCATACTTGGTTCATTTAGAGTTCATGTTCTCATGAAGCAAATATTCCCACTATTTCAATATCTTGTCAGACATCATGCAGAAACTATGCAATCTTAATAACAGGGACTAAAATATGCTTTTACAACAGTAACGTCTTCCATCATGTACGACTCTCTGTTCACTCAAGTCAAAGTTAAAACTCAGATGAAACAGTGATAATTAAAAAGAGGAGAAAAAAAACAACCCTGGTATTCTGGGTAATGTTATTCTCATTTCTTTACGACTAAAAAGTTAAACAGTAAGATTTAACAGGGATGTCAGTTGTTCTGCAATTTTCATGTGGTGCGGTTCAAGTGAAGGTCGTATATGAGGGAGCAGACAGTGACACGTCTGTCTCAGCATGCCGCACACATACACACAGACACACTAAACCCTGTAGATGCAGCATGGTGTTGTGATTATGGTGACGGGAGTGTGGACATCTGGGCTGCTACAAAAATGAAGATAAGTAGATTTATATAAGTTCCACCAAGACGACTACAGCTCAGCGTGACTCCAGAAATATTCTACTGGATGAGTCAGGGAAGTCTATGAAAACTTTTAAGCGGTATTTCTGTGTCGTGCCTTGTCAGTAGTGTGACTCATTTCTGGTCAGACCTTTTTTTGTCATTGTCTTGGTTCTGTTATTACTGTGACTTCAAAAAAATTGTCTCTTCTTCTTTCCACCGTTGGAGTTCATATGTTTTCAGTCTGGATTCTTCTCCTAATCATCTACTTTCATGAACAATAATGTATCATAGCTTATTTTGATTGAGGCACTTTATGGAAGAATGACATGAAAAAATAGAAAAGCTTAATTCGTCTTTAGAAATCCTGCGTTCTGTTGCTAATGTAATGTGGGTCGGTCCAGACCCCATGCTGTGACTTATCAAGGCGTGTGACATCACAGACTCTCATAACTGAGGAACTGGCAACGCTCGTATGGTTTTTACTGCTGGCACTTAGCAGGGAATGGTTGACTGACTGGAACCAGTACGCTGTTAAGCATGAAATGAGAAGGGGAAATCGAATTCACACGGATTCTTTAAGAGAACCACAACAAATTCCTGCTGGAGTCAGTTTTGACATGCGGTGCCTTTCTTATCCCCTCCGGTGATCACATGATATTATAGAGCCTTACTGAAAACTGCTACCTAAGCTCGTAGATTTATTTTCTTGTGTGAGGAGGATTATGTGGCTTCAGTCTTTAGACTTTGTACCATTGTTGCAAATGATCAGAGTTTTTCTTTTACTGGAAATGCATCTTTCTAATGCGTCTTGTTTTTGGTGTATTTTCTCAAAAGCATAAATTCTCCTCTCCTCTTGCAGTAGGCTGGGTGGGGCGCCTGAAAGATGCCCTATCAAATATTAAACACACCCATAAAGCTTCTGTTCTCCTCACCCGCACACACATCGCGTTTCACTTACACACAGGCCCACGTGCAAGGAGAGAGAGAGAGAGAGAGAGCCGGGCAGAGGACAGATCGACCTCTGAAGAGTGACTTCCTGTTTTGTTTTGATTTTTGCTGCTGCCTCACTTTCAGTTTAGAGGATGGAGGAGGCAAAGAGCAGAGTGACGCGATGATGATTGGATAGGTCAACTTTAGTTCTCAGAGTTAAGGTAACGTTTCCATGATGTACTTTTAAAAAGATGGAATTATGTGTTGCTGTGTGTGCTCGTGGTGGTACAGTACAATACAACATGTGGTGTATACGCAGCTCTTGGGTTGCCACACCTTATATCTTTTCCTCATCTCCTCTGTTGGTGTCATTTGATCTGCCACAGTTAGTATATAGCATTACCAAACTCTCTGTGCTGTCTCATTGGATTAGCACCATAGCATCAGTGTAGCTCAGCCCAGTATTGCTTTCACTCGATACACATTAGCCCAGCGTCAGTGTTGCTTTCATCCCCGTCTCATTCTATTAGCCTGCTCTAATGGCACTCTGTTAATCTCTTCAGGGAGATAGCTATGGGCCACCACCTCCCTGTCCAGATGACTGGCCTAGTTATTACTCCACTGAGACACTGCACTTCGTCAATATATGTAAATGAGGCTGCAGTTTGGTTTGGATTCAGTAGCGGGTCAGAAAGTCATTTTCCGCATTTAATTCGTCATTCATCCCCAGATCAGATACTCACAAAGAAATAGCCTCAGGCCCACATCTTTTATTTTCAAGAATGGATCTTGTTTCAAACAAGAGTCTTCAGTCGCTGGCACAAGAGTGAAACTGCTCTCAGATAGTGGTTATGTGTGTGTTTTGAGTGGACCATTGCTTTTACAACAAATGTCCTAAAGCAAAGCCCTTTGGAAGACACACTAGGCTCTTCATACAGGGGTTATATAACCATTGATCCATGTAATTGATTATTTCTGCCCTAAGAAAGAAATATATACCAACAGAGACAGAGAGATTTAGATGAAAGAAGGCGTCACTGAGGAGTTCCTTGGAAATCATGCCAGGAATGAACAAGTGCCAGAAGAGCAATTCCATCTTTTCCCGCTCAGTCCATCCAGCCCTTCTGTCCCTCCCTCTTTGTTTTCCCCCTTTTAATCTTCCCTTTTCATTTATCAGTTATGTACCATAACCATTACTACAATCCTCATAGACTTGAAATGATCAGACAGAAAGAACTCCCAAAGTTTTTATTCAAAAGTAAACATCCTTGCTCATTGGCTGCAGCTACTTTTTGTCTTTTTGGGGGTTGCTCTTCCCAGTCAGTCAAGTGTTTGCTCATAGTGGGAACTGTTGGGTTTCTCTAAGTTATTGATAGTTCTCGACCTTACAAGGGGTTTGAGATAATCAATGTTGGTATATACAAATAAAATTGAGGTGAGATTTGATTATTTATTTATTGATAATCTTTCACATTTCCATAGATATTTTTTTTAATGATTTAAGCAATCTTGGCCTTTTCTGAAATAAAAAGTCAGACATTTCAGATGTAACTGTTATTTTGATTTGTATTAGTCCTATAACAGTAGATAACATGCAATATTTACATGTGAATTCTAAGTTGATTTTCACACTGAGTTGTGATTAATGTGAATACATAACTGGAGTCCTTTCATTAACATTAGGAAACTTTGGAAAAGATTTGCTAAAATATAAACTAATAATATAATTAATAAGAAGAAGAAGTAATGAACAGCTGGGATGGAATACTATGATGATGGATTCATGGTGCTTACTTATTTTTGTATTTTGTGACATTACGTGTATTCTACAGAAAGAAGAAACATTTTATAGCGCACTGTATGATATATATGAATCCCAGGAAACTAATTTCCTCCTTGGCCTCCCTTGTGCCATATCCTTCTCTGGGGTGTCCACAACCTGAATAAAGTCAAATAAAAAAACTCCCCTCCTTAATCTTTCAGAAGTGAAGGAAAGGTAAGAGAGGAAAGATGAATGTAGCCTGACATGCTGCTGTGCTGAGACATAGTGCTGCGACTTTGTAATGATGGGGAACTATGAGCACGGGGAGATGGGGACAGACCTCCTTTCATGCGTAGCCCCGGTGACCCAATAGATCATCGCCCCGAGGCTGTCATATCCTATCTGCATCCATCCTGTTGCTCCTGAAGAATGCGTCTCTGTCGTGTGTGTGTGTGCATGTGTGTGTGTGTGCATGTGTGTGTGTGCATGTGTGTGAAAGCTTTGCCAGAAGAGTAATGAACGACCCCACTCTGGCAGTTCTGATTCTTCAGCCCTCTGTAAGGTGCTCTCTGTCTGGAGCTCCTCTGGGCTGGAAATTAAATAAGGCCAAATGACCTCGCTGGCAGGGAGACAGAAAGCTCCCATTCCCTGTTCGACAGACAGTAAGAAAATATCT